>NC_046326.1:23809341-24120032 GCF_009819535.1 Lacerta agilis | reverse complement strand
CTGGACTGCTTACCAGTTGCAGAAAAGTGGGTTCACAGGTCAAGAACTGCTGGCTATGAAAACAAAAGGACCATATTCCTGCTGGCTTGGAAGAAAGGATCTGTGAAGCAGCTGTTCTGGCATTATAATAACTTGGACTAGTAGGAGGGGAATGATCAGATGCTGACAATGAACAAACAAGCAGAGCAAGCTGTCATTTAAGGAAGAGTGGCATATCCCCCCTCCCCTTTTGCTTCCCACTCACCACTGGAATTTATTAATGGGAAGACTAGAGAGTGAAATGAATCAGACAGAAATCTGCTGCTCTGTTTACATTTTCATCTGGCACATTTAAAAACAAGTGAGTTTGCAGTAAGTCACATGTGAGAAGACACCCACACTGCCAGCCAGCAGATGACAAGGCCCTCTCCAGAGAAGCCAAAGGAGAGAGCCAGGAGCCCATATTTCAAAACACCCTCCAGATAAGGATCTCAAAATACAAAAGGCACAACCATTGCTCAAGGGAAGCAGCACCTCTTCTGAGTGCTTATCCATATGCTACACAAGAGGTGCTGCCTGAAACCCTGAGCCACGCAGCTGGGCACAGCCTTATTCTTTGAACTGACAACCTTCCTTGTTTCAATTCCAGGTTCATAGTTTATGCCTGCCAGTTCTAGGTGAACAAAATTACTCCACCAGCCATAAAACTTGGATGGGTGACCTGGAGAAGGTTGCAAACTTTGAGCTGAGTAGAGTTGTCATTCAGAGAGTAATGTATTTAATAATTTTTTTCCAAAACATCAACAAAACATATAAAATCAACTAATACAACAACTACAAACACCACAAATACAAAAACAAAAACTTATACAAACTACAAAAATACAAAAATGAAAAACAAAAAATTATTTCTTAAAAGCTGCTTCTTTCCTTAACATTGTTGCTAGACTTCCTCACATCTACCCTTCCTGTGTTCATTGTCCTTCATCTTTAGTAGTTTCTTTACATTGTCCAACCATATTTTCCAAAATAATCTTATCTATTTCTTAAATTATTTACTTAATTCATTATTTCACATTTCATTAACACTTAACATAATTCTAAATCTGCAGTCTAACATTTCTTTCAAGTTCTTTCTAAATTTCAATCTTACTATATTTTTTCAAATACATTTTAAATTTCTTCCATTCTTCTCCCACTGCATCGTCCCTCTGGTCACAGAGTTTCCCGGTCATCTCAGCAAGTTCCATATAGTCCATCATTTTCATCTGCCATTCTTCAATCTTGGTAATTCCTCTGTCTTCCAGTGTCATTCAGAGAGTAAATGACAAAAAAACTGTAAAGAATATTTCTGTGTTGGGGGACGGGACACTTCAGAAATGACAAATATGACAATGGCATAATCAAATGTCCATTTTGGATTGTGCTATATTGTGGATAGTGTTGATGACACAATGTTGAAGATTGGCTTAGATTGGCTATCCACTTACAAGGCTCACTTCTTCTATAGTGACAGCCCCTAGAATGGGAATCAGCTTGCAGTACATGGCCATCTTCCTCCCTAACCTGGTTTAAGTCTAGCACGAGCCAGGGCTTGGAAGTAGAGGTTGTGCTCAGTGGTGGACCGCTTGTGCTGCATTCAAAAGAGTCCATCCTTGGCATCTTCAGGTAGACCTGGGAAAGACTCGTGTTTGATGCTGCTGATCAGTGTAGAGTAGATAATATGAGCTATTTGGACCAAGGCTCTCATTCGATATAAGGCAACTTCCCATATTATATTTCATAACATAAGAAGAATCCTCTTGGATCAAGCCATCAAGTTCTGTATCCTGTTTCCTCCTACAGATGCTTCCACGAAGACCTCAAGACGGGCATTATTCCTTGCACATCCAGGAGCTGAGTTCAGCAGTTTCTTGCTGGCCTAGCACAGGAGTCCAGTGCAAAAGTTGCCTATTCACCCACAGTCTGCAACTAAAAACAGCATCAGCTGAGTGCAGGCAATGTGTCCACCCACGGTTTTTCAACACTCAATGAGTGTAGTGTCAAATTCAGAAGTACAAGGCCTCTTCATAATAGCCAGAACCACACACCCCTCACAGCCACACACCCTTCTAAGACTATACAATATAACAACAACAGCAACAGCAACAACAACAACAACAACACATTGCAATGCCTTTCAGCTAGATCTATTATTTTCTGTGCACATACATAGGAAATGATACTGAGTGCTCTAATTGCTTCCTTTGGAGTGACTTTAGTTGTGTTTCCCACCAAGTTCCATTGTACACAACAGAACTTGCACCACCATCCTCTTGAAACAGAGGCACCTTGTGCTTTCAGTGTTCCTAAATTCTTGGTTTGGGGGCATTCAGTGTATTAAAAGCTCTCCTTTTATCTTCCATGACCCATGGCACCTAAGCCACTGTTTCTGAAAGCAAGAAAACAGGATAGTTGGTGGGGGCGGTTCCTGTTCTATTCAGGCAGCTGTATCACATCTGTAAGTTAGCTGGCAGTCTCACATGAGGTTTTTGCAGATCAGCTCATTAGCTATTACTTCACACCATACTCTGCCTGTTAGGTCAGAAACCTACAGGGCTGTAGCACACAATGGATTTAAGAATGGTTTACTGCTACACCGATTTCCACGTTTCCTGAACATCTATATTTTCCCTCAGGGGAAATGTGACAGCAATTAAACTACAAAAACAACATTCTGATTCAGTTCATAATCTTCCAGCTCACCACAGAGTAGGCAATCTTGTTCAACAATCAAACAACAGCATCAGAGGCCAGTACAGGATACCATCTGAGGATCACCACCACTGCAAAGGAGGGGGGCACTGCCAGAGACTCCTGACTCTGTTTCTCCTTGCTGTGCTATCACTGCCTGCCCTCTCTAAGCATGGAAGCATCATCAAGAGTCAAGAAGTAGAGCAGTGATCTTCACTTGACTCATGCTCTCCATCTGGGCCAGGAATGTGGAACTTTAGGCCTGGAAGCTGAAGGCAGGCCTCCAGGCTTCTCTACAGGTCCTCGGGGCTCTCCACAGGACACACCCTTCAGCAGACCTCCTCTGCAACCCCTCTCAAGCCTGGCTGGAGCATGTCCTCTTGCTTGGAGATCAGAGAGATGTGGTCTGTGTATTTGTGCAAACCTTTGACTTTTGCATGAGTGGAATGCCACCTAATGTACCAAGATAAGGTTTGTATCTGGTGCTCTGTCCATTTTTCCCCTCTGGCCCCACCCACCATGGCCATGTGGCCTTCAGCAGTTAATTCATGAGGGAACACAGCCCTTGAGCTGAAAAAAGACACACACCTCACCCCTGCTCTGGGTGGTTGGACAGATTGGCAGCAGAGGGAGAGAGGTGGCAAGTGATTGGGCAGTGGGGGTATAGGTGAGGAGGATGTGTGCCCACTCAGGGCATCTTGTTTGAGGGCCTTCTGAAACCTGGAGGGAATCTAAAACACTATCCAAGCTGCTGATCCTATAGGAAGGGCTCTCTGCAAGCCCAGCTTCTTCAAGGGAGTCCTGGAGTCAAAGCAAGGGCCACTTCCCATGGTGTAATTTACAGACCCTTCAAGTGTCCCTATATTCCAGGGACAGCCCTAGATTTACAGACGCCGTCCCAGTTTCTGATTTGAACCCGGAATGTCCTGCTTTTCCTTAGGATGTCCCCATTTTCATCAGAGAACTGTTGGAGGGTATGAATTTGTATTCGAGTAGAACTACATAGAAAGGGCAAGAGTTTGGTCTGCAGGCTTGGGATGCAGTCACTGTGTTTCATAAACCCATCAGTGCTCCCTTGAGTTCAATGGAAGAAGAACAGGACATAAATAAATAAAAAGGTATCCATATTACATAGACATACTTGTTGCAAAGGAAACTGTTACTTAGAAGCAAAGGCCTAATCCTTTTCTCAAAACACATAGACACAAAATCTGCTCTGGCAATTGGAATGCCTGACCATTGTGGTTTCCAAAATGAACTGACCTGACCTGCAGACCCTGGACATGCTGGAACTTAAGTTTTCCACTATATTTGACTGGGCATTGCTCTAAAACATATTGCTATATTTTAGGGAGGGGGTTAGACTGAATGCCTAGGCCCCATTCTAATTCTTGGAGTAGCCAAACTAGCTTCCTGGTGAGATGATAGCCTAGGTAATGGACGCTGTGTGAGATGGCAAATGGGGAGGGCTCCCTTGTTTAACTGGCTGGTAGTTAGAAAGACAAAAGGTCAGAGTTGAGAGTTGAGTGATGTGAGCTAGAATCTAGAAGTGGAAAAGCAACAGACTGGGAAGTCAGAGAGACAGAACGATGTTTGATTTCTGCTGGAATCCAATACTGTGGCCATAGAGGAAGTAAGGCCCTCTTGGGGTGTCAGTGTTGTGAAACCCTCCATCGTAGGCTCAGGTTGCATATATGTGTAAATAAACCATATATCATAAAGACACCACAGTCCCCACTGTGCTTCATTTTCAACGGAAACACCTGGAACCCCTGGGAACTTGCACCAGATGGAGATTGAGGTGGCATATCAAAATGAATTCTGAAATGTTTGTTTTGGATAAAATACATTTAAATTGGTATTTAAATATGCCTTTTACGGGACAGGGGTACTCTGGGTGGACTTCAGGAGGGGTTGGCGGTCAGTCAAGTCCTCACGTTTCTCCCCATTGATTCCACTTCTTGAGAAATGAACATTTCAGAGCAAACTCGCTTTCTAACTTTATGTCAACTTCAATAAGAAACAAGCTTTTTGAACTGCACTTTCATGTTATGCCGGCTGCAGCACTGGGCAGACGTTATAAGAAGTCGACAACCAAGATTACACATTTGTGGATAGCCTGGTTCTTTATATTTTAATTTGCCCTCTGTGCATGGATCCCAGGGAGAGTTTTTGAACTCCTTCCGTTGGCTAGAGAGAGAATGGGTGCTCTTGTTGGATCTTTTGGTTTTCTCCCGAGCAATGCTAATATGGATGCATCACAACAAGTGCCTCTTTTTGCCTTGGAAGCAAGAAAGATCAGAAAAGCAGAGCTAGACAAAATTTGCTGTCAATTGCTGTGGAGATATGGAGCTGGTGGTGAGTGGGGCAGAGCCCAAAGTTGGTGGCAGTTGCAGAGTCGTCTGCAACTGGACTTAACTCTCAGGGGTCCTTTACCTTTACCTTTTGTAGGGACGCGGGTGGCGCTGTGGTCTAAACCACTGAGCCTCTTGGGCTTGCCAAACAGAAGGTCGGCGGTTCAAATCCCCGCGACGGGGTGAGCTCCCGTTGCTCGATCCCTGCTCCTGCCAACCTAGCAGTTCGAAAGCACACCCCAAAGTGCAAGTAGGTAAATAGGTACTGCTCCAGTGGGAAGGTAAATGGTGTTTCCATGCACTGCTCTGGTTTCGGTGTTCTGTTGTGCCAGAAGTGGCTTAGTCATGCTGGCCACATGACCCAGGAAAACTGTATGCGGACAAACGCCGGCTCCCTCGGCCTGTAAAGCGAGATGAGTGCCACAACCCCAGTCGTCCGCGACTGGACTTAACTGTCAGGGGTCCTTTACCTTTACCTTTTTATAGAGTGTGCTCCATTTCTCTCTCTCTCTCTCTCTCTCTCTCTCTCTCTCTCTCTCTCTCTCTCTCTCTCGTGTATGTAACTCCATCTCTGGAGGCCACATTAAATTAAGGTGAGGACTACAGCTTTCTCCACTGCAGTATTCAAGCCAGTTTCTTTGTACCCCAGCAATCAATTTATATTACAATGCAACTTTTGGAATTTTAACTCTGCAATATTGAACTGATTGGTTTCTATGCATATTTGTCATTGTGACCTTTGACTTCAACAATAAAAAATACGTATTTAAATGCATATTTTCATATGGATTTAAAAAACAACAACCCCAAAACCTCAAATTAAATCCGAAAAAGAATGGAATGCAAAAGCAGGAAGGATAGGGAATAAAGCTATTTGTCCATCTCCAACTCAGTCGTTGACTATGTATGTGTTCTGTATATAAATATTTCCCAATCTTACACATACACATCTTTTTCTGTCTGTATTTTCTTGCAAGATTTTCTGTCTGGGGGAAAAGCTCTCTTTGCTTTACTGTATTACTTCACTGGTGTTCAAATCACAGTTGGGAGAGTCTCCTCAATACCTCTTGACTATCAGCTTCTTTGGTGATTATTCAATATTTAATTTTTTACAATTGCATTATTTAACTGTAGCTCTGCAAAGTGTTTTGGGATGTAGCTAGCATAAAATATTCTCTTTTAGGAAAGTGAAATGATTGGATAATTTTCCTGTTTTGCCAGAATTAGAAGGATGCATTTAACAGCCATCAAAAATTAAACAACAAGCAGAACTACCCAGGCACTTTAAAAACCTGCAGCAGTGGAAGTAAATCACCAAACAAAACTTGGATGTCTGTAATTTTATGGCATAGGGGGAGAAAAATTGATTTGTGTTCAATCAAAACCTCTGTCCTCTCTAAGAAATAATGGGTGCTTGACATTTTAACATAATTATTTGCTCAACATTTTTTAACACTGCTTTCTCTGGGTGTTAACCAGAAAATTCTGAGGAAGCAAAAGACAAAAGAACTTTTTTTTCCAATGCCAAAAAACTTCAAAAAAAATCGATCAATCTCATACCCTTCTCTTTGTCTTTTGTTTTTGTAGCAATGCAATTTAAACAGCCTAGGAAGACAAATCAACAGGGAAAAATATCAATACACATTAGTTTAATCAGGCAACGTGTCTTTGCTTCTCTGTCTGAAAACCCAAATTTTATTTTCATAGCAATGTCTTCAATGGGGTGGGAAGCATACTGACCACATGGCTAACTGGAAGGCTGGTCTTGTAACATCGGGTTGTATCCAACAAAGATCTGCTTGGAGCACACTCATTGAAAAGAATGAACATAAGTTAGACATAGCCATTAGCGTCAATGGGCCCACTCTGAGTAGGGCCAGCCAGGGAAACAACCCATTTTCAAAGGCTGCACTGATGACAAGAGTGGTCTGTAATGTTGTTGTTGTTCAGTCGTTCAGTCGTGTCCGACTCTTCGTGACCCCATGGACCAGAGCATGCCAGGCACCCCTATCCTCCACTGCCTCCCGCAGTTTGGCCAAACTCATGCCAGTCGCTTCGAGAACACTGTCCAAGCATCTCATCCTCTTCTCCTTGTGCCCTCCATCAGGGTCTTTTCCAGGGAGTCTTCTCTTCTCATGAGGTGGCCAAAGCACTGGAGCCTCAACTTCAGGGTCTGCCCTTCCAGTGAGCACTATAATAAAAGGTCCAGTCGTGTCCGACTCTAGGGTTGTGGCGTTCATCTTGCGTTACTGGCCAAGGGAGCCGGCGTACAGCTTCCAGGTCATGTGGCCAGCACGACAAAGCCACGGAAATGCCGTTTACCTTCTCGCCGGAGCGGTACCTATTTATCTATTTGCACTTTGACGTGCTTTCGAACTGCTAGGTTGGCAGGAACGGGACCGAGCAATGGGAGCTCACCCCATCACAGGGATTTGAACTGCCAACCCTAGGCTCAGCAAGCCCTAGGCTCTGTGGTTTAACCCACAGCGCCACCTGGGTCCCTTCTGTGAAGGTAAGGCTACCTAATACCTACTTCCCAAAACTCAGCTATCCTTCAAAATCCGCACTTGTATGGATTTTGCAATGCAATTTTCCAGCCAAGCAATATACACAAAAATGCATATACCAAAATAAAGTGTGCATAAAAATGCATACAGTGGTACCTCGGGTTAAGAACTTAATTCGTTCTGGAGGTCCATTCTTAACCTGAAACTGTTCCTAACCTGAAGCACCACTTTAGCTAATGGGGCCTCCTGCTGCCGCTGCATCGCCAGAGCACAATTTCTGTTCTTATCCTGAAGCAAAGTTCTTAACCTGAAGCGTTATTTCTGGGAGTATGCGGAGTATGTAACTTGAAGCGTATGTAAGCTGAAGCGTATGTAACCTGAGGTACCACTGTATATCAATGAAAGTAAGACACACACAAAATGCATCAAGGTAGGGAATTTTTGTTTGCACAAATGAACATATTGGGTAGAATTGCATTAAAAGGGAGAGAGTTTCACAATTATGCACTGTTGAAATTCCATGACAAAAAACAATTTTGCAAATAGATGTGAATATGAGAAGAACAGAACTTAAGGTGGGGGTGGGGGTGGGCAGGAGATTAGAGAAAAATGGACACTGAGAAATTCCTCCATCTATAGTTTCTTCATGGCCCAGTTTGGGTTACAATCATGTTGGCACATGTCACCTGAGTTGGTTGTTAGAAGGAGAGACATAGCACATTTAGTCTATCAGATTGGATTCAAATGTGCCCTTTCATACACAGGGGGCATCTTCAGGTTGTGCCTCATTTTGCAACAAACCTTAATCTAAACATAAATAGATCCGTGTGTTTTTAATGGAAGGGGGGGGATGTATAAAACTGTTAAACCTGAGTTCACCAGATGCTTTTGTATGCTGTATAATATAATACTTGGAGAGGAGAGAATAATTAGGAAGGGAAAGTTAAAGGGATAAAAGCAGCATACTAATATGGCTAAATCTGATTTAGCTGACCTTTCAAATGAATGAACATCTCTGAGGACTGACTTAGCCTTACTCCCCCCCCCCCAAATAATTCAAACAGACACCTGATAATCCTCTTAAGAAACCAGGTTTTGATTGTGTTTCAAGAGAAAGGCAGATATCTGCTTGGGTGGTCTGATGTAGCTAAGAAAAACCACCAAAACATTGGCTCCTTTGGTGCCAGTTACATGGGGGGGGGGGCCATTTAAGCACTGTAGGTATTGGGTGTTGTTCTGAAAATGCAGAGTTGAAATTCTGTACCCAGGGAATTCTGCAACCTATTGAATTGTTGCAAATCTGCAAAACACACATTGCAGGGGAAAGAAAGGGGCTGAAGAGATTGCCACCCTTGCCATTACAGTGCAATGCAAATCAGGGCTTCGGCTGATGATGTCAGGGCAGAGAGACGGTCACATGGGAGAAAGTGCCATCCTCTTGAACGCTCGGCTCCAGCAATTATGTGCAAGGCAAAGATTAAGCTGATCAGCAAATGCAAAGCAAACAGATGAACGCTTCCCCCTCCAACCAACAATCACCACATCACGTTGAAATCTGCATGTAAAATGTATTCCCGGACAGTGCGTTGCCTTGTTTGCAATCTCCAGCCTGGTGGGAGGGAGGCAATTAACACAATCCGCCAGCCGGGGAAGCTGATGAGCTGCTGGCTACGGGAAGGTGCCACGAAGAGCTCTCCTAACCGTCCTGCCTGCCTGCCTGCTTCCCTCTCCTCCTCGCTCCCACCATAAAAGTTTTACCATCAATGCAAATCTGATCTGCGCACATCAGACAAGTGGAAAATTGGCCATTCTGCTCTGCTCGGTGGCAGGAGGAGCAGGCGGCTGGGGGCGTTGTATTGTTTATTACCAGAGAGGTGCTAAAAATTTCCACACCTGATTAATCAAGCATGCTCCGTAATCACTTTTCCACATGTGACATTGGAAAGAGTCAGGTTGTTGGGGTTTGCACCCCTCCCCTTCGTTTATGTTTCTTCTCCTTCTCCTTTTTTTCTTCTTTCTTTCTATCTATCTTAAAGATGCACTTTTAATGAGCTCTTGTTTCCAGCCTGACATTTGGAAATTTAATCAGGAGAAGGCCTCCGATGGCGGGCAAGCACCTTTCAGATGGCATTGTTTATCGGCCGAGCCTTCCTTGGGCTTCAGTTAACAAAGGAGGGTCAGCCACCTCATTCAAATCAGCGGATATTAATGAGCTAGCAATGACAGTGCAATTCCAAAGAACACTGCGCAACTGATCCTGCCCAGGCAGGGGATGAGGGTGATGGTGGGGGGAGGCAGTTGTGTGCGGGGGGTGGGGGGGAAGCAGAGCTAATGATGATTAATGTGATGGCATTGAAGGGCTACAGCTAAAGAAAATAATCTGCCACTTCTGCGCAAAGTGTCATCCAGGGGTCTAATTGGACAAAGGAATGGGCCATCGCTGCTAGATCAGGATGTCTCTGTAGCGATGTCCGCAGCGGGGTGCCGAGAGCCTGAATGCACCGTAGCAAAAGAGCAAAGCTACAGAGACGCGGAATGGCTTTGCAGGGCAAAGAGAGATAGAGGAGGGTCAGCCGGTTTAGAACAGCCATTAGTTGTGCAGATCATTTATTCCAACGAATGGTTGGAATGGGGACAGATAACAAGTAGTGCAGTAAATGAAAGTTCTGGGTCATGCATGTATCCTGCTTGTGGAACATTTCATGCAGCAAAGGAGTGGAGGAAGCTGCCTGATGCTGAGTCAAACCATTGATTGATCAAGCATTGGTCTATCAAGACCCCCTTTCCCCATACATGCCCACTTGAGTGCTTTGATCTGTGGAACTGGCAATGTTAACGGAGCCACGTAGTGCAAGCTTTGCATCTGCAAGTAATCAATATTTTAGTGTGGCAGATATGCACACTTTGGAACTTCCTGCCTATTGACACAAGGCAGGTGCCTTTGCTATACTTTTTCGGGTGCCTGCTAAAACTATTTTTGTTTAGGCAAATCTACCCAGACATGCAGAACGCTGACATGGTTTTTAGCTTTTAGTTGATTTTTTTTTATAAAAAAAAAAATGTTTTAAATACAGCATCATTTACTTCTTTCTTAAATTTTTATACCACCCTTCATCTAAGGATCACAGTGTGGTTTGCAATATAAAAACACATAAATACATATCATAGTAACAAAACAAAACAAAAATACTCCACTTGCCACCACAGTTGTTCTTAACTGTTTTTACAGATAATTTGATTGTTCCTTTCTCTCTTTGTAAACTGCTTTGCAGTTTTGTTTACATTTACAAACAAGCAGCATATAAGTTTTATGAAATTAATTAATTCAATAAATACCTTCATAATGTTTACACTGACTGGCAGCAGCTCCCCAGGATATCAGACAGGCTGCTAAAGCTGCTATGGGTTGAACCTGGGACATCCTGCTTGCAAAGCAGATAGTGTGATTCAGCATAAGGCAGCTGCCTATGCTCCTATCTAGCTTAGTATTGTCCACACTAACTGGTAGCAGCTCTCCAGGATGTCAAAGAAAGTTCTGAAGATGCCAGGGGTTCAACCTGAGACCTTCTGCATGCAATGCAGATGCTTCACCAATGCTTCATTGCCCCACCAACCTTTCCTTCTTCGCTTCATCATGTATCTCATGATGTTTTACACAATGGGCCCACCTTGTTTGAGGGAAGGGAGGACAAAATCATGGGACATGGAGATGCCTGGAATTGGGCCTGGGGCCTCCTGCATGCGATGCAGATAACCTTCCCTCAGCCTGGAGATGCTTCTCATTCTCTCGTTCTCCATCCACTTTGTGAAAACAGCTAAGTGACTGGTAGCATTTTTACATAGGGGAAAACTCAGTATATCCAGACTGAGTTTTGTCCTTTCTGTGATCTCTCCACCCTCCATTCCCTTCCACCTGTCCATGTAATACAGCAGCCCGGAAAACCCAACCACTTCTCACCGATCTTGCAGTCAAGTAAATCAATCAACTGCGCCAAGCAACAATTTTTTCCTCATCAATAATAAACAAATGTGGGGGGACTTCCTGATGGAGATCGCCGCCGGGTATTGCTCGTGCCTCTGAGGGATTTGCAACAACAAAGGCACGCTGCATAGCTGGCGGTTTCATACCCTCTGGCTAGCCTCCTTCCCTGCATTCCTCCGAGTCTCCCCTGCATGTAATATTAATTGATTAATATTTGTTTAGAACATTCCTGCCACTTTGCGACTTGATTCTGGCTGCAGTTTTCTGAGTCACTCTGCTGGAGGAAGGAAAATGAATGCTCCAATTGCTAAGGAGGTTGGAGAGAGAGAGAGAGAGAGAGAGAGAGAGAGCGCCGATGGCTTATGACATGGTGTTCATAAAGAGCCCCAGATCCCAGGAAGATTGTGAAACTCAGTCAAAAGAATCATAGAATTGGAAGGGACCCTGAGGATCATCTAGTCCAGGCACATCCAACAGGTAGATCACTGGACATCTGTGGTAGATCACTGGGGCCCCCCCCAATGAAGCTCAACAACTTTGGCTCCCCTAAGAAAAGCTCAACATTTTAGCCCTGCAGCCCATAAAAATGGGGCTTTCCTCCTCCCTAAAATAAGCTCAACAACCTTGACCTCAACCCAAAAAAACAGGTCTTTCCTTCCTAAAAAAGTTCAACAACTCTGACCTGAACCCCCAAAAAGGGGGTAGATCACTGCCAGTTTTTAACTCAGTAGATCGCAGTCTCTTGGGAATCAAATCTGCAACCTTGGCAATATCAGCCTCATGCTCTAACCAACTGAGCTATCCAATGGGCCTCTTCTTTGGTGATCACTCATAGCCAAGTAAGATTGTCCATCATAAGCATGGTCTTAACGGTATGTCCGTAAGTGACTGTGGAGGCCAATTCTGGATTCACATGTCCTTCCACAGTGTGACATAGGTTTCCAGGTAGGAGCTGATCGGTGAGGATTTTCCAAACATGCTTAGTTTGCTTCTCCTTTTCATCCTGAGTTCATGCTTCTTCAAAGTCCATGATGTCTTTGGTAGAGGCTACTATGGTCTGCCTCCACAGTTGCTTCTGAATACCAGTTGCTCGAAACCACAGGAGGGGAGAGATACTCTTGTTTGGGTTTTCCACAGGCATCCAGTTGGCCACTGTGAGAAAAGGATGCTGGACTAGATGGGCCATTGGTCTGATCTATCAGGAGTCTTCTTATGTTCTTAAGGGAAAGGGAACAGCTTGCTGCAACATTTCCAAATGGCATCGTCGGTATAATGAGGTGGCAGCCAGAGAGGAGGGAGAAACTGGATTCAGTTCACATTTAAATGTGAATTTGCCCATTATGAAGTTTCTGAAACAATATGCCAGCCGAAAGAGTCGTCCTTCGGAAATCTCACTTCTCTGAATTCTTCAGTGCAACCCTCCAGTCATGTAATGTGGACAACTACGCATGCCCTAAGGCAAGTTCAAATGGCTTGAATTTGTCCAATCCCCCTTTCAAGCCATCCAAGTTGGTGGCCAACACTGCCTCCTGTGGGAATGAGGTTTGTCCTGTGGATTTGTCATTCAGTACTGACATCTGGTTTGTCCCATCTTTTCTGCTTCCAAGCTCCTGGTTCATGTGAGACTGCTGCCCACAGGGGTGGATTTTGGTCTTTCAAATTTCAACAGCACCTTGTTCAAGGCCAAAATTGGGTGCTTCCACCGCCTTTCGCCTTCCATTCTGCCCAGTTCACTATGTCATAGTTGTGACACCCTGCAGCACCCCCTAGGCTTGACACCCAGTGCAGTGGAACTGGTAGTGCTAAATGTGCCTCTACTGCCCACATCCCTTGACACTCATGCAACTAAACCAGGGTGGACTGAATATCAGCCTTCTGAAATATGTACCGGGGTGATTTCAGCCTTCATGCCAATCTTGCATCTATCTTTGGAAGAAAGCAGGAGGTTTTTTTTGGGGGGGGGGTCCCATTTGAGTCACTGATTTGGTTCCAACTCCACGAAATTAATAACATACTTCTCCCCCTGGCTGTCTGCAGGTTGCTGTCATCTAAAGTCACCCACTTTTTCAGCCATGGCTTAATGCTTCTAATCCCTGCACCGTCGCCAGAGAAATCAGCTCATCATTGGGGTGCAGAGATGCAGTAAAGGATTTTCAGTGAGCAGGTGCCTCTGTGAGGGAGAATGGTGACTCCACACCCAAGTGCTCGTTAACTTGCAGGGAATTCCCTGCCCTTTTCCCTCCTCCTCCTCTCCTCCATGCCACCAGCCACTCAAACCTCCCGCAGTGCATCATACATCTTATAAACCAAACTCATTGTAACCAAAGCATGAAATTGCAAATTTAACTTTGTCAACAAACAAAGACTTCAAGGAAGCCAGTGCTGCTCGATTCTCATCTGCGGCTTAATTTACAGAATCAGCTCCAGAGAGACGTGCAGAAGGGGACAGGGTGGATAAGCTGCAACAGATGCAAAGAAAGTATCATTGCCTTACACTGCGGCTGTTGCTCAATACATTTCCTTTTGGAGAACCCTTCACAAAAACACATGGGGCTAAGTGGCTTGCCTAAGAACTCAGAAGAAAGCAGTGGCATAGCAGCAACTCAAAAAGAACCCACCACCCCATTCTTTCCCTCCTGCACGCTTGCAATCCTCTCTCCTGCTTGGTTTAATCAATTATTATCGAACAGCTTAGGACCTAGCACCTCAAAGAGTGCATCTCTCAATATCAACCATCTTAGGCCCTATAACTGGCAGACAAGATCCTGTTGTTGGTGCAACCGTTGGCTGCTGCCCAGTTGGTGCTGAACCATGAGGGGGCCTTATTGGTGTTGGTTCCCCGTTTGTGGAATGCCTTCCCTGGTGAGGCGTGTCTGCCTCTTTCCTGAGTAATGTTCAGGAGGATCTTCAAAATGTTGCCCCATGCCCCTCATGTTGCCCCATGCTCCTCTCTGCTGACTTCTACAATGGCAGCATTAAAACTAAGGAGTGGGGGGGAGCTCACAGCAAGGGACTGGGCTTAAGTAAGAAAGCAGGCAAGTAGAACTGGCTGGGGCTGGCTGAGGTTGATGGGGGCAATGCTCCTTTGGCTTGAATGGGACAGCAACCATTGTTTCTAGCCCAGAACCAAGAGTGACCTTGAGGTCTTGGAAAGCACTCTTGAAAGCCACTGGGTGATCCATTAGGGACAATTAAGGGCAAATGTGTTGCGACTCATACCACTGGTGACAGTCCCAGCAAAATAAGAGGAACTTCATCAAGAAATCTATAGATCAATGCCAACATTTCTTCCCTGGACAGGCCATCATAGCTTGGGCAGTGATCCAATGCTGCATCAAAGCCCACCTCCGCCACTGCCCAGCCCAGCCCTCCACCTGCTTGCAGAGTGTCAAACATCCTGTCAAGGGAGGCTGGGAGAGTCCTCATTAAGCTAATGGAGTGCTAATTTGTTTGCAGGCGAGAGGGAGGAATCGGTAGCACTGCCTCATTTGCTCTGCGGAAGAGGGTCATTAAAAAGAAGGGTGGCAGGCTCAGGAAGATGGAGTGGGCGGACGGGGCTGCCAGCTGCTTGAGGGATGGGCTGGGGAAGAATCCCAGGCAAGGGTTTTGGTTCTATCTGAGCAGTGCAGGAGGATTGTCACCCAGACCAGCCTTTTGCAGGGGGAGGAGAAGGAGCTTAATTACACACACACACACACACACACACACACACACACACACACTTAGCAAGCAAATTATCCAAGCTCTAGTGCTTTGCTTGCAAAGAGTTTGAAGTTATGTATTTACTGCCTTTTAAACTTAAGCAGCCAAAGTTTGGAGGTTGATTGGTTTGGGGTTTTAGGCTCTCTCAGCACAAAAAATTAGACAAGTGTACAGCCTTTAATCTCTGCCTTTTCCTCTCCAATCATGGAGGTGAAGACTATCAATGGCTTCTAGCTATGATGGCTGTGATGTGCCTCCACAGTTGGAGGTAATAATGCTTCTGAATAACAGTTGCTGGAAATCACAGGATGGAAGAGGGCTCTTGTGCTTGGGTCCTCCTTGCAGGCTTATGGTTGGCCACCATGTAAGCAGGAGGCTGGACCGATCCACCAGGCAAGGTTGTTATGTTCCCATTTGTTCCCATCATGGTTCCTGATACAAGAGCAAAGCCACTGATTATAACCCAGACAGGACACAGAGAAGCCTTCCCTAACCTGGAGCTATCTAGTTGTTTTGGACTCCGCCTTCCATCAGCCCCAAACCAGCACTTCTTCTGGAGGATACCAGGTTGGGGAAAGCTGGCATGGAAATACAGCTCAATCAAGTGGTTCCTTTCGACTTCTGCTGGGCACAGACCTTAGTTCAAGAGAAAAGCACCCAATTTGCATGCCTCAAAGCCGGCCCTACCATTGGGCAAAGTGAGATGGCCACCTCAGGTGGCAGATTCTGGGTGGGGAGCAGCAGTGAGATGATGGAGCTTTCTATGTGCCACATGGCTTCTTCTGAATCCACATCCCTATCCTGTGACCATCAAGGTGGTAGTTGTGGTGGGAGATGTTTTCCCATCCCTAGTATTGATATAAGAGTCAGCTGCCACTCCAAGCTACAGCTTTTATGCATGGAAGGCGAAGGCTCTTTTTTCCTTTTTCCTTTCCTCTAGCAGGAAGTTGTCTTCAGTAGGCTGTGTGGCATGCATCCTCAGTCCAATCTCTGGCATTTCCCATTAATAGGAACAGTTAACAGGGGATTGGACACATCCTTCTGTACCTGATAACCCTGCTGCCATTCAGGATGGGTAATACTGGGGTAGTTGTAAATACTGGGGTAGGGCAAATAGTCTATCCTGGTAGAAGGCAACAGCAGTGACTAGCACCCATTGGGACTGATGAGGTGGAAGACCAACAACAGATGGAGCCAGAGCCAATGGCAGGCAGAGTCAACAAATCTAGGTTTTCTTCCAATCTCCTCCCTGTTGAGTTCAAGAATGTCAACACTGAGATTAAAGAGGAGGAATCCTCCAGCCAGGGCCACACTCTGGACTGGTTGTAAGTAAGAAGGCAGGCATGCAGGGACTGGCTGAGGGAAGGCTAAGATTGGTGGGGCACTTTCCCACTTGCCCTACATGGACCAGACTTCACTGGACAGCATCTTCCTATGATCATAACCTTGTGACCCCTTCCCAAACTTTTGCTTTACACCTGAGAAATGAACTACCAAGCAGTGCTTCACATGAGGCTGCTGTAGGAAAAACAACAACACTTATGTTGAGTTACCCTTCCTTCTCCTCCTCCCCACTCATGACATATTTGGGTTCAGATGATGAACAGACACAAACTGGATGGACGGATGACTGTGTGAGGAAGATTGCAGAGCCACGTGTGTGAGCTCTGCCCCCATTGGCTACAATCCCTTGTCATACAGGTGCTTGGCCAATGTGTGTGAAGCGGGTGTACCTATGTAGAGGGCTGGCATGTCAAGGGTGGACCCCAATTAGGCTAGAGCCTAATGGAGATTCTCTAGAACCCGTTCACATGCCAGATAATTGTCTGGACCAGGCATAGGCAAACTCGACCCTCCAGATGTTTTGGGACTACAACTCCCATCATCCCTGACCACTGGTCCTGTTAGCTAGGGGTGATGGGAGTTATAGTCCCAAATCATCTGGAGGGCCGGGTCTGGACCATGGGATGTGTATGGCAGCAGCTGGTCGGGGGCAAGGCTAGGCTCAATTTGGAGCTGTCACTAGGTCACAGAAGCCTTGTGGTTCTTGGAACTAGCCATTCCTTTATTCTGGTATCTTGGGAAATGAGGATTTTATTTTATTTTCCAATCTACATCTCTCTCTCTTAAATCTACTTGTCCAAGAGGGATGAAAGCCCACTTAAAAGCAAATAAATGCAAGCAGAACAACATTTCCTCTTGTCTCCAGTGAGCTGAAAACGTGGATCCCTCCTCCATTCCTTCCTCCCTTCCTCTTACTTCCTCCTGCCCCCCCCCACTTAAGATCTCTTCTCCAAGCAGAATCAGGTTTGAAAGATTAGCTGTCAAACGAATGGTTCAATACCACATTATTAGTTTCTATTTTTGATGAGAGCTTCCCTTCTTCCCTTTTACTCTTTGAGCAAAAAAAGGAAAAGGGAAAAAATAGAAAGAAAGAGGGAAACGTCACTTTAAAGTCTTTCTCTGGGTTGAATGTGCATTGTGCAAGAAACTCCACCCCCGCCCCACCCCCGCAAGGCAAACTATTTAAATGCCTTCTGCTTCCTGGCCCCCTGAAGATTCCAGCTTAGCTAAGAATGCACTTATTCCTCCTTCCTTCGAAAAATAGACTTAGGTTGCAAGCCCATGCATATTTACCTGCAAGAACATCTCATTAAACTTAATGAGGTTTATTTTTTAGTCGACACTGGATTGCAGTGTAAGGTTTCAGTTTTAGACACACTTATCTGAGAGCAACTCCCATTAAACTCAATGGGATTTAACTTTTGACTAGACATGTAGTGGATTGCAATGTTAACATGTTATGGGGGGATGGGACCTGGAAGATGTTGCTGGACTGAAACTCCTATCAGCCGCAGCCACCATGGCCAATGGTCAGGGAAGATGGAAATTGTAGTCCAGCAACATCCGGAGGGTCACAGGTTACCCACGCACCCACTATATTTCCAGAGTTTAGGTGTTTCACACACACAAGCAGTTTTCAATGGATGCTAGTCCATTAGGAAACATGTGGCTCTGTCCCACCAACCTCAGTCTTCAAGACTCTTGATTCTTTCAAGCCCACCTGCCTTCTGATTTATGGGTGGTCCTGGTTGTCAGTTTCTTCCTCCTTAATCTGAGGTTTGCCCATGTAGAACTCAGCATGAGGATAGGGATGTAGAATTAGGCCACATTCACAACATCTCGAGCACTGTGACATCACTTTAAGCAGTTGTGGCTTTCCCCCAAAGAATCCTGGGAAGTGTAGTTTGTTAAGGCTGCCGCAAGTTCTTAGGAGACCTCTCTTCCCCTCCCAGAGCTACCATCCTCAGAGTGGTTTAACAACCAATTCCTCTTATAATCATAGAATCATAGAGTTGGAAGAGGCCACAAGGGCCATCCAGTGGAACCCCCTGCCAAGCAGGAAACACCATCAAAGCATTCCTGACAGATGGCTGTCAAGCCTCTGCTTAAAGACCTCCAAAGAAGGAGACTCCACCACACTCCTTGGCAGCAAATTCCACTGTTGAACAGCTCTTACTGTCAGGAAGTTCTTCCTAATGTTTAGGTGGAATCTTCTTTCTTGTAGTTTGAATCCATTGCTCCGTGTCCCCTTCTCTGGAGCAGCAGAAAACAACATTTCTCCCTCCTCTATATGACATCCTTTTATATATTTGAACATGGCTATCATACCTTTACCTCTTCTCCAGGCTAAACATACTCAGCTCCCTAAGCCGTTCCTCATAAGGCATCGTTTCCAGGCCCTTGACCATTTTGGTTCCCCTCTTCTGGACACGTTCCAGCTTGTCAGTATCCTTCTTGAACTGTGGTGCCCAGAACTAGACACAGTATTCCAGGTGAGGTCTGACCAGAGCTATGCTCCTATTGATGCAGCCCAGAATTGCATTGGCTTTTTAAGCTGCTGCATCACACTGTTGACTCATGTCAAGTTTATGGTCTACCAAGACTCCTAGATCCTTTTCACATGTACTGCTCTCACGCCAGGTGTCACCCATCCTGAATTTGTGCCTTTCATTCTTTTTTTGCCCAAGTGTAGTACTTTACATTTCTCCCTGTTAAAATTCATCTTGTTTGCTTTGGCCCAGTTCTCTAATCTGTTAAGGTCATTTTGAAGTGTGATCCTGTCCTCTGGGGTATTAGCCACTCCTCCCAATTTGGTGTCATCTGCAAACTTGATCAGGATGCCCTCAAGCCCATCATCCAAGTCATTGATAAAGATGTTTAATAAGACTGGGCCCAAGACAGAACCCTTCTCTCCAGGATGAAGAGGAGCCACACCTTCTTCTCGGGATACTTTGGGAACTGTAGATCTGGAAGGGGAATAGGAGCCTCTAACAATGCTCAATGGATAGAGTGCCTGAAGAACTGTGGATGGAGGCTCGTAACATTATACAGGAGGCAGCAACGAAAACCATCCCAATGAAAAAGAAATGCAAGAAAGCAAAGTGGCTGTCCAATGAGGCCTTAAAAATAGCGGGGGAGAGAAGGCAAGCAAAATGCGAGGGAGATAGTGAAAGATACAGGAAATTGAATGCAGATTTCCAAAGAATAGCAAGGAGAGACAAGAGGGCCTTTCTAAACGAACAATGCAAAGAAATAGAGGAAAATAACAGAATGGGAAAAACCAGAGATCTGTTCAAGAAAATTGGAGATATGAAAGGAACATTTCGTACAAAGATTACCACAATTAAGGACAAAAGTGGAAAGGACCTAACAGAAGCAGAAGACATCAAGAAGAGGTGGCAAGAATACACAGAGGAACTATACCAGAAAGATATAGAGGTCTCATACACCCCAGGTAGTGTGGTTGCTGACCTTGAGCCAGACATCCTGGAGAGTGAAGTCAAATGGGCCTTAGAAAGCCTTGCTAACAACAAGGCCAGTGGAAGTGATGATATTCCAGCTGAACTATTTAAAATCCTAAAAGATGATGCTGTTAAGGTGCTACACTCAATATGCCAACAAGTTTGGAAAACTCAGCAGTGGCCAGAGGATTGGAGAAGATCAGTTTACATCCCAATCCCAAAGAAGGGCAGTGCCAAAGAATGCTCTAACTACCGCACAATTGCACTCATTTCACACGCTAGCAAGGTTATGCTTAAAATTCTACAAGGCAGGCTTAAGCAGTACGTGGACCGAGAACTCCCAGAAGTGCAAGCTGGATTTCGAAGGGGCAGAGGAACCAGAGACCAAATTGCAAACATGCACTGGATTATGGAGAAAGCTAGAGAGTTCCAGAAAAACATCTACTTCTGCTTCATTGACTACGCAAAAGCATTTGACTGTGTCGACCACAGCAAACTATGGCAAGTTCTTAAAGAAATGGGAGTGCCTGATCACCTCATCCATCTCCTGAGAAATCTGTATGTGGGACAAGAAGCTACAGTTAGAACTGGATGTGGAATAACTGATTGGTTCAAAATTGGGAAAGGAGTACGACAAGGCTGTATATTGTCCCCCTGCTTATTTAACTTATATGCAGAATTCATCATGCGAAAGGCTGGGCTGGATGAATCCCAAACCGGAATTAAGATTGCCGGAAAAAATATCAACAACCTCAGATATGCTGATGATACAACCTTGATGGCAGAAAGTGAGGAGGAATTGAAGAACCTTTTAATGAGGGTGAAAGAGGAAAGCGCAAAATATGGTCTGAAGCTCAACATCAAAAAAACTAAGATCATGGCCACTGGTCCCATCACCTCCTGGCAAATAGAAGGGGAAGAAATGGAGGCAGTGAGAGATTTCACTTTCTTGGGTTCCATGATCACTGCAGATGGTGACAGCAGTCACGAAATTAGAAGACGCCTGCTTCTTGGGAGAAAAGCAATGACAAACCTAGACAGCATCTTAAAAAGCAAAGACATCACCTTGCCGACAAAGGTCCGTATAGTTAAAGCTATGGTTTTTCCAGTAGTAATGTACGGAAGTGAGAGCTGGACCATCAAGAAGGCTGATCGCCGAAGAATTGATGCTTTTGAATTATGGTGCTGGAGGAGACTCTTGAGAGTCCCATGGACTGCAAGAAGATCAAACCTATCCATTCTCAAGGAAATCGGCCCTGAGTGCTCACTAGAAGGACAGATCCTGAAGTTGAGGCTCCAGTACTTTGGCCACCTCATGAGAAGAGAAGACTCCTTAGAAAAGACCCTGATGTTGGGAAAGATTGAGGGCACAAGGAGAAGGGGACGACAGAGGATGAGATGGTTGGACAGTATTCTCGAAGCTACTAACATGAGTTTGGCCAAACTGCGGGAGGCAGTGAAGGATAGGCGTGCCTGGCGTGCTCTGGTCCATGGGGTCACGAAGAGTCGGACACGACTGAACGACTGAACAACAACAACAACAATGCTCAGCAGCCTTAACAAACTACAACTCCCATAATTCTTTGTGGGGAAGCCATGGCTGTTTAAAGTGACATCCTGGTGCTTTAAATGTATGGTGTGACGGTGGCCCCAGTTGGCTCCATCTTCACTTGGCTCTTTCTCAACCTACTGTTGGCCTTCCTGCCTTCTGCCCTGTCAGTCCCACCAGCTACCACTGCTATTTCTCTTCCTAGAGCCACAGCTGATTCATCAGCTCAAAACAGTCTGGCATAGCCAACTATTTAAATCAATCCTGTAGAAACTCAACATTAACAGACCTAGGTTTCTCTGTCTTTTATTATTGGGAATGGCAATGGTGTCTAAGATCCTGCATCCTGCCTTTACCTTCCCACAAGTAAGGAAGGAATTGAGCATAGTGGCAACAAATTCTGACTGTTGCCCTTGCTGGATCAACACTCACATCTGCAAGTGCAGGAGGCCAGCTGTGAGTGCTGACATTTCCCTAAATATTTTCGGCTCTGTTCGGCTGGCAGCAGCAGGAAAGGAAAGCAGCCAAAATGATAGGAAACAGGAATCAGTGACCAAACTTTAACACACATTCACAGCTCGGATGAGCAAAGCTATCTGAAACAGAAGCAAAAAAATGAACTGGCTGCTTTCATGCTCTAAAGCATGGATGGGGAACTTGCAGCCTTCCAGTCGTTGCTTGTTGCTGGACTACAACTCCCATCATCCCTGGAGAACTGCACTGCAAAATTCAGAGATGTGTGAATTTCAAAGGGTAACTGTGTTTCAGTTCACATGTTGGTTTGAGAAGCATAGATTAGGCGATTTCTCATTAAAATGCAAACAAAATCAAATTTCTCTGCCATCCTTAGCCAACAGGGGAGAAGGCATTGCTGACCCTTCCAACTAGGACAGTTGCATCCCAGCCAATAATTCTTCTGGCCTAAAATCCCAGTCAGGTCCCCCCCTAAAGCCAATCTCATGCCACTGTCTGATAGACAAAGCTCCTAAATTCTGCTACTTTTCTCAATCTAGGCTGAAGGTCTCCAGACTATCTGCACTGCCAGACCTAATGTTTGGGCCTGCCTGCTTGACAACTTAAGGTACTTGCTTGACACTTGGTTCTAAGCACCTTCTTGTTGTCTTCCCATATCATGTCTGACATGTGAGAGATAAAGAGAAAAATTAGATTCCTTGGTGCAAATATTACAGCTGTAGAAATGAGTAACCCCACCCCCTCCACTGTACTATCTATAATTAATCTGAAAATAGGGATGGAGAATCTGTGCCCCCCGCAGCTGTTGTTGGGCTCCAACTCCCATCAGCCCCAGCCAGGAGTGTCATGTGTGTTGGTCAAGGATGATGGGAGTTGTAGTCCAACAATGACTGGCAGGCCACAAGTTCCCCACCCCAGACCCTCCAAGTGTCCCTATTTTCCAGGGACGTCCCAGATTTAGAGAAGCCGCCCCAGTTTCTGATTTAATCCTGGAATGTCCCGCTTTTCCTTAGGGTGTCCCCATTTTCATTGGTTAAATGTTGGAGGGTATGGTGTTGTGGCCCTGAGCCACCTGAAGGCAATTCTGCATAGGGAACTTTTTTTTTTTATAAAAAAAAGTTTAATATTTTATTATGTTTTAAATATATGTAGAGACTGCTCTTTTAAGGCAAATGAGCCTAAATACTGGAGGCAGATTCAACCCCTCCAGTGCACCTCTCTTCTGAATATTTGTGAATCCTGTTCAGCTGGTTAGATGTTTCAGCACACCTGCTTCTGGGCCTTCTATATGGGACATGAGGTTTAAAAATATGAAGTAAATTATTAATCTTTTTTTAAAAAAAAAAAAATCCGTCTCCACTGAGCAATAGTACAATCATCTACAGCCAAAACCAAAATAGGCATTCTTATAGTGGCTGCTAAATAAAGGGATGTCAAGGTGAGACTGAAGGATGTGGGGAGAGAGAGTTGGAGAAGATCTTGGATCATCCCCAAACCATGAAATAGCACTTAGATTCTTATCTTGGTCTTCTTTTATCTTATTAATACTTAATGGTGCTAGAAATCCTCAGCTTTTCTCCACAACCCCCAGAGTACTGAATGTGAGTGAAATACAAGTATATCAGGCTAGAATCCAGAGTCAAGGATTGGAAGGGAAGCAAGCCTGCAGCCATCATGTCCAAGGCATCAAACCAGGCACATTAAAGGAGCAGATGTCTCAAAAAAAAAAAAAAGCACACAGAAACCCCAGGGACATTTCACTAATCTGATGGAAATTGCTTGCTACCCTTAATAATCTTCAGGTTATTTCCGCCTGTCCCCGCCCCTGAGCCAGAACCTCTACATTCACCCCGAAAGGTAATTTCAGGTGCCATTTGGGGGCAGAAATTGCAAGTAGATAAATAGGTACCGCTCCTGCGGGAAGGTAAACAATGTTTCCGTGTGCTGCTCTGGTTTGCCAGAAGCAGCTTAGTCATGCTGGCCACATGACCCGAAAGCTGTAGGCAGGCTCCCTCAGCCAGTAAAGCGAGATGAGCACCACAACCCCAGAGTCATCCACGACTGGACCTAACAGTCAGGGGTCCGTTTACCTTTACTACTAGAGGGAAGACTCATATCAAATGTACCCACTATATAACATTTCTTCTTCAGCATTTTGAGACTCTCAACAGCTGGTGAGAGGTAAATGGCAAAACCAGAGCACTGCTGGACAAACACCTTTTCTATTGGTCCTGGCTAGGATGGCACAGACCACCATCTGAGGATTTCACCCATCTTGTTAAAACTCAGAATTCATCAGGTGTTTCACTTAAGTTGGAGCCTCAAAATGTGCCTCCAAATTTTGCTTTTGCAGAAATTCACTAGCAAACCCTAGGACTCCCCAGGTGAAAAACTTGACACATGTATATATTCATTTAAATATGCATATATCCTATGACTTTGGATCAGTCACCAGCCTCTCAAACTAACCTACCTCACAGGGTTGTTGTGAGGATAAAATGAAGCGCAGAAGAACCATGTGTCTTGAGTTCATAGGAAGTGAAGTGGAATATAAGTGAAATGAATATGTAATGATCATCACCATTACTACTACTACTACTACTACTACTACTAGAGTAATAATTCAATAACTTGATGTTTCTCATAGTAAATGACTAATAATCAATCTAAATTAATGAAAAACAAAACTGCATATTTGGGTTCACTGATCTACAACAGAAGCACTCAATAAAACATTCCCAGTTGTCAATAAATTTATTCCGACTCTGTTTTCCTTCCTTTGCTGTGATGTTAATTTTGCTGAAAGAGCACAGTTCCATAACTTATTAAACCAGTCCTTCATGGAGGGTATTTTACACAACCTCCATTTTTCTCTCCACAATATTCTTAATCAGCTCCCAGGAACTTTTTTTTGGTCTTTGTACATTGCCACTAAATATGATAAAAATCACCCACGTCCTTGGCATTTCCAGTCATTCTTTGAATAATACTTGTTTATTTTATTTGTTATAACCAGGGTAATATAGCCTCCAGACATAATCTTAAAGCAATTCTCTCTGTGTTTAATGAAAAATTATGTTCCATTCCAGAGACTTTCACAAACATTAAATGAGATATTTCCACCATATATACTGAGTCCACTTATTCATACACATACACATGCGCGCATACACACATATGTGTTTTATACTTTAATAATAATTTTTATATATTGATAATAAATATTATCCTTTCAAATTCTGTCAAGTCTCGTATTTGGGTTTTTGCTCCAAGTTGATCAATTATAACCACTCTAATTCAAATGGATTCAAACCATGGAGGAGTTATGTAGCTAGCATTTCAGATTCATGGCTAGGTTAGTGATGGGTCCTCCTTGGGGCTCAGGCCATCAACAGCTGCCCAGCTGTGCCACACCTGATTCCAGGCTTACTTTCACAATGGCCACTAGACCTGCAATGTTGCCAATAAGTTCAGCCATTGAACGGTTAGGTGCCGAGTCAATGGCGGACGGGAGTCCGATGGCTCCGTCCTCCGCTAGGCGATAGGGATTTCCGTGCCTGCGCCGCGGGTCCCTTAAAGCCACGGGAAGAGCGTCCCGTGGACCGACGGCTTCGTGGGTCCCAGACGTGCTGTCTCCGCTCCTGATTGACCCTCGTAAGGGGGAAAACCAGGCGAGCGGAGCCCCAGCACGGGACTGAAGAAGCGACTGCCTGCGGAGGATCAAAGCAGCGATCCCGCCAGACCCGAGCACCCGGCACTTCCTACACAGAATCTTACAAAGAAACTCTGTAAGTTAAAGAATTGGATTACTTTACAAGTTTAAAGAGAACTGCTTGCAGAGGAAATTGCAAAAGGAAGCCTGTTCCCTTTGTACTGTTTGAGCGAGCTTGGTAGCGCTAAAAGATCAAAGCCGCGACTAACGGGAAAGTTTTGCGAACTCTGCCAAACTTTTTAAAAGTGGTTTAAAAGTTGCTTAAAGGTTGTTTAAAGACTTAAAAACAGTTGATATGGCAAAAGAAGATGCCCCTCACCCTCTGGATTAGGATTCCGGGTCAGTAGCGGGCTGTGATATATTGTTGCCATTTTTTCTTTGTTGGTGTCTCAGTGACTGTTTACCAGTGGAGACATTTTGACTTCTTTGCAACCAGATACAAGTTACTCTATGGACTTTGGTGGTAACACTGCAAGTTAGGAACTGTTACTGACTTGGGCTATATGAAAGTGGACTCTTCTTGGCTTTAAGGAATTTATATTTTGGAAAACTTAAACTCTTTGCCTAAAAGTTGGATTTTTGGGACTGGTGTGGGTTCCTGGCTCAGCAGTCTCTTTGTTCTCAGAACTGAGCTGCTGGCCACCTGGTGTTTACTTTTGGGACTGTTGGCCTTCTGCTGTGAATGTCTGAGATTGTTACCACAGCAACTGGAGTGACCTTGAGACTACAGCTGCAGAGCCCACAGGGAATGGAAACTAGATCTAAAGGAACTGGCTCTGAAAAAAGAAAAGGCTCTGTCTCCCTAACTCTACAGGAACAAATGGAGAAATTGGTTGTTAGTGTGGCAGAAATTGCAGCAGGACTGAAAAGCGTTACTGAAGGGTTGAAGCAAACACAAGATCAAGTTTCATCAGGAAATACAGCAGTGAACTCAGCAATAGAAAAATTACAAGCTGACATAAAAGCTGATATTAAAAATTCTACGCAGACCCTAGAAAAATCTATTGGGCAAATTGAGGAGAATGTAAGGAAGAATAGAGAAGAGATTAATAGGATTGGGCAAGAGGTGACCACCTTGAAAAAGGACTCAGAGGAAATTAAAGTGGTCAAGGAAAAAATAAAAAAGGTGGAGGAAAAATTGGACAATTTAGATTTGGAGCAGATAGAGAATATTGGAACACGACAGAGGTCTGTTGAAGAGTCTCTCGCGTTTCTGCAACTACATCAAAGAGAGGGCAACATCCGCCTAAGGGGTCTTCCAGAATTGGAAGGGGAAGACCTAAAAGCTTATATAGTGAAGTTATTCTCAGGATTTTGGGAGATAGAAGAAATCAACGTCTCAGCGCGCATAGTGAAGGCCTTCAGATTTGGTCCAAGAGGCTCCAGAGGAAAGAAAAGCAACAAAACAGTCAGTGACTGTTTGATTGTGCTACACGATCGATACGACAGGGACTATTTTCTGGACTTGCATTATAGAAACAACCTGGTGGTAGAGCAGAATAAAGTAATTTTTTATAAGGATATCCCCAGATTTTTCCTTGACAAAAGAGTTCCTTACAACGATTTGGCAACTGAGCTCAGAAAAAGGAAAATTCCCTTCAGTTGGGAATTTCCAGAAGGCCTGGCATTTACGTTTGAAGGAAAAAAGATAAGAATAAGGTCCCTGGCGGAGAAGCAAAAGTTTTTGGACAAGCACCTGGAACAATTTAAAGGCACACCACTCGATCCAGCACAACTTTACAGGTTCCCAGAGGTATTTCCACCACCGCCGGGACTACCAAGTCTACCAAGTCCAAGCCAGGATCCAGAGAAAGATAAGAAAGGAGAAGCAACTGGAGGAGAAGACTAAAGAAAGGAAAATGGCGCTCAAGTTAATGACATGGAATGTCCGGGGATTGAATCAGAGACCAAAGAGACGCAGAGTGTTTTACAGCATAGAAAAGAAGAATTTGGATATAATATGCTTACAGGAAACCCACATAGCCCGACGTCATAGAAGATTACTACAGAATAAAAAATTAGGCCAAGAGTTTATATCATCGGATAAGGTCAAGAAGAGAGGAGTAGTGATATATGCAAAGGAGAAATATAGCCCAAGACAGCTTTTTAAAGATGAAGAAGGGAGATACATCGCAATTGAAATCAATATACAAGGCGAAAAATTTTTGATTCTGGGACTCTACGCACCAAATGATGGAAAGTCAATTTTTTATAAGAAAATACATGATCTGCTGTTGGACTATTTGGATTACAAATTAGTTTGCCTTGGAGACTTCAATGGTGCAGTTTCCACATTAATGGATAGATCTCAAAGAACCAAACTAACGAATGATGGGAAACTCCCAAAGACTTTTTTCGAAATGGTGGATAATTTGAATTTGGTGGACTCTTGGAGATTAAAAAACCCTACAGATACAGAGGCAACTTATTTTAGTGAACCTCAGCAGTCATGGTCGAGGATAGATTATATTTGGATTTCGAATGAATTGGCTCCAAAAATACAAAAGGCAGAAATTGGCCCCAAAACTCTTTCAGACCATAATCCGGTACAGTTAAATCTAAAAATGATTTCCAAGGATTCTTTTAGATGGAGAATGGATGACGCTTTGATGAGAGACACCAAGCTAGTAGAAAGAGTGGCGAAAAAGATGAAAGAATACTTTCAGATAAATTGGAGTTCCGAAGTGGAGAAAAGAATTGCTTGGGATGCAAGTAAAGCTGTAATGAGAGGATTTCTCATTAGTGAAAAAGCAAAAAAGAAGAGACAACAAAATGCAGAAATGGAGAGAATATTGAAATCAATTAAAGAAAAGGAAAAAGAACTAAGAGGACATCCCAGATGTGTTAAAATTCAAAAAGAAATTAAATACTTGCAATCCCAATATGCCAATATAATGAATCAGGACATTGAATGGAAAGTGAAAATGATGAAGCAAAGAACATTTGAATCGGCCAATAAGTGTGGAAAACTACTAGCTTGGCAATTGAAGAAAAGACAAAAGGTAAATGTCATCAATACTTTGGTAGTAAATGGAAAAAACGTGGAGAAACCGGAGGAAATCAGATGGTGCTTCCAAAGATTCTACAAGCAACTGTACAAGGAGGAGAAGATAGATGAAGCAGAAATAGACCGATTTCTGGAAAAGAACGGATTGCAAAAAGTCCCAGAGGAAAAATTAGTTACTCTCAACCACCCAATATCGACACAGGAGATAGAAGATGCAATAAACAACATGCAATTAGGGAAGGCCCCAGGACCGGATGGATTAACAGCAAAATATTATAAGATATTGAAAGACTGGCTATCGCAGCCGTTAAGAGAAATTTGCAACAAGATACTAGAAGGAGATAGGGCACCAGAGACGTGGAAGGAAGCCTTTATCACACTGATTCCAAAACCAGATACTGATAAGACTCAAATGAAAAATTATCGTCCAATATCCCTTTTGAATGTGGATTATAAAATTTTTGCAAATGTATTGGCTACAAGGCTGAAAAGAGTGTTGAAAGATTACATACATAGAGACCAAGCAGGTTTCTTGCCAGGTAGACAAATTAGTAATAATACGAGAATTATTGTGGACATTTTAGAAAAACTGGAGAGAAACATAAACACAGATGCGGCACTATTGTTTGTTGATGCAGAGAAAGCATTTGATAAAGTTTCTTGGACATTTATGAAAAAGAATTTGGAAAGGATGGGAGTTGGTGAAAAATTCTTGAATGGCATTAAGGCCATTTATACAGAACAAAAAGCTAAAGTAATAGTAAACAGTGTGATATCGGAGGAGTTTGAAGTTGAAAAGGGAACTAGACAAGGGTGCCCTATCTCCCCTTTACTTTTTATTACGGTCCTGGAAGTCCTCCTAAATATGATACGAAAGGACAAACAGATAAAAGGAATTCGTGTGGGAGAGAAGGAATACAAACTACGCGCCTTCGCAGACGATTTGATGTTATCCCTGCAGGAACCGGAAAGCAGTGTCCCCAGAGCCTTGGAAATAATTGAACAATTTGGACTTGTAGCTGGTTTCAAATTAAACAAGCAGAAAACCAAAGTTTTAGGAAAAAATATGAGTGCAGAACAAATTCAAAGAATACAGGAAGGCACTGGCCTCAATTTTGTCAAAACAGTAAAATATCTAGGTATCAATCTCACAACCAAGAATCTGAACCTGTACAAGGACAACTACGAAAAACTGTGGATGGAAATAAAGAAAGACATGGAGATATGGACAAGATTGAAATTGTCGTTAATGGGAAGAATTGCCGTGATAAAAATGAATGTCCTACCAAGGATGCTGTTTTTATTCCAAGCCATACCAATTTTGGACAAACTGGATTGTTTTAAGAAATGGCAAAAGGACTTATCAAGGTTTATATGGCAGGGCAAAAAGCCAAGAATCAAGTTTAAGATTTCAACAGACTCTAAAGAGAGAGGAGGCTTTGCCCTGCCGGACTTAAGACTTTACTTTGAAGCAGCGGCCTTTTGCTGGTTAAAGGACTGGTTCAAACTAGAGAATGTTGATGTATTGGACTTGGAAGGATATGATAATATGTTCGGTTGGCATGCATACCTTTGGTATGACAAGGCTAAGATCCACAGAACTTTTAAGTCTCACATAGTCAGAAAATCCTTGTACCAGGTCTGGATTAGATATAAAGACTTGTTAGAGAGAAAGACCCCTAGATGGATCTCTCCAGTGGAGGCCAAAGCCTATAAGAGACCGAATATGTCTGCAAATTGGTTAAGATATATGGACATATTGCAGCAGGAAGGGGACTCTTTTAAGTTAAAAAGCTACGACCAAGTGAAAAGTCAGGTCCCCGACTGGTTGCATTATCATCAGGTACATGAAACATTTAAAATGGACAAAAAAGTTGGTTTTCAAGTAGAAAAATCAAAACTGGAAACAGAATTGATAGAATCGAACTTTAAAAACCTTTCCAAAATGTATAATCTATTGCTAGAGTGGCATACGAAAGATGAACTGGTTAAATCGTCAATGATAAGTTGGGCGAAAGATATAGGACATAATATTATGATGGATGACTGGGAGGGATTGTGGCAAAAAGGTATTAAATTTACGGCTTGTCATAGTTTAAGAGAAAACATAATGAAAATGGTTTACAGATGGTATTTGACACCAGTTAAAATAGCTAGGATGAATACCAAAATGTCAGATGTATGTTGGAAATGTAAACATGCGAAAGGTACCTTTTTTCATATGTGGTGGTTGTGCCCAGCGGTGAGTGCTTTCTGGGATAAGATTTATAATGAACTCAAGAAGGTAATGAAGGTTACCTTTTGTAAGAAACCAGAGGCATTCCTTCTGAGCATAACTAATGAAGAGATACCCAGTCAGGATAGAGTGTTTTTAATGTATGCCACAACAGCAGCTAGAATCTTATTGGCAAGAACATGGAAAGGCGAAGAGATACCAACGGTGGAAGAATGGCAGATGAAGATGATGGAATATATGGAACTCGCAGAACTGACCGCCAGAATCCGGGACCAGAGGGAGGAGAAGGTGTCACGAGATTGGAAGAAATTTAAAGACTATTTAGTTAAATCAGTGAAATTGAATATTTGAGCAGAATCAAATAGAATAGCGGCTTTAGCAGGTATATGTTAGATAAAATTGTTACTAAGATTTTTTGGTGTGAAAGATCTAATTGTTAGAAAATGTGTTAAGATTTGGTGTTTAAGTTAAGATATGATTAAGTAAAGTAAAGCGCATTAAAAATTGAGTAAATGTGAATAGAATAAGATACAAAGCTACCTAGAAGATATAAATGATTTTGAAGACAGTGGAGGGAATGGGGGAAGTCCCCCAAAATAGAGAAGATAGTAACAAGAGAAGTAAGAGGATAAGTGTTAGTTTATAGGTTTGTATATGTTTCTTTTTATTGTGATTGTTGGATTGTGTTTTTGTGTTGTGCTTATGCATTGTATTTTTGTATTGTTAATGTTGTTGTTTATGTTATGTTTTTCCTTTGTCTTAATAGAAAATAATAAAATCTTATAAAAAAAAAAAAAAAAAGTTCAGCCACGCTGTCGCCTTGGTATGCCCCTGGAACCTTGACTCTGAAAATCCCCATGTTGCCTGTAAGTCATATGTCAAGCTGAGGCCTGGGGCATCTAGGGCAAGAAGGCTGGATTTGCAGACCTCGGTTTCTACTGATGAGTGAGACGCTCTTGCTCACTATGCACAGTGGCGTGAAAACTAAAAAAAAAAAACATATGCAAATGCCTTTCTTTCCTGTCTGAACTCTTACCTAATCAAGCCATGCTGGGCATATCCTGATTTGACTTATGAGCTCTGATAGCAAAAGCTTCCTGCCTCAGATGCTGCTCACCAGCAATAGTAACATTAGCACTCATTGCTATGACTTAATTGTTAGAATCTTCCAGCATACATTTGCACTTGAAACACCTTTTGCATACCCTTGTATTAACACCTTTGCCTGTGGCATGGAACCTGTATTCTAATGGTACATACATTCCTATATCTCCCCCTTTAGTGCTAGATTCTTCTCCCACTTTGTTCTAGTTAAACTCCACCCTTAGGCTACAAAACCTCTAGGAGTTCTTTGCTGCAAAACCTGGGTATGCAGCCTTTGCAGAATTTCTACTAACCAGTATAGCTCAATTCCTCCCCACCTCCTTTCCTCTTGTGCTCCCTACCTCCCTTATGTCTTTGTGATATTTATACTTCGTTTAGCTAGGACTTTGGGAGATGAGCAAAACATGAATTTCACCCTTCATCACAGTGGTAGCTCAAGGAACTCAGCCAAGGCTGAGTCCACCCTAGCGCTTTTCTGTAGGTGTTTGTTGACAACAAGAGGCATCTTGTTATCCAAGAGCCATGGTGACTGATATACACCACTTCCAAGAATTAATAAGGAACTACTTCTTCCCAGTGTGAGAAGACAGGAATGTAGGAAGCTGCTTTATACAGTCTCAGAACATTGGTCCTTTCATGACTGGAAGTGACTCTCCAGGATTTCAGACAGAAATTTGAAGATACCAAGGATTGAAATTTGAACTTTCTGCATACAACACAATTAACCTATGAACATAAGAAGAGCCTGCAGGATCAGACCAGTGGCCCATCTAGTCCAGCATCCTGTTCTCACAGTGGCCAACCAGATGCCTGTCGAAATCAGCAAGCAGGGCCCTCTCTTTTCCTGTGGTTTCCAGAAATTCAGAAATTTAGGGGAGCATGACCAGTTCACCCGCACTGGGTGCCAAGCCAAGAGGACACTGCAGGGAGTGCTGCAACAATGATGAACAATGGAAGGCAAGCTGCAGGGAGGGCACTGAATGTTGGCATTGCAAAGCTACAGGGAACCAGGCAGAGGGCCTTCTCGGTAGTGGCACCCGTCCTGTGGAATGCCCTCCCATCAGAGGTCAAAAAGATAAGCAACTACTTGACATTCAGAAAATACCTGAAGGCAGCCCTGTTTAGGGAAGTTTTTAATTTGTGACATTTTAATGTATTTTAATATTTGTTGGAAGCCACCCAGAGTGGCTTGGGGGACCTAGCCAGATGGGCGGGGTACAAATAAATAATAATGATGATAATAATAATAATAATAATAATAATAATAATAATAATAATAATTAATTACATGGGGCATTGCTGAAATTTTAAAGCCCAAATTCCGCCAATGCAGCAATTGGTATTCAGAAGTATGTCTGCCTATGACTGTGGAGGCAGAGCAGAGCCATTATGGCTAGTAGCCATTGATAGCTTAATGGGTAGCTCAAAAACTGAACGAACAATAAGCTGAACTAGCCCACCAAGCACTGTAGCAGCCCGATTTAGCTTTGTCGCTGCTACTGTTAAACAATTGGGAGTCAAAACCTGCAAGCTACCTGGAGAACCGCTTTGAGATGCAGAGCTATCTTCTGCCCACCTCTGCCCCGTTGTCATCTACCATCTGCCTGTCCCTGAAGTAGAGGGACCTGAATGTCAGCCACATATTACAGATGCGAATTTTGCAACAGCATCTATTTTGTGATCCTGCAATTAGTTGGAGGACAAAGAGTAACATTTACCCAACCGCCTGATTGCCATTCTGAGCCAAGGTTAGGAGCCTAAACACCATCATTTGCTCCCACAGGTAATTGTGGCCTGAAACACAGGCTTGGATGGAGACACTTTTAGAACTGGAGCCCTCAATAGAGACGTCACTTCTCTTTTGAGAAAATCAAAACATTTGGTTTTCTCAGAAAATTCCACCCTCCTGAAGCCTGTCATTTCAAGCCAACATCTTGCCCCTCATTTCCAGGTTGGAAAATAAAATAAAATAATGGAGTGTGTGCAGAGAGGGGGGAAGAAAGAAAAAAGAAATCCCCAGTCTGTATTTATGCATACAAAAGGAACTAAGCAGGAATAAAATGTATGTATAAATGAATGGGTAGATGAGATTTCATTAAAATCGCCGCATTTAAAATACCCACAGAAGAAAGGGAAGGTTAAAAACTTAATTGACTAAATCAGCCGTGAGGTTGAAGACTGATTATATCGTTGTGATAAATGTAATATTGGTCATCAAAATTCTTCATAATATATTATTTTGCATCAAAAACTATTATTTGAAAAGAGAGCACAAATAGTGTTTTCCTCAAATCCCTGACAGATTTAGAAATAAAGAAATGATTGGTCTCCACTCCCCCTGCCACCAGCACCTGGATAATTTCATACGACTGATCAAGAGGCTCACTGAATCAGAGGGAAAACAGTATCTGGAAACACAGAGACCAAACTCAAACCAGGTGGTGTGTCACTTATCCCCATAAAACTTAGAGAAGCCTTGGCCAACATGGCACCCTCCAGGTATTTTGAACTACAACTACCATCAGCCCCATTCAGCAGGGTTGTTCTGGCTGGGGCTGGTGGGAGTTGGTGGGGGCCCCAGGTTAACAAAAGCTGATCTAGTTACAGGTGGGTAGCCGTGTTGGTCTGCCATAGTCAAAACAAAATCAAAAATTCTTTCCAGTAGCACCTTAGAGACCAACTGAGTTTGTTCTTGGTATGAGCTTTCGTGTGCATGCACACTTCTTCAGATACACTGAAACAGAAGTCACCAGATCCTTAAATATAGTGAGGGAGAGGGGAGGGGTATTACTCAGAAGGGTGGTGGGAATGGGTGATCAGCTGATAGGTGTGGAAAACCTGTTGACGACTCTTAGGCACACAAACAGATTTCTCCAGGGCTAAGACCCAAGCTGTCATTGTCCCTGATCTAGTGTGGCTGTTCTATTGTCCTTTGAAGGTTCTATGGTGGCCCTAGAGGAGAATGGCCAATCAGCCGAGGGCAAGGGGAGTGATCAATAGCCACATAGGTCCAATATAAAAATGACCAATAGGAAAAGAAAGCAGGATTCGGGGGGGGGGGAACCAGTGCCTGAAAGGAATTAGGGAGGAGGCATAAAGGTAAAGGGTAAAGGGACCCCTGACCATTAGGTCCAGTCGTGGACGACTCTTGGCTTGTGGTGCTCATCTCGCTTTACTGGCCAAGGGAGCCGGCGTACAGCTTCTGGGTCATGTGGCCAGCATGACTAAGCCGCTTCTGGCGAACCAGAGCAGCGCACGGAAATGCTGTTTACCTTCCTGCCGGAGCAGTACCTATTTATCTACTTGCACTTCATGCTTTCGAACGGCTAGGTTGGCAGGAGCAGGGACCGAGGAAAGGGAGCTCACCCCGTCGCAGGAATTCGAACCACCGACCTTCTCATCGGCAAGCCCTAGGCTCTGTGGCTTAACCCACAGCACCACTCGTGTCCTGGGAGGAGGGGTAAGACATTCTAAAAGCCACCTGAAGAAGTGACCTTAACTCCACAAAAAGGTAATGCCACAACAAACCAGCAGAATTTAAAGTGCCACCAGTGTATTTGCTGTTTTTGCTGCAAGAGGTCAACACCCGCTACCCCTCTAAAATTATATGCATCAGGTTTCGGAAGTTGTTTGCAACTCTAGAGAACAAGGGGTTAATGTTTCAGCTGTGATTATAATGGTTAGTTGCACAGTAAACTCCATTTTGATATAAATTTGTTCACACTGTTATTTCCGATATCTGTTCCTCCCACTCCAGCAAACCTCTGGCACCCCCTGCCCTCTGCTACAAGGTATAGAGCAAACCCACAAAGAGAGTAGTGATTAAATTGAATTTATCTCCAGCCAGCAGCAACAGTTGCTAGAAGATACACAAATAGGGACATGGGAAGGGTGGTGAGAGAGAAAGAGAGAGACCCATAACAAACAAAGATTCGACAAAATGTTAAAAATATGCAGATGAGCCCTAACAAAAGGGCCTTGGGCTCTCAATTACGCCAATTACATTCTAATTACAGGCAGTGCCATCAAGCGCTTTTCAAAGCCCACATCTCTTCTTAAAAGTATCTGTCAGACGAGCTTCTTTGGAATGAGAAGATTACATTAGTATGCAAGATTGAATTATCTCTAACTCCCCACAATGGAGGAGCTTGATGGGATTTGGTCTCAGAAAAAGGCAGCGGAGGAGCCGTACTGGACAAAAGGAAGTACATATTCACACAGTGCATAGCAAAACAATGGCATTTGTTTCCCGCCCCCCTCTTGATGTAGTAATGGCCAGCAACTAGGATGACTTTAAAAGAAGATTAGACAATTTATTGGAGTTTAAGGCAATGTACTACATCTGCAGTCAAAGGCAGTATGCCTCTGAACACCAGTTGCTTGAAGCCACAGAAGGAGAGTGCATTCTTGTGCTCAGGTCCTGCTTGTGACTTTCTCTCATCCTGTGAAAACAAGATGTTAGTTTACACGGACTTTTGGCCTGATCCATCAGCGCTCATCTTATGTTCTTATGCACTCTGGCATTCCAAGCGCCCCAGTTTTCTAGGGACGGTCCCAGAATTACAATAGCCACCCCAGTTTCTGATTTGATCCCGGAATGTCTCTATTACCCCTGCTAGTGCCAGCAGCTTGGGGCGGAGGAGGAGAAGCTGGCGCTTGTCACATGCGGTTGCTGCAGCTGTGGTTGCGAGGGAGCATCCTGTTGCCTCTCCATGGCCACTGCTTCTGGTTTCCTCCCTTGGACAGCTTATAGTGGCTGCTGGAGAGAAGGCGAGAATGAGGAGAGGCTGCTGCCACTGTGGCCCAGCCCTGCATAATGCACTGGCTGTGAGGGGCAGGCAGAGGGCAGGACTGCCCTGGGCAGAATGAAAGGGGGGAGTGGAACAGAATGGAGTGCAAGGAATCCTGATTTAAAATAGTAATAATGCTTTGTGCATCTGCATCTAATCTTGCCCCTTTCTAAAATTTATTTGTGTGTGTGTGTGTGTGTGTGTGTGGTGTGTAGTTTGTAAATCTACCAAAGAATAAAGTAAATTCTGGATTAAGGGGTTTTCTCAGGACGGTGGAGGGCATGTGTTCTGTGTCCCATTTGTGGAGTGGTGGTGGCCCATTTGTGGAGTGGTGGTGGCACTCACCCTTCTTGTGATAGGAAATGCTCTGTGTAGGGGCTTGGAAGGGACAGGAAAAGTGGGAGGCCCATTAAGGTCAGTTGTAGGGGAGTTATAACTCCTGGCAGCAGAAACACAGGTGACAACTGAGGAATGTTGGAGGGCATGCTCTGGTGCATCACAAACCATACCTACAACATGTCTTTGCCTAGCCCTAACACCTGGAATCAGGCCACCATGATTTCTCTAACCCACCAGCCTGGTGCACCTGCAACATTTGCTTCTGCTAACTTCAGAACTGATGCCAGCAGGAGAGTATAATGTGCGGCGAGTCAACTCTACTTAATATTGCACAGCTCTTAGTTATATCAACAGAGGCTGCTACATCTTGCACAGAATCCCCCTGAACAACTTCCAAAATGCTTCAGCTCCTGTTGTCATTTGCTATCATCAGGGCTGGCCCACCCATCAGGCAGCAGATGCTGGGGGGGTGGGAGCAGCAACAGCAGCTCCTTGCTTCTCCTCTTGAACCCATAGTCATTCCCCTTTGCCCAGGGCCCGCTGATCTGGCCTGCTGCCAGATGGTGGAAGACACTATCCCATCATCAGGATTGAAGTCTGACTTAACTGGCAGTCTAGTCAGCCTCTCTATATGGAAAGCGGAAGGGACACCATCTTTGTCTCAAGCAGCAAAATGCCTTGGGGTATCATTAAACCAGCAGTGGTCATCCGCCAGAGAATGTGATAAATCTTCAGCTTTTACAGCTTGCCTGGGAAGACAAGCAAAGAAGGTTATCAATCACAAGCCAGCCCCAATAGAAGACTGGTGGAGAGCTTTTTCAGCTGCCCACGCTTTGTCCTGAATGAGTCACAGCTATGATAACACAGGAGCCATTGAGGAAGGAGCAGGTCTCAGGTTCAATCTCCAGCATCTCCAGTTAAGCTGATCAGGTAGGAGATGATGGGAAACACACCTTCCTGTGACTCGAGAAAGCTACTGCCAGTCAGGGTTGACAGCTCTGGGCCAGTATTCTGATACACAGTGTGCCTCAGAATGAGAATATAATGGAGTACAATGCTGATGCCTTGAAGATGGAACTCCTGCAGGAGCTATTCCTGCAAACTATAGGAGGATAGGAAGCTGAGTTAGACCATCAGTCCATATTGCTCAGTATTGTCTACACTCACTGGCAGTGGCTGTCAAGGATTTCAGACAGGGTACCTCCTAGCCCTGCCTGGAGATGCTGAGAATTGAACCTGGGACTGTCTGCATGCAAAGCAAATGCTCTACCATTGAGCTACAGCCCTCCCTCTTACAGTCTCAGAGAAATGCAGTGGGATGAAATGACACAGTGTAATGGTTAAGTGAATGAGCAGTGAACTGGGATGCTTTGGTTCAAATCTCATCTCACCCACAAATTCATAAGGTAGCCTCAGGCAAGCCTCAGCCTCTGATTTGTAAACGGGGTTGATAATACTGAATTACATTACAGGACTCGTTTAAAGATAACGGAGATAATGTATTTGGCACATGAAATTCATACTATAAATGTTAAGTATTATTATTGCATTCATATACTTAAAAGAGGCTTATTTTGCTGGGTTTCATTTGTGTGGGTGTTTTAGCTTATCTACACTTGTGATTCTCCATTAAATGTTATAGCTTAAAAGATAAGAAGTTTGCTTTTCAAGCTGAAATCTATTGGAACAAAATTCATATATGAGCTTAAAGCTGAAATAAAGTGATTGATTGATTGATTGATTGATCATTGGGTTTCAGGCAGGGGTCTTTACTAGCCTTGCCTGGAGATGCTAGGAACTGAACCAAGGTCCTTTTGCAGATGCTCTAACCACTAAGCAATGTCCCTAGAAGTCCCTGACCAGGTTTCTTCCATGCAAATCCAATGTGCACCTAAACCACTTCCATGTGCAGAACTCATAGCATAGGTGTGCAGAGCCTCCATGAGAAATACTGTGAGTCTTATCAAAATTGTTTGCAGGTGTGTGGGGGAGGGGAGGAGGTTCCCTTCATGGTGGTGAAGACCACAAAAGTGTCTTCTGAATAGTGCCCTGCATCACATTGCATGGTGGTCCAAGACAAGGGTGGGCCGTCTTTTTCAGCGCAACTCCATCCCAGTCACAGAAACGTCTACATGCACAACACTCCATTCTCCATCCAGGCATTATCACAAGTCCAGGAAGCACTTTAGTCAGACAAAAGGAGTCAAGAAGTGCATACACCATGACCAGTGAGGAAGCATGGCCTGGGGAGAGTCCCAAAGATGTGACAGAGAAGATTGGAGAATTACATTTGGTCCTCAGGCTTGAAGTTCCTAACCCCTAGCCAAGGACATCTCCAAGATCCCAAATCCAGATTCATTTCAAACTGACACCAGCCTTCAGATGCTCTTGACTTTGGCCCAAAATGAAGCCTTAATGGATGCAGTGGAAAACACTGCAAGGAGAGTGAGAAAGTCTGACTTTTGTTGAGTTTGCCAACATCTTTAAAACTGAAAAGCAATCTGTGCTTAAAACTACCTCACAAGCATCATGAGTAGACATCATGGTTGCCTCGCCTTAAATATTGGCTAGGATCAACCTGGCAACACCAAATCTATAACCCCCTTATCTACTCTCTTTATTGCATCCAGATCCACTCAACCATCTGCAAGGCCTTTGGACCTGAGAGGCCATTAATAAGATTCTTGGCACAGGTTGAGATGGAAGGCTCTCAGAACCTTGCTCAAGAGCAGATGTTTCTCCTGCCAGGTTCAGTCTCTCTGTTACTTTGTTTTGGCTTATTAAAAGCAACAGAAACTCAGTGGGTGTTCCGCCGGTTCTTCCCCTCTCCAAGACAAGGCTCGGCTCTTTATGAGCTTTGGGTTACATACAAAGTTAGTCATACTCAGAGGACAACTGCTGAAATTAATGAAGGCAGCTGATTTAGGTTCATTCAGCTGAATGAGTTTTAGATCTCTGTTTTGTTTTATGCTGGTTTCAATGTACAGTATGTGCTATTTATTTCTTGTCGTTAAGTTGCTTTAAGTTACTTTTCTAATAATTATAATAATAAAACCAAGTAAGTAAATAATAATAATAATAATAATAATCCTTCCTTACCTTCCCATGCTGGTGAAGTGGTATGAGAGGACATAAGCAACAAGTGAGCTGACTTCCCCCACAAATTATAGAGATTTTTTCTGCAGTGTCACCGTTGGACATGATACTCTGAAAAGCAGCATATGCGCACACGCATTTTTCTTTCTAAAACATTGAATAGCTATCCAAACTACCTATTTTATTACCTAAAATTTACTATCTTAATTTTAAGCAGCGAGTGTGACTAGAGGAAAGGGTCATCGAAAATAATAAGACCCTTTCCTCTAGTCACAAAGAGTGGGAAATGGCTGAATCTAATTCCCATCCTTGAGCTGGTTCTGTGTTTTGTGCTGGGTGTGAGTGTGCCTGCAAGTTACTTCCAGTGGGTGTGTCTATTTCTAAGTCAGAACCTGGGGAGGGAAGAGACAGAAGCTACAGCCTTTAGTCTTCATTCTTTTATGCAGTTCTGCAGCCATCTCCTATAGAGTGGGACCATCTGTGTGCAAGGCATCTCACCCTTAATTAATCGACTCTTCTCCAAGCTCCAGTGAAAGAGGCCCAGAGTTTCCAGATAAAATATTGCCACAAAGAGAGACAGAGAAAAGATGACGCATGTAAGAAATCAGAGGTCTTCATCTGGAGGAGCACAATTATTTCACTGCCATGCTAGGCCTCTATTCCCTGAGCTGGTTGGCAAGTTTCATCTCCAACCTGCCTATTTGATCTGGAGTCATCTTTTTGCTGTCCTTTCTTTTCAAATACCCTTCTTCTCCATGGGTGACTATTTAATTTGTTTCATTCCACGTGATGCTTTCATGAGCTAACTTGGGCGCGCACTTTTCTTATTTTTTTATTTTAGATCATCCTCCCCAAACATTTCCAGTTATAAAACCAAGAGGGGAGGGTTGGGGAAAGAGGGGGCCCTATGGCATTGAAAAAGGTTTCCTTTTGCATGTGTTGCAAGAAAGGGCAAAGTGTGTGTATTTTAAGAAGGGAAAATGAGTCCTGTGTTGCTCTCTCTCCCTGCATGGTGTCTGGTGTGAACAAGATGAAGAACCTCCACCTATCTTAGCCAGCAGCTTCTGGGCAGAGAGAGTGAGAACACAGGCAGAAGCATTATCAAAGGCGTCCGCACCACAGAAAGCAAAACCCAAATGGGCAGCAATATTTGACAAGTGTTCCTCTCATGTTCTGCTTCACCTACTCAGTAGCTGCAGCTGATTCCTCTTCCTCCCATTCAACCAGTGCAGTTCGCCGTCATCTTGCACAAACAACTACTAGGAACGTAGGAAGCTGCGTTATACTGAGTTAGAACACTGGTCCGTTTAGCTCAGCACTGTCTGTCTGCACTGCATGGTGGCAGCCAGAACCTCAGTTGCCCCCAAATGGAAAAACTTAAAGGACTTGCGACTTTTACTTTGGTATAAAAATAGGTGGCATTTAGCATTAGCTGGGGGGGAAACACACTCATAAATTACATGTTGCCAAAGGTTTGGAGGATCCTGAAAGATAATATGTTGTTTGGTGGGATTTTATCTTATATACAACAGATACAGACACACAAGACAGGAGTGGGAGTAGCTCAGTTGGCAGAGCATGAGACTCTTAATCTCAGGGTTACGGGTTTGAGCAAAATATTCCTCAGTTGCAGGGAATTGAACTAGATGACCCTCATGGTCCCTTCTAACTCTACAATTCTGTGATTCTATAGGATTCCCTCTCCACAGTACAATGTGCTGTACTCTACCAACCTAATACTAAGTTTCTTCTATTATTTTTATTGTATCCATTTGTTTGATTTACTTCAATGATATCTGGGAGTGGAGGAAGTATGGTCCACACTCATTGGCCGTGGTCCTCAGGATTTCAAACAGGGGTCTTTCTAAGTTCTACCTGGAGATGTGGAGGACCTACCTGAGACCTGCATGCAGGGCAAATGCTCTACCATTGCCCTACCTCTCTGACTTCATTGCTACTAAAAAGGAGCAACAAAATAAACTGAGAAAAGCCCAAGTGGATGAGCCAATTCAGACAGGCATCTGTCTGACAGTGCTTGAGGCAGGATGCCCCCTCCACCATGCACCATTGTTATCCTTGTTGAGATTCATGTGAATTGTTCCCTCGGATTCACAGAACACTCTGTGTCCTTTAAATTGGGAAATACCATCGCTCTGTGGCAGATTGGTTGTAACTAAGAAGTCAGGCAGGTGCGGATGGGCTGAAGGCAGACTGAGCTGAATGGACCAGCCTCTTTTCGGTAAATCACATGTGCTGCATGAGACAAGCCCTGACATCACCAGGAGCAATTCACACTAAAATTGCAAATTGCCGTGGAAAATGTAAAGAGTATATACCTAGAAAAAATGGGAGATAAAAATGGACTTCATTGAACTCACTGTGTGGAATGGTCAAGGAACATTTATTCAATATGAATGAGCAGGGGTCCCGCAACAGAGGTTGGCTTTTGATTTTGATGCCTCGTTTATTTACTCCATTAAGCAGAACTGATTAATGCAGCTCCTCATTGCTTCTCATAAGCACCTCCCAGGCCCATCTCCACCACTGCATTTTAAGTGCTCGTTCCAGTGTGCCTCTCTGAGCTGCCATGCATTGTCCCATGCAAACCCATTTGCCAGAGCGCATGGAGAGAGCCTGAAGGTCACGATCGCTCATCAGTCTCTCTTGGATGCCTGCATGAGAAAGGGTGACAAAGCCCATCTGCTCCTGACGAGAGTCCCGGTACTTGTGATGACTGCTCGCTTACTGCCCTTGAGGGAGAACATCTGTTTCTCTCAGCCCATGCATACACTTCCTTATTTCAACAGCATAAAACCCAGATCGTGCAGGCGTCCATGACAGTTCTTGAGGGCGGAGAGGCCCCCTGAGCCCACCACAGCTAAGCTTCAGCTGTTTCTTATGCAATCTACTATTTGTATCTTGCAAATAAAGGACACGCCACAGACCACATGTATGCACACACATTACTGATGCCACCATTGACCTTGGCCATGCGCAAAAGTTGCTAAAAGTCAAGCCTTTAACTGAGGGAAGGCCCATAGCTCTGTGGTAGAGCATCTGCTTTGCATGCTGAAGATCTCAGATTCAATTCCCAGCATCTCCAGGTAGGGCTGGGAGAGCCTCCATGTGAAACCACTGGAGAGCTGCTGCCAGTCAGTGTAGACAATACTGAGATAAATGGGCCAGTGGTCTGACTCAGTACAGTGGTACCTCTGGATATGAATGCTTCTGGTTGTGCACGCATCGGGTTACGAGCTGCGCTAACCTGGAAGTAGTTGTTCCCATTTGTGAACTTTGCCCTGGGATACGAGCAGAAATCGCACACCAGAGGCACCTCCTGTTAAGAACAGCTTCAGGATAAGAATGGACCTCCAGAACGAATTAAGTTTGTATCCAGAGATTGCCATGTAAACAAACCAGGAGCTTGCCCCCACCCCCATTGTTGGACTCCTGTTATTAATATATACTATTGTTTTCCTTTCAGAGATCTTAACATGTGGGACACATCGTCCATCTAGAAATATACCTTGTCCCTTCTGCTCCTCCTCTTCTGAAATTGTTTACTCATGTTGCCACTGCAGCCAAATATCCTAAGCAAGATTGGCAAAAGCAGCCTTTCCTTGCCTGGTATGCTCTGGGTGTTTCAGAATGCAACTTGCATCAGCTTCGGTCAGCGTGACCTTTGGTCTTACATGAGGGGAGTTGTAGTCCAAACCCTCTGGAAGGCACCTCTAGCTGGAGAAGGATGCTCAAGAGTTATGGCCTAATGGATCATTGTGGATATCATAAATTATCTTCCTCCGGAACAGTCATGTTATTGGACATGCCTACCAATTAGCCTTAAAGATGGCTGCCTCAAGTCCTCGCCTCCAACACATGTTCACTGTCTGCATAAATTTTACTCAACCAGTAGGGAGTCAGATCCACTGGCATTGCAATTTACCTTCTCAGATCCCTCCTGGAGATGCTGCTGTACTGACATTTCTCTCAATATAACATATTTCTCTGTGGAAAGTCCTTTTTTGCTTGTTTACACTTTCACCCAGACTGGCTTGCTCTGGGATCGACTCAACGGACTGCAGATTTTGAGTAAAGTACCTGTAAGATCAGCCCAGGTGAAGAAGTCCTTTTAAACTCTCATTTTATTTCAGATAACCCAGCTCAATATTGAAAAATCACTAGCCTGCTTTAAGTTCCCAATTTTATATATAATCGGGTTTTTTTATAATCCACCCAAAGCAAAGATCAAAGTTCAACCATGTGTGCCTCTAAGTGTCAAAGTTCTCCATCGTGGAAAGAGGGGATTACAGCTGTGTTAGACTGCTTCAAACAACAAGCTCAGTTTTTTAAAAAGAAAATATCATTGAGCACCTGTCAGGAATTGAGCAACTCACAGGCCTTCTATGTACTTTGCTTTGTGGTTTCTGAAAATCTGTACAAACAGCATTTTAAGGGCTGCCCAGTTGCTACATCTGCTAGCGGGCAGGCACACAACAGAGGCTCACTATTGCAATCCAGCTATCATAAGAACTTAAGAAGAGCCTGTTGGAACAGATTATCTAGGGGCCATCTAGGCCAGCATCCTGTTCTCACAGTAGCCATAGCATCCATGACAGATGGCCATCCAACCTCTGCTTAAAACCTCCAATGAAAAGAGCCCACCACCCTCCAAGGGAGTCCATTCCAACTCTATACAAATCAAGAAATTCAGCTGCCACCATCATCAACATCATTTCTGGCATGACAGCTTTGTAGCTCCAAGAGCCCCAAACCTCATGCTGCAGTGAGGCTTAAGCTTTTTGCAGGTTGGGAGGGTGTGGGGTAGCAACAAGAGGAGGATCTAGCAACCTCCAGCAGGTAAGTCACACTCTCTCTGTGGGTATCGAGCAGACGGCACAAGCACTGTTTCAAAGCTAAGAACCGATGGACAAGGGCACAAATGAACTCCTGCCCTTCATTTCCCACCTCTGCCCAGACACTTCCATTTTTGTTACCTGGAGGGAGATAAACAACCTCAAGGAGGGACCAGAAGTGATTGCAAGCTAGCAGGCATGCTCCCTGGCAAACACCACCCCCAGGGGCATGAGGCAGCAGCTGCTATTATTATTATTATTGCTATTTTATTTTTATTTTTATTTGAAGAATCTGCTAAGCACATCATGACTAATTATAACAAAATGAGCAGTGAGGGGTGGGCAAATCCATCTATTTCCAGTTCAGTTTACTCTTGCATGTTTTTATCCAGAAATCCATTCCATCTCCACATCAGTCTGTAAAACTCCTCCTTTGGACATAAGGTAGGGATGAGTAATTGGTGGCCCAGTTCCTGTTGGACTCCATTACCCATCAGCCAGCCTGGCCAATAGTCAGGGATGGTGGCAGTTGTGGTCCAACAACATCTGGAGCACACCAGGTTTCCCACCACTGACAGGTTCCTCCCTTTCCTTTCCTTTCCTCTACACACACACACACACACACACACACACACTGCTTGAGAAAGTACAACATCTTTTACTGAGCCAAAACAAAGGGAAAGCTATTCCCCAATTGGATGAGCTGTGCCACCTTTCCAAGCCAGCACCTCCTGAGGACCCAGGTGGACAGCAGCAGCAGCCCATCAATATCAACAAGCAGCAACCTTCTGCCTCCCCTCTTCACATGCAACACCCAAGGACAATCTGTTTCATCTTTGGACAGGGCAAGTGTGGAAATTGGGTGGCAAGGAGAGGAAAGAAGCCATCCTCTCTATCTGCAACCCCTTTTAGCAGATACTCTTCTGGGTCCAGCCAGATCAATTTCCACAGCCTGTTGTGAGAAGTGTTTCACATAGCCTGGCCAATAAAGCAAGAACATACAGTCCACACACACAGCCTCCCTGCCACCACATCCTAAAACTGCGACTGCCACCAGCTCTCACCTGCTTCCCTTTTCTTCTCCTGCCAGCTATATCAAGTATTGGAATATTCAGGTGGAAGAGCGAGGGAAAACACCCTCAAAGGCAAGCGTTCCTTTAATTAGTTTGCAAATACATTTTCACTCGCAACATTAGATTCCTGTGCCCTGAAGGTCAAGAGACTGGCTGTTTTGCAACCTAACTAGCAGCGAGTCTCCCCTGCTCCTCTAAACTCTTCCCCATGGCCAGCAACTGATTTAATGGAAGGAAATTCTTCTTCCCTTTTTACCTGGAGATTGGTTTTCAAATTATGCCCTCCTGAAAGCTTGAAGCTGGGAGATACAAGTGGTCTGGTTTTGTTACTGCACACCACACTGTCAGCGTTTTCAGCTTCCTGTCTGCACACACCAGTTCTTGTTATGGTCGCTGCATGACAATAGCTCAAGGGAGGGTGTTGTTGCAGCTGGAGCAATTTGCCTAGCAGTCAGGGCCTGTTTTGTTCCATCTGGGAACATCTGGCAGACGGACTCAAATTGACCTCCTTCTGTAGGAGCTGCAGAGAATCTCACAGCTGGAAGATCCAATGGCCCGAGTAACTGGCTTGGGACTAGTAACAGGGGCAGATGGGAGAACAGAGAGAGGTGTGTGGGTTTAATCACTTGTGCATCGGCAGCTGGGAGAAAGAATATCCATTTTTGTCATAGCTATATTGATTTCTTTCATTCATGCTGTTAGAATGTTCTTCCTGATGTTTAGTTGGAATCTCCATTCTTGTGACTTGAATTCTTTGGCTTGGGTCCTAGCTTCCAGAGCAGGAGAAAACAAGCCAACTCCATCTTCCATATGACAACCCTTTAGATATTGGAAGGTGGCTCTCAGTCTCCTCTTCTCCATACCCAATTCCCTCAGCTGTTCCTCATAAGGCTTGGTTTCCAGACCCTTGATCCTCTTGGTCTCCCTCCTCCACACGTGTTTCAGCTTGTCACCTCCAATCAGCAACCAATATGGTTCCAGCCTTTGTCCTCCTTTCTTGTTCCTAGCGCCTCCTGCTCCAAACAATTCCTCCCCATCCTTCTGCTATCCCAAGCCTCATTTTTGAGGCACAATTTTTCCTGCAAGCACAGCCTGTCCCCTTCCCATCACCTTGGCAATCCTGTCTGCCCAAACTCAAGTCCAAGGACTCTTTGATGTGGGTCATCAAAATCTTTTGTTATGTTAATGCCTCTATCCCAGGTGAGGTTCTGGCTTGGAAAGGAAGCTTAGCTTGTGGTTTTTCCACTGGCCCAGAATCTTCCCTTTAATAGTCCAAATATTGGCTAGATCCTGACAAATAACCTATAACATCTGAATACATCCATAAACACTGAATGTGTGCCTTATGCTTACCTATTCAGTATACATATTTTGCTGGCCCAATACAACCTTGTTTACTTCTGAAGATTAGGGTCTCAGGGCTTTGCAAGTGCTTACTTAATTATGAAGTCTTGGTTGCTTGAACGGTTTTGAGAGCAAGATAGTGCAGCACATCATCTGAATGTGGCTGTGGGGAAATGTGTTGCTCTGAAGATGAGATTTTAGAAATCTTTTGGCAGAGCATGCTACCAGACCACATGGAGGCATGACAGTCCATTTGACTCCATCACTGTCACATAATGGGCCCGGTGAGTCTTTGATGGAAAAGAAGCGTACTTGCCTTACTTCATAAAGTGCTGGAGAGCAGGAAGATCTATCAATCAATAATCCAGCCACCTTGTTTTATTCCATCTCGGTGCCAATCAATTACAAACTTAGGAAATGTTCAGATGCAGAGAGAGCACACGTCATGCCCAGGCCTTCTTTTTGGAAAGGCTGGATACACACCTGCCAAAAACAAATTAACTCCATATTTGGTGCCAAGAAATTGGAAGGGGCACAACTTCAGAATAGATTATGCAAAAAGCGCAAAATTTTACATAGCATTAAATTAGCCTCCTGGTTACAAAGCAGTGCATGCTGCTCTAGACCACTTGTGCTCAAACTGTTTATATATGTCATGATGTTGGGCTGCAGGAAGCTTGAGTCGCCAGTCAGGTGTCGCAAATCCATGGCACCAGTCCCTTAAAGGAATCTGGGTCAAATTGTAAAATGTACAGTAAATGTCTCCTTGAATCTTGTGAGCATTCATGGTTGTATATAGATGAACAAACTCCAGGGTAATCCTTGGCCCATCCCACCTTGGAACCATAATTTATTTTATTTAGCACCTATATAAAAATTAATAAATAATAATAATACTATACCTAGCCTTTCTTTCATTGTGGGACTCAAGACCTTACCCAGACGGTCTCTTGTCCAGACACTGACCAGACCAAGGCCTGCTTAGTTCCAGTTAAGTGTCTTGTCTAAATTAGGAGGCCTCATCTGCATTGACATTCCACCGGCTTTTGAAGATCATCTGTTTACACAGGCATTCTTCTTGATCTCTCAGCTTGAGTCTTCTGTTTTACTGGTAATTGTGGCATTGTTTTAATGAGATTGTTTCGTTGTACATTTTAATGAAGGGTGTTTATATCTTAATGATTGTGAAACTGTTTTTTAAACTTTGGAAACCATTTAGAAGCCTCATTTGGCCTGAAGCTGTTACATAATAATAATAATAATAATAATAATAATAATAATAATAATAATAATAATAATTTGATATTAAGTAGTTGAGTACAGTAGTTGATCACTACTTAATTAATTTGGTATTTAGAAACCATTGTCCATCTATTAAAACTCAACCAGTGTAGAATACTCCAGGCACAATGAAATCTATTTAGCAGTGTTGTGTTGTGTGCCACACCACACACATACACACCCACACACACCATGTATTAAGAACACAAGAAGAGCCTATCTACTTAATCAGGCTAAAGACCCATCTCATCCATCATTCTGTTCTCACAGTGATCAACCAGATGGCTACAGGAAGAACACCAGCAGAACCTGAGCACAACAGCACTCTAAGAACATAAGAAGAGTCTGCTGGATCAGGCCAGTGGACCATCTAGTCCAGCATCCTGTCCTTAGTGCCCAAACAGATGCCTGTGGGAAACCCCTGCAACAGGGTTCAAGCACAAGAGTCCTCTCATCTCCTATGGTTAGCAGCAACTTGTATTTAGAAGCATTGACACCTCCAGCTGTGGAGGCAGAGCACAGCCATCATGGCTATTAGACATTGATATCCTTCTCCTCCATGAATTTGTCTAATCCTCTTTGAAAGCTGTCTAGGTTGGTGGCCATCGCTGTCTACTGTGTGACTGAGTTCCATAGTTTAACTATGCACAGTGTGGAGAAGCACTTTCTCCCCACTTTGGATTCCTGTCAGCCATTATTCGGAGGCAGTCTGCCACCAACATTGCAAGGAGAGCATATTCATCTAGGCCAGTAGCTACTGAGAGCCTTATCCTCCACGAAGTTGTCTAATCTTCTTTTAAAGCCATCCCAGTCGGTGGCCATCACTCCATAGTGTGGGAGCACCCCATTTGTCCCATTACTGAACTAATTTTTGCTCGCTGCTGCCAGCTGCAGACCTTTTTTCCACCGCGCACATGGGTATGATTGATGTCCCACAGTCGATTTCAACATCCCTGTGCTGCCACCGCCATCCTTTTCTTCAGAGTTAGAACAAGGCTGATAGCCAGCCAGTTCCCTATCGCACCTCTCAGGGATAATAACGGGACAGAAATTTTAAATCACATTGCCTGTGCCTGTCAGTCAGCTCTGAAATCTCTCCCCGCTGCCACCGCCCCAAACAACTCCGAAAGGCAACGTGTGATAAATCTGCTCACTAGAATCAGAGGCAGGAGCGCCAGGTGAGGACTTATCATTCACATACACCCATGCAGGATTTATTAAATATTTAAAGTCACTACAGAGATCTAAAGAGCTGCATTATTTATTTTTACAGGGGCCAATCAATCACGGGTGTCCTCAAATGGAAGCCAGACCTTTAACTACTCATCTGATTACATCAGCTCCATCCCTGCCGCCCCTGTCGGGGTGGTGCTTAATATTTCATCAACACAGCTTCTAGGCAAAGCAGGACTGGAGGTTGATTTCCTAATGGAACAGCTATTTGGTGTGTGGAATTTTTTTTAAGCAATTTGGATCGAGGGGGTAGGGGAAAGGAAGAGAAAAATCACCTTGTCTTCACTGCTCGTTCACTCTCTCTCACTTCCAGAGCCTCAGCAGATTTACTTCACCAAACTAATCCTGCTGGAAAGGGAACTTTCATTTACTATCAGCCGCATAAACCATCAGCCTCCCGCTGGATTTTAGCAGCACACACAAATGAGAGGGGTGGGGATGTGCATCTGTGCAGATTCCTGCAGCTGCCCAGCTGATCAGCCCAGGCAAATTTGGCATCATCATCATCATGGAACCAATTGTGCTAAGGCCTGATACGGAAATTATTAACCCTTTATGGACATTTTAGTGGGGCAGCTCTAGAGCTGGTGGCAGAAAGTTTCCTCCAATTGCCATATTCTGCGGGTCCATTATTTTATCAGGGTGAGAATGCCCAGTTGTCCAAAGCAGACCTGAAAAGCATGGAAGCATGGAGGTATCCAGACCTTGCTGTACACTGAATTGGAGCAAACAGCAATTTGAGTTTTTGGCAGATTGCAGTTTGTTCTGATTCAGCGGTAAAGAGCAGTTTTCTGTGGGGAAAGCAGTGGGGCAAAAGAAAAAGAAGACATGCAGCTTTAAAGCATGGACCTGTGTCTGTAAACCCAGCACAAAAGGAAGTCTGGATGAGCCCTAGTCTTCCTATTAGCATTTGAGCTTTCAAAGAGGGGGAATAAACCCATCTGGGGTGAGAAACCCATGGGCTCCTGAATTATTTTGGATACTTCCCAGGACACTGGTCCCCAAAATTCCTCTATTACCAGGCAACCCCCATAAGTGATAATAAGTCCCGTTACAAGGAAGGACTGATCTAAGATTTCAGACATCACACCTATGAGGAAGGAGAGATAATTATCAGCCCTCCCTACTGCCCCACACATTGTAGGAAACTGAAAGCAGAACTTGCATCAGCATGCCCCATGAGGATGCAACAGCAGGTGGGAATTGAGCTCCTGTTTTCAGGGTGGGGTGGGGCGAGGAACCTTCGTGAGCATTTCTTCCACATCTTAAAACTGTAAGATGTAGGTGGAAGGTTGCCATTTTACTGTGCATTCAATACTGCTCTCATTGACAGAGGACGATAAGTGTTGGTACACTGCAGCTGCTGCATGGTGGGTCAGGGTTGGTGGCAGTTGCAGTTCCAGCAACAGCCAGGGGGGCATATGTTTCCTGCCCCTGTCTTAGGCCCCATTTGCACTGTACATTTAAAGCAGTATCCTACCACTTTAAACAGTCATGGCTTACCCTAAAGAATCCTAGGAGCTGTAGTTTGTGAAAGGTGCTAAAAGTTGTTAGGAGACGCCTATTCCCCTCACGGAACTTAAATTCCCAGAGTTTCCTGGGAAGAGTAATGATTGTTTAACGATTCTGGGAATTGTTTCTTTAAAAATAAATAAAATCCTGCTACCATTGTACATACAACCATGTCAATATAGTTAATGCAGTGTTTTCTTGATCTTCTCTGTCTCCTCCAGTTCATTAGCAAAACACACACACACACACACCCCAAAAATTCTGATACCTAGCAATCCTTTGTAGATTGCTTTTTGCTTTTTGCAATTTTTGTCAATGCACATGACCCGACACTCATGTAAGAGGGAGGGGGATTAATCAACGACACCCCCATCATTATAGGCACATCTTTGCTTGGCATGAATGCCACACAGAGTGAAAATATGCCCCAAACTGCTCCTGTAAAGCCATACCCAAGTCACAGCCTTGAGCGCTTGTTGTACTGATGTGTTCAGAGGAAAAGAGCTTTGTAATGTTCTCTCTGAGGAGCACTCCAGACAAGGGCAAAAATGGCTTTTAAGTTAAGGTGGGATTATTCCAATGCACATCTTTTGTGCGGCTGGTCTAATTGAACAGTTAACGGCCAGCCTAAGCAGGGCAGGTGTTATGAGACCGGAGACAGCCAAATCTATGTAATTGTGTGATTTTTTGCATGATTGAGCTCAGAAATGTAGTAATAAGGAAAAAGAGGGGAGGCAGAGGGAAGAAAAAAAGCAAGGAAATAGAAGAAAGACAGCAAAGAAGAACACCTCAGCTATAAATCAAATCTGAAGCTGTGTCACACAATTTGCTAAGGAAATATACTTTAACAACTCCTAGTAGGGATGCAGGAAGGAGGAAGGTGTGCAAAAGCCAGGACCCTGAAGCAAAAAAAAAAAAAAAAAAAAAAGCCAGAATCCTCAGAAGCACAGAATTCTATAAGCCAGACCTACTCAAAGTTGTGGTCCAGGCTGCAAACCATTGGCTGCTGGTCTGTGGCAGTGGTGGGTCTTAAGGTCTTAAATTTCAGCAGTGCCCTGTGCAACACTAAAATCCACACCTCCCAGCCTCTTGCCCCCTGAGCAAATGCACCCCTCAGGCTCTGCGTCCAGTGTGACCAAACCACTCATGTTCCCCATAATCTGTCTGTGGTGACTCCATCACAGTCCAGGTTGGGTGGGACACTTCAGGGACCAAATATGGTAACAGTCCCTGACACACTAGGAGGTGGGGGAACTTCTGGTCCACCACATCAGATAGTTTTAGGTGCATGTTGTAAATCAGGGGTGGCCAACTCCCAAGAGACTGCGATCCACTCACAGAGTTAAAAACTGGCAGTGATCTACCCCCTTTTTGGGGGTTCAGGTCAAAGTTGCTGAGCTTTTTTTAGGGAGGAGGAAAGCAGGGCTAAAATCATAAGCTTTTTAAGGGAAGCCAAAGATGTTGAGCTTCTTTGTGGGGAGCCAGTGATCTACCAATGATCTCCCAGAGACGTCCAGTGATCTACCCTGTTGGATGTGCCTGCTGTAAAGGATCACAGAGCTCACCAGTCATCATTAGAGAGCAGAGATCTGCTAATTGCTCTGCAGCCATGTTAACCATATGTGGGGTCCTGCTAATGGAACTTGAGAGAGGAAGAGAAATTATTTCTTCTGTGGAAAATGAAGGTTGGCCACTGTGAGAATGGGGTGCTGGAAGAGATGCATTTTTGGCCTGTGAGGCTCTTCTTACGCCCTTAAATTGCAGCTGTGAATGTGGGGAAAACTATTTTCTTGTGTGCTGAAGAATGAGCTATGCTTTGCTAGTTGAGATACTTGGGGCTTTCCATTCCTCTTAACTATATAAAAACACATCTTTCTGCACACACACCCCCCGCCACTTCTCTTTCCTGTTTTCTAAGAAGTTTGCTAAGATGTTTGCTACAATATTGTACTAAGTATTCAAAGCAGAAAAACCAATGAGGCATTAATTGGACGGGGTGCGAGATCGGACTATGCCCAGACTGAAGGAAAGCAAAACAGCCAGAAGTATTCAAACAGGGAAAAACATTCGTAATGCAAACTAAGCAGAGCCGAATGCTCAGAATGCAACAGGTTTCCCATGTGACTGTCTGTGCCTGTAGGCACAAATCTCTGTGTGAGAGTGAGTGAGTGAGTGAGTGTGTCTCCCCACAAGTTAGCTGGGCAAGAGAATTAATAATCCAAGTCTTGGAGGAGTTTAATTGCATGTATAAATTAAACATCCACTTACTCTGTTCCATATGAAGTCACTGCACTCAACGGAAACAAACTGCATCCTCCAACTTTCCTTTTCACTCGAGTACTGCATGCACAGACAAAGCAAATGCCACAACATATAGAAATCAGAGTGCACACTTAAGGATGGGATGGCCTTGCGTTTGCCATTTTGATTCCGCCTTGATTACCAAGATACATTTTTAAAAAGTTTGCTGCTGTGTTGGCACAGAGCAGCATTAATTGAGTGTTAACGAGCCGTCAGATCAGCTTCTCCCTGTCCTTATTATTGGATGTCAGAGTCCTAGTGATATCCCAATTAAGCAGAGCCTAAACACTATTTAATAACACTATCACTGCATAGTAAACTTTTCCCTCGGAATCAGTATCCTCAACTCATTTGTCAGGAGGTTTCCATTATTGATGTTCTGATTACACAGTACAGAGTTTACTGAATGGAAAATTTAGACACTGGGGGGGGGCATGGTATATGTACAGGATTTCTTCAGCTAATGAATGCATTCCATGGAGGTTAGAATCACCGCAGGAACAAGTGGAGCTTCGCTTTTTGATGTTGTGCCACACATTAAAATGGTAAAAGCAGCCCATAATGATCAGACCAAGGCCCATTAAACTCAGCATCCTGCTCCCAACAGGTAACAAGCAGATACAGCATAGGAGTCTGCCTCATAGTCAGACCTTTTGTCCATGTAGCTCAGTATCATTCACACTGATTGGCTGCAACTTTACAGGTTTTCACAAAGGAGCATCTCCTGGTCTTACTTGGAGATGCCAAGGATTGAACTTGGGACCTTGTGCATGGGAGACAAATGTTTTACAGCTGAGCTACAAAGCAGGGTATGGAGGCAGAAGCCTGTCCCTGCCTTTTGCTCCACAGCAACTGGCATTCAGCAGCATGAACTGGCAAAGTTCAATGTAGCCATCATGCCTAATAGTGGTGAATAAGCTTGTCTTCCATTAATTTGCTATCCTTGCTCCCAGAGGGATTGTAAGACATCTAAATGGAGGTCAAAGCAAGATGACTGAGCCAAGAGGCAAGCAGAGACAACATGGGCAAGCAATGGTGCTGGAACCAAGAGATGCTTAACGTCTGATAAGGAGTAGGGCTGGGGAGACTCCTAAGGGCCAGAAAAAGAGACATGGGGACTGCATTAAGTCCCCAGGCCAGGGGTTTTGTACTCTTGATTTTGACTGTTGTCCACAGCCCAATGCTGACAAATAGGCAGTGTGGTGTGGCAGTTAGAGTGGATCAGGCATTAGGTTGATTCCTTAGTCTATTTCAAGGGTAGGGTTAGTTGGTGCATCAACCGCTCCCTCAAGCAGGGGCAATATCTCAGGGTAACCCGGTAAAGGGGTCTGGCTGGAAGTTTCTGTCCTGAAGCAAATTGGGGAATAGATGGACCATCAAACTTTCAATGCTGGCCTGGGGGAGGCAGCTTAGTATTTTATTTTATTTTATTTATTTATTTTTATTAAAGATTTTCTTGATTTACAAAAGTGTGTGCAATGTCTCTCTCGTATTTTTTCCATGTAACATTTTTGACCTGTGGCTTGAGCTGACCCATAACCCAGGCACAACTCTGCCCAAACTTCAGCCAGAGGCTGAATCAAGATACATACCCAACGCCTAAACCAATGCCCTACCTACATCTGTAATCAATAAAGTTGTGGCCCATTTTCAATTCCAGAATGTTGTTGTGTCCATTTTTTTGTCTACCTGGTGCCTCTTCCTTTCTCATCCCCAGGGCACACTGCGCATGGGCCCACAACCATGTTTGCTGCCTTGAGCTTCTGGGGGAAAGGTGGGAAAGACAGACAGACAGAGAGGTAGGTAGGTAGGTAGGTAGAGTGCACAGTTAAGCTGCAGCTCTCAGAAGGTCTGGTGTTTGAATCCCTGTGGCTGTTAGAGGGTTGCTATAGGAAGGAGCAGGGAGCCCTTGTTCCATATGGATGTGGCCACACAACTCATTCCAATCCCTGAAACAATGGAGGCATTATTTCCTCCTGCACAGCAAAGATTGCTGGCATAGGAGACATCCTCAGCTCTTCATTGTCCCAAACCATTTGTCCTGTTTGCAGTTTCTCCCCCTTCTTGTGTCCCCATAAGCATATGGCTGAGTGTCCTTTGTCCTCTGATCTTCAGAAATTCAGTCATGCCAAAAATAAGTAAATAAATCTCAAATGGGTGCTGCTCGCGGTTCCCGGAGCCCCAACTGTTTTGTTTATTTTTCTGGCTGAGGTACCAGGCAATCATCCGCCGCAATTATTTCAAATCTTGCTGCAGATGGAATTCTGAGGTTCTCAGCCTTAAAACAGAATTCATTATTCAAATTTTAATTCTGGCCTTCTGGAGGGAGCTCTGAATAGATTCGCTGTTGAATTCTGAGGTGGAAAAACACACACAGGCTACAGCTTAGGGTGAGTGTCATGCAGGGGAGTTGGCTCCCTGTGCCCAGTTGAGAGTTCCTGGGTGCTCTTCCAAATCCCACTCATCCTTTCAATGAGTCACCTTCTTGAGGTGATTTCACACGTTCTACTGCACCAAAACTGTATTTGCTATCAACAACAAAAAAGGAGTTGTAGTGAATCTGAGGAGCAGAACTCAACAACATACATGTTTTCAAACACCCTTTTGTCACATTCAGACTTGTAAGTGTACACTTAACACATATTGTGTGTGAAACGGCCCTGCTTCTCCCTATGCGGAGGTGCGGTACACATTCTCAAAATATCTACATTTTACAATGCTGCAATTTTCAAGCCTAACATGAAAAGGGCAGGCTTCCTTCATATGTATAAATTTACATATTTATCAGTCATATTCAGGCTTCCCAGTTTATTTATTGGGATATTTATGAGTTAGTTCCATTTTATATATCATAATATTCATATACCACTTGATTGTAAGGGGGGGGACTCCCTCAAAACCGGTTAGAAAATGTATAAAACAATGAAATCATCAACAAAAAAGTTAAAACTGACAATTCAAGAAATCCATGATAAGTTTAAAATCAACAACAGGTTAAATATGTTTTAGCAGGTGCTGAAAGTAAGTGAAGGTGTCATCAGAATCCCTGGCAGATGGCCATTCAATCTCTGCCTAAAATCCTTCAGTGAAGGAGAGTGTGCCACCTTCTCAGGTAGCGTGCTCCACTGTCAAACAGCGATTTTATCAGTCAGGTTTCCATAAATAACCAATGGCAAGGACACATACCACTGACAGTGGTCACATTATTTCCCTGTAATGCCAGTTCAATCAAATAATTTATATATATGATTTAATGACAAGAGTCTCTAAGTGGTTCACAGAGATAGAATACAAAAAGGAAAGGGGGGAATCAGCTAAGAAGATCAAATCAAACTTTGAATTAAAATGGCTGCTGGAATTTTGTTTTTTAAGTCTTCAGTAAGCACTAGAAGATGTCCAATGCACATCTGGTGGGTCACTGTGAAAACAGGATGCTGAACTAGGTAGGTGTGTAGCCCAACTGAGCAGGCTCTTCTTATATGAACAAAAGCAGAGCCCTGCTGGATCAGGCCAGTGGCCCCTCTAGCCCAGATTCCTGTTCTCACAGTGGCCACCCAGATGCCCATTGAGCAAGCAGAACATGAGAGCCAAACGACTGTTATTCAGAGTGTAACTTAGGCTCACAATGGCTAAGAATGGATTGATGCTCCATTTTCAGAGGCAGGAAAGCTACCCCCTCACAGCAGAGGATCCCCATTTCCTGTGATGAGTGGTTCACTGCACCCCCCCACCTTAAAAAAATACACACCATCATTAAAGGGAAGTGGGAGACCCGCTGCCTCCTTTCAGCTTGCCACCTTTGTTCAGATATGCACCAGGCTGGCGCTTGCCTCCCTGCATTTAATTGGCATTAAAGATTAAAGAGCAGATTACCAAAAGCAATCAAAGAATCCACTTGTCTATATTTCACAACAGCTCGCAAGCAGTTTGATATTTACTGTCAGCTGGCATTTAATTACAGTGCCAGATTCAGAGAATATAATTGACAGAGCGCTGAGGACTAATTCTTGGAAGAAGAAGGGGGAAAAGAGGGCGGGGGGTGCTTTCTGCCATGCTACAGTGTGCAGGCTAATTGAGGCAAACACCCTCTTTCGCACACTGAGCAAAGAGACTTGCTAGGCTTCTCCTTGAAGTCTCCACACATTCACTTCCCCTCAACTTTAGGGTTAGGATGTTGGCAGCAGCTTGCAAGGGGCAGGAGAAGAGAACGTGTGCAGGGATGTAGCGGTGAGTTACAAAGTGCTCATCATAACAGGCCACCATAACTGCACCTCCAAAGGGAGTCCCAAAATGCAGGCCATTCTGTTGATCCGTTGTACACACACACACACACACACACACACCTTGTTACGTGCCATCCCCATTTTGGATGAAACCAAAACTTGACTTCACTGTGACGGCCATCCTAGCACACGAGAATCACACACTAGCAAACAAAAACAACAACCCTCTCTCAAATCTCAAGGTGTAAAGTTAGCTGTACATTCCAGTAGTCCCAATATGGAAGTATATTTTTAGAAGAAGAAGAAGAAGAAGAAGAAGAAGAAGAAGAAGAAGAAGAAGAAGAAGAAGAAGAAGAAGAAACAGCTACTGTACACAATGCATAATTGGATGAAGCCTTCCTGCTGGCATTCTAATAAGATACACCCCTTGCTCTATGGAGTTAGATGTTTTTCATAGAAATTATTCAACATTCTTCTTCAAAAGCAAAAAAAAAAAAAAGCCTCCCCCCCAAACCCCATTAATTGGCCACTTATAAAAAGGACTTAAAAGCATTAATTGGTTAACTGGTGTGACTCACTGACGAAAATGCTATAATCATGGATTTGAAATGTAGTGTTTTCACTGGATTATGATCAGCGCTGTCTCCTGTGAATGGTTTCCTGTGAAGAAGGAATTACTGGTGGGTGGGTGATCCATCTCTGTTTCTCAATTCTTAGGAGACATCTGGAAAGATCTTTCCAAACCTCACTGGGGGTGGGGGGGGGGGTGATTTCAGTTGCCTGTCTTTCAGAAGAACCTAATTTCCTACTTCCTCCTTCTTCATAAGAATGTAAGGCAAGCCTGCTGTCCCAGGCCCATCTAATGAAGCATCCTGTTCTCTCACAGTGTGAGGCCAGGTGCCTGTGGCAAGCCTGCAAGCTGGACATGGGCCCAACCGCACTCTGCCCACCTGCAAATCCCAGCGGCTGGTATACAGGGACATAATGCCTCTGACAGGAGAGAAAAGAACATAGCCATCATGGCTAGCAGCCATTGATATCCTTGTCCTCTGTGAATTTGCCCAGTCTTCTTTTAAAGGCATGCAAGTTGGTGGCCCTCACGGCCTCCTGCAGAACCAAGTTCCATAGTTTAACTATGCACTGCATGAAGAAGCATTTTTCTTTCGTCTGCCCTGAAACTTCCAGTATTCTTGCCTCCGAAGACATCTTTGTGTGGCTCTCCTGCTGGCATGAAAGACCAAGCATGACTCTTTGTAGCTCCTCCTCAGTTGGTCAGAACCAGGAACTTTCCTATCAAGTATGTACCTTCCTGCAATAAATGTAGCTTTCTTACATTCCGAAACTCAGATCTTCATGGCAATTATATGCAGGGTAAATGGTGTTTCTCCAGCGTTCTCCAGTGTTCTGCTCAATTTCTGTAACTATGCTAACTCCAAACATCAACAACCCCTGGCAGCGAGTGCCAGGACCAAGCCCCGTGTGTGTTGGGAACAAGGGAGGGAGAGGTGATTGGGTGAGTGACTTCCAAATCTCAGATTGGCTTGGGAAACAAGTGAAACTATTTACGGGGGGAGAGAGAGAGAAAACTACTGGTATGTTTATTTCTGAGTCAATCCAACCTGAGCGGTTTACCTTGGACACTTCCTTTCCTCTCCTTTGACAGGTGAAATTCAGACTGTATCATCCTAGGGAGTAGAGACCCACATTGCTTGCTTATGCTCCTCTTTAACACACCATGTACATCAACAGTGCTGTACGAACTGCCAACAATCCCCAATAATCTTATCTCTCTCCATCCCTTCTATTTCTTCTAACAAAAGCCCTTCCCAGATTGAAATAGAGGCTCGAGAGGTGGCAGAAATTAAATCTGATTCATCCCATCTTTGGCTTCTTCCTTTTATTGAAGCTGCTGTCAGAAATCTAAACAGTGTGGCAGCATAAATGAGCCCAATCAGATCTTTGACCCAGTCATTGCCTTGTTGTTTGTGCCCTTCCCTGTGTGGGAAGCTATATTTAAACCTTAATTCTCTCTCTATTGTTGCTATTAAGGCACCACAAGGGGGATTTGCATTGCAAATGCCATGGAGCTTATTTTATTTTATTTTATTTTATATTCTGGCCCATGAGAAGCACAAGCTTTGTGTCTGGTGCCCTTTATTGTTTGTCTCATTTCCATATTTTATAAGCACTCAGCTCCATGAAAGGGTGGATCGTTTTGCTACTTCATTGGCCACTAGCTAATAGCATTTTCCTAGACACTTCAGTAATAAAGGCTTCAAACAGGGCAGCGGAATCATTCGGCCAGCCCGTTGCTAAGGCAGGTCAATTCTTATCAATGAAGTGTAGCCCAAAGTGATGGTCTGCGTTCCTCTTTCATGCTGAAGAATCACCACCTCTCGGGCAATTGACGAGAGTGACACATGCCTTGCGTGAAGCAAACAAGCAGGGCTCATCTGCAAAATCTTTCCTGTTTATACCCACAAGCAGGGATTCTAGGAAATTGCTTTCTACTGAGCCAGAAGACCATTGGGTCCATTAGGACCAGTGTTGCCTGCACTGATTGGCAGCATCTCCCCAGGATTTCAGATGGGGGCCTCTCCCAGCTCTTCCTAGAGATGCTGGGGGTTGAACTTGGGACATTCCCCAAATGTATTAGTCCTGTTAAGTTGCAGATCAGTGGCTCTGCTTTACAGCTAGCCTCTACCTCATACCAAGTCAAGCCACTGGTTTACTTAGCTTGGTATTGCCTACAGTGGTCTCCCAGCCCTACCTGGAGATGCTGAGGATTAAACCTGAGGTCTTCTGCATGCAAAATAGATGCTCTGTTGACTCACAACTCTTCCCCAATCCTTCCTCCCCCCCCCCCAAATAGTGGCATGTTCAGGACACATTTTGTCTGAAGCACACCAGCTGCTCTTGCAAAGAAATAAGGGTTGGCATCATAGATCAACATAGTTGGGCACCTGCTGAAGGCCCACAATCCATCAAGGGACTCCACTGAGAAGAGCCCCCTCCTGGACCTGCTCCTCCTCTGCAGCATCACAACCATACTGATACTGGCAGTGAGAATCATAGAATCATAGATTGTAGAGTTGGAAGGGACCCTGAGGATCATCTAGAACAAGCTGCTGCAACACAAGAATATGCATCTGTCCCAACCCGCAGCCTTGGTGTTAATGGCACAATGCTCTAACCAACAGAGCTATCATAGACTCATTGAGGGAGAGGGACCCAATGAATGTGTCTTATTCAAGCTTCCCTGACCAACACTCACACACACCCAAATGATACAACATTATTTTTACACTTTCCAATATATGGCTGCCAATCATCTGTGTAATTGCCTTAAAGGTACATTATGCACCACATTCAGAACCCCAATTAGGTCTAATTGGTGTAAGAAAGATTATTGCAGTGGGTTGGACTAGGTGACCCTTGGGGACCTCTCCAGTTCTCCAGTTCTGTTATTCTATGTTGTACTATAGCCCCTCTGGATAGCAATAATGTGAAAGAAAGCACACTTGTTGATTCATATGGCCAAGTATGGTGTACAGAGGCACACAAGATGCTACACTCATTGAACATTACCTATGAATAACTGTTTTGTTTTGTTTTTTAAAAAAAGGATGTTTGGAGAAGGATTTAATCCCCAATAAATTTGCATGGGGTCAGAGCAAGTGCCTTTTTGGGATGGCGGGTAGGTAACCAATCTGACACATGCAGAGTGATCTATCACATTCAGAACAGGCAGCCATTCACCTCTTCATGTTCTGCATGCATTTCTTCATTCAGCTAAAGGTTGATATATTGGTATGGAGGAGAATTACAGGGCAGCTCTTACAAGGTTGCATTTCTCATTGAACGGGATCCATAACTCAACATTCCATCAACAGGGCTGAGTGAGATGAATGGAGAGTGAGCTATCAGTAATGCAGGACCTCATTTTCAGAAAGACAAGAACAGACAGCCATCAAGCGATTTTAATCCCACACTCATCCTTGTGCAATATGATAGTGTCATATTGCACATAGAGGAAGCCAAAGGAAACATTCTGCCAAAATTTGCCAGACGAGTAAGAGACAAGTCCAGATGATTTGTGCCCCAGAGTCAGGGGTGAGGAATTATGTCTGGCTGTTGGGCTGGATCTGTAATACTCCCCACTTCCCCTAGGCCAACTTTGACAGGTGAGCAGCAGAGCCCACCTATCAATCACCTGAAATCATAATAATCAGACACCTGCCAAAAAGTTCAAAAGCTGTAGCTGCAACCAACCAACCAACCAACCAACTGATCTGCACTCATGGCAACCTCCTTTGCAGATGTGCTATCAGTGCCAATCAGCTGATTTGCACTGGGGGCTCACCTTCAAAAAATCTTGTTGCAACTGCCAGTCAGGTGATTGGCGGTTACAAGGAGTGGCTTTGATGTCCATTTGGAGCAAGCAGTTTGAATTCGTGCAGTTGGCTCCAAGTAAAGCATTTTTCTCCTCTGCAGAGGGAAAAGAAAGCTCTGTTTGGAGCCAGCACCTTGAACACATAAAGGGCATTCTTAAGATGTGAGCAACTGACACTTTGGAGGAAAAGGCAGCCCAAATGCTATTAGCTCAAATTTAAAGTAGGCAGGTGGATTTTAAAACACACACACACACAAACACACACACACAGGCTTGGGATTCCAAAAACAGAGTAGGTAAGGAATCTGTCTGGAAACATCTCTGTTCTCCACTTTATCATTTCAAAAGGCAGTATCTTCCTAACATGTCCCATCAGCACAAGGATCCCATTGTGCAAGTAGTGGGACAATTTACTCAGCACTACACTGGATACAACCTGAAAGGGTTTAGGAAGCCAGTGGATATTCCCTTCAAATAGAAATTCGGGTTAGCTGGCCATTCACTCAGATCTTGGATGTAACTGAGACAGCTGTAGTGCCCAAACTTGTTATCACTGAGTGTAAACGCATAGACTAAATTCACCAGAAGAACTACAGCAAACAGACTGGGATACAGGAAACCCGAGACTGAAACATGACGAAACATGTGGGTGATGCAGAACCCATAAACTGATTGGCAAGGACAAGACCACTAATGCAACATCTTGAAAAGCACTTTCAGCAAAAGATCTCTATATGCAAATGGAAAATCATTAAGGGTGGATACAGTCAACTATTTATAAAAAGGAAAAGAAAAGAAGAAGAAGTCAGCCTGGAATGGATTTCTGGTTTGGGGAATTTAGAAGTTATATTTAGAAAGGAATACAATAGGACTAGATAAACTAATGTAGCTAAATATTTACACAGAATCTCCATATTAAAAGAAACCCCAAGAGAAATCAGACAAAGAAGCCAAGATAACTGAGTTTGGGGAAGCAAGTTAGTAAATAATGAATATGTATAAGGAATTTTTTTATTATATTTATTCACTTAGGAAATAGGGGAAGCATAAGGGCTGGCAAATATCAGTTTATGAAGAGGAAGAAACTGCAGAAGATTCATCCAGTTTGCCTCCCACACAAGTACCAAGCATGTCAAACATCCATGAAGCACTTTGTAAGGTCAGGTCAATCAATTGCTTAGGTTTATTCACAGCTTGGAAAGATACGTCAATTTCAGAAAGCTACACTTTGGATGAACAGGTAGAGTACAGGTTTATAAGTTACAAAATAAAGGGACAGGTGTCACTGCCCAAAAGCAAAAAGAAATGTTTCAGGACTGGTTTTCAGCAAGGTGGTGAATGTGTGTCTAAATCATCCCACAGAAGTGGGGAAACTGGATCAGGCTGTCAAGCCAGATAATACTTTGAAATGGGTTTCTGAAGATTGTCCAAGTGTTTTCGCCTGAATGAAATATGCCCCTGAACTCATGCCTGTTTCTTGCCTGAATGAAGGATAAAAAGTGAGAGTGTCTGTAGAAACTAACCCACTGTACACAAATACAATTTGCATTTATTGTCCTGCTCAATTTTGACTCTGGCTCTGCCCACCACTGGTGTGTGGCCCCTGTAAGGTTGCTCAGAAAGGAATGTGGCCCTCTGTCTGAAAAAAAAAATCCCCACCCCTGTGGGTTTAGATAACCCACAGTGATGCTCCTAGCCACAAAAATCTGGAAGCAAAAAACCCATTACAATGTGGGAATGTTTAGGAGTGTGGATGAGTATATATTATTTATATATCTCAATCCCAGCTTGTGTGAGCAAGCTCCAAACTTAGCAGAGTTTACATTCCCTTTTAAAACACAGCAGAAAACGTTTGCATAGGCTTGCTTAAGCCAGCTATATTCCTGGTATATTCCCCTTGTTCCCTCTTAAAAGTAAAGATACAAGACAGCACTGATTATTAGATTTAAAAGGAGTTTACTTACAGACATCCAAGAGTTACAGTACATGCTTCAAGGAGGCAGACAAACTTAGATAAATGTATTTACATGTGGTGAAGCTGATTCCATGAGGAAAGAAGCTTCACTTCTGCTTCTCTCAGCTGCAGGCTGAGAGAGCATCCTGCTTCTTCAAGAGATGAGGCAAAATGGAGAGTCTTCTTTGGGATCTTCCTCCCAGGTAAGACCACACCTACTTCTGGTTCCTGTAACTCAGTCCAGGTAAACAGGAAGTTAAGCCTGGAGGACTGAGTTACCTTCATGTCCTCTCTAGGAGTGTTGTGTTTGGCTGCTCTGTGTTTACATCCCACAAACCCCTTCTCAGACGAACACAACATACAAACATATACAACTTTATTCAACCACCCAGAGTCCCAGCTTGACACGTAGATTCTGGAAACTCTCTCTTGGGAGGGGCTTCGTCAGGATGTCCGCAGCCATCTCATTGGTGCAGCAGTACGACAGTTCCACAAGTCCATCCTGGACTGCCTGACGTATATAATGGTACCTCACACCTATGTGTTTTGTCCTGGCAAGGAACTTTTCACTCTGTGTCAGTTTTATGCAACTCTGATTGTCCTCCAGCAAACTGACAGGTTCCTTTCTCACCAAACCAAAGTCCTTGATGAGTTCATCCAGCCAGGCAATCTCTCGGCACGATTCCGATGCAGAAATATATTCAGCTTCTGTGGAAGATAATGCTACACAGTTCTGTTTATAACTGCCCCACACAACAGGTCCATCCCCAAACATAAAAACATGACCACTTGTTGATTTATAATCAGCATTATCCCCAGCCCAATCTGCATCAGTGTACCCCACCAACTTAGGGTCACTGACAGCTGGCAACCTTAATTTACAGTTCACTGTACCCTTCAGATAACGCACCACCCTCTTCACGCCAGCCCAATCATGCTCAGTGGGAGAACTCACTTTCCTGCTAAGAATCCCCACTGCATTGGCTATGTCAGGTCTACATGTGGTAACTAAATACAAAAGTTTACCAATTACCGACCTATATTCACTGTTATCTGGCAACAGCTTCGAATCCTGCTGATTCTTCAGGAAGTCTGTGGCCATGGGCGTTGCAACTGTGTTTGCATCTTGCAACTGCATGCATTCAATCAGTTCATTTATTTTCTGTCGCTGGCTGAGAAGAAATGATCCGTCTTCTTCTCTTTCCACTTGGATTCCTAGGTAGTACTTGACGTCTCCTAGTTCTTTGACTCCCACCTCTTTGCTGAGGTGTTTCACAATTTGCACATAGTCTCTGTTATTAGATGTTGCGATAATCAAGTCATCAACGAAAGCCAATATATAAGAAAATTGTCCATTATTTGACTTACTGTACAAGCACTTGTCAGCGTTTCCTTGCTTGTATCCAAGTTGCACCAGCATACTGTGCAATTTCTGATTCCAAGCTCTAGCAGCCTGCCGTAATCCATAAAGTCCTTTTTCTAATTTGCATACTAGATGAGCCTCATTCGGTTTTATAAAACCCTTAGGCTGTTTCATATAAATCTGTTCTGTAATCTCGCCATGCAAAAACGCAGTCGAAACATCGATGTGATGCACGTCCATTTGCTTAGAGGCTGCTATGCTCAAAAGCATTCTCACGCTACTGTATCTTACAGTTGGTGCAAACGTTTCATCATAATCTTCACCATATTTCTGTGAAAAGCCTTGTGCTACTAGTCTTGCTTTGTAGCGTTGCACTTCCCCTTCTGACCCCTTCTTAACCTTGAAAACCCACTTGCAACCAATGGCTTTCTTACCCGGAGGTAGTTCTGTGAGGGTCCAAGTCTTGTTTTGATGCAGTGCATCCATCTCCTCCTGCGCGGCCTTCTTCCAGAGACTAGCTTCTGCAGTTGGCATCCGCTGAATCTCTTCCCATGTGGAAGGTTCCTGTGGTGACGCCGACCCTGCAAGGTAGGACAACCTTACCGGTGGAACACCTCTGTTGGTTCTGGATGAGCGTCTGACCTCTGGTTCTGGTTCCTGAACCGCATCAGCTTCTTCATCATCCTCCAACGCTGGCATGTCCCCTTCTGGATCCTCTTCGTCTCTGGAGCCGCCAGGATTCTGGTCCTCCGCGTCTTCTGGTGCATCACCTGTAGGGGGCGCTATGACACTAGAAGGCAGATTAGTACTTTGTGGGGTTACAGAAGGAAAGTGTATAAGTTCTTGAGTCCATTCTGACTCCTTGGAACAGTCAATGACAGTCTTCCTTGTGTCAACCTTTGCATGCTCATCAAAATAGATTGCATGTTGTGCGCTGACCTTACCAGTTCGTAAGTCCATCACTCTGTATCCTTTTCCTCCAGAGGCGTACCCAACCAGGATACCTGCCTGTGCTCTGGAGTCTAGCTTGTGTCTGTGTTCCTTGGGCACGTGATAGTAACACAGACTACCAAACACACGTATGTGTGACAAATTAGGCGTTCTTCCATGCCAAAGTTCAAATGGTGTGCGCTCTGCCCCCTTGGTGGGCAATCTATTCTGGAGATAAACGGCTGTATGGGCTGCATTTCCCCATAGCCTTTGGGGCAAGGATGCTTCCTTTAGCATGCATCTTGTCATTTCCATAATGGATCTGAATTTCCTTTCGGCTATCGAATTCTGTTGTGGGGTATATGCGACTGTGGTTACATGTATGATACCTTCCTTGGACATGAGATCTTGCATTTCACGTGAGCAGTACTCACCTCCATTGTCACTCATCAACACACCTGGAGCTCTCTGGAACTTGTTCTTGACCATGGCAATGTAGTCTCTGAACATTTCTACTGTCTCACATTTCTCTCTGATGAAGTATGCAACACAATATCTCGAAAAATCATCAAGAAATATCAATATATATTTGTTGTTTCCAAGTGATGGAACATTGATTGGTCCACATAGATCTGAATGCACAATGTCCAAAACTTTAGTACTTCTTTGCTCTGCACAACGTGGAAAAGAAGGTTTTACAGCCTTTTCAGTTATACAACTTATGCATTTTGTTGGAGCCTGGTTGTTGCTCCCTTTTACCTGCAAACCTCTTACAAGATCCTTCTTTTGTAGATCCAGAATGACGTTTCTGTCTCTGTGTCCCAATCTTCGGTGCCACAGCGTTAAATCTGCTTCATCCTTCTGGCTGGAATGGGCGACTTTTGCAGACTGCTTTTCTGAAACATTAAGCTCATAAACCCCATTTGTTAGTCTGGCTTCAGCATACACTTCACCATCTTTGGTCACACTACATTGTCCATTCTCAAATGTGATCTTGAAGCCTTTCTTGTCCAAAGCGGACACACTGAGTAAATTGCAGTTCAATTCTGGCACATACTGAACATCAGACACTCTGGTTCTAAAAGACTCATTATCTACATTGAATTCCAAATGCACAGAACCTGCACCTTCTGACTTCAAAATGCGGCCATCAGCTATTTCGATCTCAGATTCTTGATCATTTAATTCATTAAAATATCCTTTTACAAAACAGTAATGGGAGCTCGCTCCAGAATCTAAAATCCACATTTTATGAACATTTTCATAATTCTGGACAGCTAAACTCCTCTCTTGTAACAGCATGGAGCACTTAAATCTTTCCTTCCTTTCTGCCTTTTGCTGAAAGGTCTGGGAATTCTTTGCTTTAGAAGCATAATTACAGTCACTTCTCCTAGAGTTGCGTTCTTGAGAATCCAAGCTTTCTCTGCATTCCTCTCTTAAGTGGCTGATTAATTCATTAAAAGTCAGATCTTTTGTGTGATCCATTAGGCTTCTAAATGAAGAAAATGCTGGTCCTAGCGATGCTAGCAAGAAAGTCACCTTAGTCACTTCATTAAGAGCTTCAGGAGTGAGAGCAATTCTTTGCACAATCTCTGAAAAACTCTTAACATGCTCTGTGAACTGCTCTCTGGAGTTCATCTTTAACTTGAGCAATTTATCTAGCAAATGCCTGTAGGAGTTCTGTGTAGATGCTCCATAAATCCGCTCAATGTCTTTTAAAATCTGGGATGCATCATCCTCAATGTTTATTAAGGATAGATGCTCATCGCGAAGTGCACTTAAAATTATGTGCTTGGCTTCGCTATTCTTCCTTTCCCAGGCTTCAATTTTGGCTAAATCTTCTTCTTTATCTCCTGTAGGCTTTTCATCTTTTATAGCCTGCAGAACGTTCCTTGCACTCAGATATACCATTAAGCGTTGCTTCCAGTGCACAAAATTATGGTCGTTCAGCAGCATATAGTTTGGCCTTGCTTCACTAACAAAAGCTACACTAGCCATCTTAAAATTCAAAAAGTTGAAAAATTTTCAAAAATCCAAAAATTTGTCAAAAATTCCAAAAATCAAAACCTCAAAAATGCTCAAAAATACAAAAACCTCAAATAAATCTTCACTGCCTCTGAGTACTGTAAACTCTGAGGGAGGGGAGGGGGTTAATCCCTTTTCAGCACAAAGAACAAAGACAAAGAAACATGTGCTCACCAGGAAGTACTTTAAAAAAAAATCCAACTCAACTCAAAAACACAATCCAATGCAATCCTTCAAGAATACACAAAAATATGCAATACTGGGGCCAATAACCCTTTGTGGGAATGTTTAGGAGTGTGGATGAGTATATATTATTTATATATCTCAATCCCAGCTTGTGTGAGCAAGCTCCAAACTTAGCAGAGTTTACATTCCCTTTTAAAACACAGCAGAAAACGTTTGCATAGGCTTGCTTAAGCCAGCTATATTCCTGGTATATTCCCCTTGTTCCCTCTTAAAAGTAAAGATACAAGACAGCACTGATTATTAGATTTAAAAGGAGTTTACTTACAGACATCCAAGAGTTACAGTACATGCTTCAAGGAGGCAGACAAACTTAGATAAATGTATTTACATGTGGTGAAGCTGATTCCATGAGGAAAGAAGCTTCACTTCTGCTTCTCTCAGCTGCAGGCTGAGAGAGCATCCTGCTTCTTCAAGAGATGAGGCAAAATGGAGAGTCTTCTTTGGGATCTTCCTCCCAGGTAAGACCACACCTACTTCTGGTTCCTGTAACTCAGTCCAGGTAAACAGGAAGTTAAGCCTGGAGGACTGAGTTACCTTCATGTCCTCTCTAGGAGTGTTGTGTTTGGCTGCTCTGTGTTTACATCCCACATACAATACATTTGAGCAAAAGAACAAAAATGATGTTGGCTTATATACAGCAACAGAGGATAAACCATTGCAGAGAAAATGAGACAGCAAACAGAGTAAATCCTCCAACAACATGTAAGATGGGGATCAGGCAGCATGTCCTGTTGTCATCTGAGAAATGGGCGGGGGGGGGGTTGCCAGAAGATGGATGCTAGCCAGGGCAAAAAAAGGATTTCTTCACAGGTGCATTCAGTCTTGTGAGCCTGTTCCCCTGCAAAGTGGAGTGGGGCAGTCCCAGAATCAGCCAAAGTACCTCAGTGAAAACAAAGCCATAGTGGTGAAATTTGGACATCAAGTGTGTGAACTAACTTAGTTGGCTAGGAGTCACCTCAGGCTAGCTCAGTGGTATAACCTAGTCTAAGTGGTAGACCATGATGTTCACATGCAGAAGGACCCAGGTCCAGCTTCCAACATCTCTAGCTAAGGCTGGGGAAAATCCAGCTGGAAATCCTAGAGAGATGCTGCCAGCCAGTGTAGACAATACTGAGCTAGCTGGAACACTGGTCTAACGTCAGTATAAGGCAGCTTCCTATGTATCTAAAAAGATGTGCTGTGAAATGTGGCTCTTCTCTGTGCCTCACTGCTTATTAGGCTGGCAGTTGGGAACAGGAGTTGAGAGAGAGAGCAGGTAACATATTTTTGGGTGCCAGATTTGGCTCAGGGCTTCCAGTTGCTAACACCTTCCTTAGACACAGGTGGGTAGCCGTGTTGGTCTGCCATAGTCGAAACAAAATAGAAAATTCTTTCCAGTAGCACCGTAGAGACCAACTGAGTTTGTTCTTGGTATGAGCTTTCGTGTGCATGCACACTTCTTCAGATTTGTATCTGAAGAAGTGTGCTTGCACACAAAAGCTCATACCAAGAACAAACTCAGTTGGTCTCTAAGGTGCTACTGGAAAGAATTTTCTATTTTGTTTCGACCTTCCTTAGAATGATCTTTATTGACACCCCATCTTCTAAAACATGCCTAGGCCAATGTAAGATTCACAAACAAAAATTGAAGAAGTAAACAGCAACAAGTTTAGCATAAGTCTGGATTTCTTCCAAAATGCCAATGAAGTGTTTCATAAAGAGAAAGAAGAAGAACATATGGGCTAGGTAAATTTGATGTTATTTTAGTTCAGTAACCTATAGCAGTCTGTGCAACAGAGAGAAGGCTGGTTAAAAATAGGGTTTTAAAAAATAATTGCAAGGCACTGTCTCTTCCAGGCAGGAATACAGGACAAAATGAGTTAAACATACTTCAGGAAACATTTGTGCCTATTCTCACCCACTCTGAGAATGCAAGCCCCCTAACCACTCCAAGCAGTTTGTGGGGTAGTATTCCCCCACTGCAGCAGGCAAGGGGCATGAACTTAAGTTGCCACACACCTAGTCAGACCACAGACCCATCCAGCCCAATCCTGTGGTCTACTCTGACCGACTTGGACTTAAGCTGGGACTTCCAAAATGCAGGCTGTGGGTGGGACAATTTTGGACTGTATGGGTGTCCTTCCTCTTCACCCTGTAACAACAACAACAACATCCAACAGACAGGTTTAGCATAGCCTTCTCCCTAATTAGTTTGCTACATGCAAAAAGCTTTTTCCATGGGGCAAAACTGGGCAAATTCCAGGTTTCAGCAAAACAGAGCAAGGAGAAGCAAGTCAAGGCATGACAAAACCAGGGGATCTGATGAAGCAAACTAAGGCAAGTCAAACCAGAGCAATGGATGGTCGGACTCGTGCAGCACCTTGGACAGCTCCATGGAGAATGCAATGCAGATTCATAGGAGCAAGATTAGGGTTTTGCCTCAGCTTTGCTGAATTTATTTAAAAGGTGCTTTGACAGCATCTCAGGCCTCCTAAGATCTATCAATAATTACCAGGAAATAACTTCCAAGGCAAGACTATATCAGAGATGGGGAATCTCTGGCCTGTGGCCCTCAAAGCTTATCCTTGGGACTCTTCCTCAGCCATACCCCCTCTCCCTAGGCCACACCCCTCACCAGCCCCACTTCACACTCTCTCTGAGTGTTTTTGCCTCACTTGATTGGGCCTTTGAACTCTGATAATGCTACTTGCTTGCCTGGGTAGAGAGAGCTAGAGAGAGGCAGGGGTGTAGAAACTAGCCTACTGTAGAAAGGGGAAATGTATATTCCTTGCTGCACCCACTCAAGCCTCTGGTTGTTGTTGTTGTTGTTCAGTCGTTCAGTCGTGTCCGACTCTTTGTGACCCCATGGACCAGAGTACGCCAGGCACGCCTATCCTTCACTGCCTCTCGCAGTTTGGCCAAACTCATGTTAGTAGCTTCAAGAACACTGTCCAACCATCTCATCCTCTGTCGTCCCCTTCTCCATGTGCCCTCCATCTTTCCCAACATCAGGGTCTTTTCTAGGGATTCTTCTCTTCTCATGAGGTGGCCAAAGTACTGGAGCCTCAACTTCAGGATCTGTCCTTCTAGTGAGTACTCAGGGCTGATTTCTTTGAGAATGGATAGGTTTGATCTTCTTGCAGTCCACGGGACTCTCAAGAGTCTCCTCCAGCACCATAATTCAAAAGCATCAATTCTACGGCGATCAGCCTTCTTTATGGTCCAGCTCTCACTTCCGTACATTACTACTGGGAAAACCATAGCTTTAACTATACGGACTTTTGTCGGCAAGGTGATGTCTTTGCTTTTTAAGATGCTGTCTAGGTTTGTCATTGCTTTTCTCCCAAGAAGCAGGCGTCTTCTGATTTCGTGACTGCTGTCACCATCTGCAGTGATCATGGAACCCAAGAAAGTGAAATCTCTCACTGCCTCCATTTCTTCCCCTTCTATTTGCCAGGAGGTGATGGGACCAGTGGCCATGATCTTAGTTTTTTTGATGTTGAGCTTCAGACCATATTTTGCGCTCTCTTCTTTCACCCTCATTAAAAGGTTCTTCAATTCTTCCTCACTTTCTGCCATCAAGGTAGTATCATCAGCATATCTGAGGTTGTTGATATTTTTTCCGGCAATCTTAATTCCGGTTGGGGATTCATCCAGTCCAGCCTTTCGCATGATGTATTCTGCATATAAGTTAAAAGCCTCTGGTGCCACCCACCATTGGCATCTGGCTCCCAGAAGGTTGCCCAGAAGGAAATGTGGTCCTTGGGCTGAAAGTGGTGCCCAACCCCTGGGCTATATAGATGCAGCACCGCTCTCATACCCATGACAGGCCAAAACTGTCCTGGGATGCATAGTCAGGGATCTTCAATAGCATCCTCTGAAACTGTACAAGCCCTCACGCCCAGGGGGCACCTGAGGTTGCAGCCACCTCAAGACAATCAGCAGTTTTTAGAGGGGTTGGCCTCAGATCCAGGGGACCAGGTTTTGAATTCCCACTCAAGCATGAGGCTCCCTGGGTACCCTTGGGCCTATTACTGCCTCTCTGGCTACACTACCTCACAAAGTTGTTGTGAGAATAAGAGAAAATGTGGGAGAGAAATGCAATTACATGAATGAATGAATGAATGAATGACTGAAATGGTGGGATCTACATGCCCTAAAGATGCTGACCTGTGGGCTGGATAAGTGAATATACAGTACATATCTTTAATTCACAGTGCAGGCAGAGCATAGTTTGGCGAGTGACGTAAGGCAGTATAAGATGAGGGAGAGGAATCAAGGAAGTGTTCCTTTGTAGTCTTCCAAGGAAGGCAGCATAGGAGTGCAACATTCTGGATATTATTGAGACAGTGAAAAGGGCCTGTGTAAACAAAAGCAGATACCTGAGATATCTTTCAGAAGCACCTTCTTTCCTTCCTTCCTTCCTTCCCCGCTGCAGAACTAAGCAGGGCTCCTTTCTCTCGCGGCAGCTGAATGCAAGGGCAGAACCGATATCCATAAATCAGCATATTACTCATTTTCTAGCATTGCAGCCTGACAGCTGTTACAAGAGCACATTGTTACGAACTGTCAGGCGGTGAAGCACAGTGCCTTTTACAACATATGTTGACTTTTATCTAATGTTGTTTCATAATTAGCCTCAGGGAGTCAGAATCTGGGCATCCAACTGGCTGTATGATCTCAGCTAACCTTTGATTCCACTGGGAGAAAGTGAGAGCCAGGAGGGAAGGGCCCTCTGTGACTTAAGGTTGTGGGGGTGGCAGGAAGCAAGAGACATTCTCTTTTAATGCCTTAATTCCATAAACTCTGTCAAATATATTCTAAAATTCTCAGGGTTCCTTTTGCAAGTTGGAAAGCATAGGAAGGAAACCGCTAGAGCAGACTTGTCAATTAACCCACATAGATGCCTCAGAGTTTTTTTAAAAAAATATTAAGCAGTATATAAATGCTTTTAAATCATCGTCCTTATTATTACTATTGCTGTTATTTATACCCTGCCTTTTCCTCCAGGCTGGGACTCAAGGCAGCTTGCACAAATAAAAGGAAATGGGTAAAATGCAGAAAGCTAAAAACACATAAAAGTTAATCTTTAAAAATTATTAAACCCTAATGGGATTTAAACAATATAAAACCAAATCTGTTAAAAACAGATAATAAAAGCACAGCACTTTTTAAAAATAGGGTTGCTGGTGTTGCACCTCCTGCCTTATTACTCCTGAATCCAGATCTGGAAATTCATGGGAGGGGGGGCTTCAGAAAGTATTCCCCCACCATTATTAAAGTACAAACCAGAGATGTTTCTAAAATTCTCCTCAATGGAATTCCACCTTTGATTATGGATTTACAAATGACTGTCATCCTGTGAGAGGGGAAGAATGTTCAGGTCCTGCTTTTGGACTTCCTGTGGGAAGGACTTCCTGTTTGGCTACTGTGAGAACAGGATGCTGGGTGAGATGGATCACTTGCCTGAACCAGCAAGCTCCTCTTATGCACCAAAAGTGGTACATGAGTGCAACCCGAATCAAATTCCTCCCCCATCCCTCCTGAAAATGTAGTCCTGATTTGCTTTTGGAAAGAGCTCAGCTTCAAGGGCAAGCAAATTCCAGAACAGAAATAGGGAGGGGCAAAAGTTGAAGGCTGCCTACACATTACCGTCTTAAAAATGCAAGTAGGCTGTTCTTTTCCTCAACTCAGATAGAAGCTAGTTTGGGGAGAAATGCATCAAAATGCAGTATTTCGGATGGATATACGATCAATACAGATTGTGGCTGACATCATGTGTATCCCATTTCCCAAACCAGCAGTGGGAGTCCATTGGATGCAGAATAAATAGGAGTCAAAATCAATCTATTTTTGGGTCCCATAAGTTCTTTCCATCCCATGCCAGTATCAATATGCAATTAAACATAAATAAATCTGTGAGCATACATACAAACAAATCATTTTATTTTAAAACATTTCTTGAGCCATGAATTGCATCAGAACAACCTCTGAAAGCCAAGGGGTGTTTAAATTTGCAAGCTAGTTGGTCCACTGGGGGAATCTGGCACTGCCCCATGGAGCTAGTCTGCCCTCAGCTACCCGCCCCCCCTGCCTGCCTTCTTACCTAGAACCAGTCCAGGGGGTGGCACTGCCTGTTAGCTTCCTCCTCCTTTGCCTCAGAGTTGCCCTTGTAGAACCCAACAAAAAGGAGGAAGCTGGGGACAAAGCTAGAATCCTGACTCACCACTGACAAACTCAGATGGGGCAGATCAGACCAGTTTCCATCAAATTCTGAATTCCTCCTAAGTGTAGGAGACACCAGCCTTACTGCTGTCAGGGGGATTTTAAACCCCGCTGGCCTTTCAAGTAAAGCTCCCTTGGAATCCTGTTCCATCAGAATAAGTGTCAGAAGTATTCAGAAGGGGGATGTACTTTTGAGCAATCCCTTGCTCATGAAGGCTGTGCTAGAGCAGAACTGCGGTAAATCCAAAGGGATTAAACAGTCCGAAGGGAAAGAATGAAGGATCTTGGGCTGAAATCATAATTTTAAAAACCTATAAGGTGTTTTTCCCTATCCCCAAATCCCCATTCTTCCTTGAAATGCAGGTGTGTGTGTGTGTGTGTGTGTGTGTGTGTGTGTGTGTTTTAAATCAATAACATACCCAGTTAAATATGGCTCTCCCTCTCCCTGTCTCCCTCTCCTATTTTTCAGAAGCCAGCTGGCTTGTTGAAGCAGCCGATCCCTTTGGCTTACCAACGGTGGCTACATAATTCATAAGCTCCCTACTAATACACAAATACTGTGTCTCCCCACAGACCATCTCAGGCAAGCTTGTCTAACTGTTGACTAGGAACCACGAAAAGTTGAGGGAGCGCAACAGGAAACATGAAAGCTCGTTGGCCGGGCCTTAATTGTGAATTACGCAAAGCGGCCCTGGCTCATGAATTATACAGGAGGCCCCGACGTGCGAGGAGACGCGGATGTCGTTCAAGCAATGGACTTGTTTATATGTTCTGCACCGGTGGCTTTGAACTATAGCTCCCTACTTAACTGTAACATCCTCATTTTCTTTGGAGCCAAGAAAGAAAAGAGGAAGATATTCCCAGCTCTGACAATATTTTCTTCTCCTCCTCCTTCCCAAATGGCTATCTCTTACGCACACACTCACGCATGCATGCCTGCACACACACAAATCTTCGCCTCCTGTTGAGTATAGAAAGAATCTGAAGAGCCATGTTTGATGGCATTTAGGACACCAGGTGAGAATTCTGGGAGGGGGAGATCCTGAGCACGTTTTCAGTTGCCTGGGGGACACTTTTTGCTCTTCATTGTTTGGGTCCATTATCTAGCCATGAAGCTGGAAGAGCTTTGGGAGGTGTTGATGGTGCTGAGAGTTGTTAGGAGACACACACACACACACACACACACCCCACATAGACAATCCCCTCATGGAGCTACAGCTCCTGGAGTGGTCTAAGTACGTTCAATATTACAAATGTTAATTACATTGGGAAATGATGGGAATTCTACTTTATTTTATTTTATTTTATCTTAGTTCATCTTAGTTTAGTCAGAAAATATGTAGAAAGAGTAATTTAATATTTGAACTGTAAATTTATGTAAGATTATTTTTTTCTTTGCATGTGTAGATTTAAGATACTGTATGATATCTATGAATTTCAATAAAGGATCTTTTTTTAAAAAATGGAGTGGTCTAACAGTCAATCTCTCCTCCCAGGGAATTCTGGGAATTATAGCTACAGTCCCCAGAATTCTCTGGGGTCAGTCACGTGCTTTAAGTGTATGGTTGTGTAAGCAGACATAGTCTAACACTCTAACAACTGCACCACATCACACCAGCTCTGACTTTGGAGCCAAGTAGGACCTTTTGCCTAACACACATTTTGACGGGTGGGTTGGTATTTTCACCACACTGAACCACTGATTGGTGGGATTAGATGACCTGCTGTGTTGCTTCTATATGTAACTTGAGTCACTTTTGGCAATTGGGCACCGGTTAGATGTGTTTTAGCCAGCTGACATGCTTTAGGGTGATGGGCTGTCCCCAAGGCTTGCTCTCGAGGCTCTGAGGCAGGACAGGTGCTACCTTTGAGGCCAACCTGCCTCATCCATCTGGAGCTATGGGGCCCTAGGGGGTGCTGGTGCACCAAGGCCTTCTTACTTACCTCTATGATGCAGTCTGGGAAGCAGGTCAGCCATGCCTCCATTTCCAAAGGCCGGAGTTTAGTTTACCTACTGGCTGGAGTTTTAGTTCTATGTTGATGTCAGTTAACCCCCATTGCTTCCTTCTACAGGGTTTAATCGTAAACAAAGAGGTCCTAGTTCAACGTAGCCTGTGTATCTCTCACTAGTTGGCCATCTGGTGCCAAATGCCTGGGTAAACAAGAATGTTTTCCAGTTCCTCCCAAAAGTTAATAATGAAGGAGACAGGCGCACCTCACCAGAGAGGGCATTCTGCAGCATCCATTCTGTAATCCCACCACATCTGGTGGGCCTTCTGTTGTCTATTGATGTGCTCATCACCCATACCCTGTGTCAGAGCTTGAAGGTTTTATTTTTATCAGTCGTGATTGACCAATTGATAGACTCACCCTTTTGTCTTGTCTTGTCTTTTCTTTTTTCCAAGAGGATACGCTAATGGCCCGTCTTCTCATCTTCTGGTAATGAATTAAGTTAATTATTCATTATGATTCATAATGAACAAGACGGTGCTTTAGCTTCTGGGCCAGCCGGTCTGCCTTGCAGGATTGCGAGGTTCATCTTTCACCCTTACGAGAGGCCACAGTTTCCACTTTTAAAGCCTAACAGACTATTACCATAATCAGATGAGACACAATCCATTGCAATTACCATCTCTTCTGCTAGCTTCCTCTCCCTCATTAATTTTTTTTTTTTAATCCAACCTCCCCTACAAGTTTCTGCTTGCAGAGTCTGCTGTGTTGGGTCAGATTCTGCTATGTGCACATTCAAGGGATACAGAGCTCCGTCCTTATTTTCCATAGTGGAGGCCACTTCAGGTTCTCGACAGCCGCTAAGGGGCTACACAGATAGGAAAGGCTTGTCATGCCACTGCAAATGGCAACAGTTAAATAGGAAGAAGCTGCCCTGAGCCTTGTAGCGATGGGGGCACAGCAAAGGGACAGCCCTGAGAATTCTGCCAATCAGGCATATAATGACAATGCCCCAGAATAATGGCAGAGGGACAATCATAAGATGAGCCCTGCTGCACCAGGCCGAAGGCTCATCTAGTCCAGCCTCCTGTTCTCACAGTGGTCAACCAAATGCTTACAGGAAGTCCTGAAGCAGGCCCTAAGTTGCAACAGCAACCCTCCCCAGCAGTTGGTTCCAGAGTAGGGATGGGCAAATATGTCAATTTCAGTTCCCAGGATACTTCCTTACCCTCCGAGTGTCCCTATTTTCCAGGGACGTCCCTGATTTAGAGAAGCTGTCCCGGTTTCTGATTTGATCCTGGAATGTCCCAGTTTTTCTTGTTGTTGTTGTTCAGCCGTGTCTGACTCTTCGTGACCCCATGGATCAGAGCACGCCAGGCACACCTATCCTTCACTGCCTCTCGCAGTTTGGCCAAACTCATGTTAGTAGCTTCAAGAACACTGTCCAACCATCTCATCCTCTGTCGTCCCCTTCTCCTTGTGCCCTCCATCTTTCCCAACATCAGGGTCTTTTCTAGGGAGTCTTCTCTTCTCATGAGGTGGCCAAAGTACTGGAGCCTCAACTTCAGGATCTCTCCTTCTAGTGAGCACTCAGGGCTGATTTCTTTAAGAATGGATAGGTTTGATCTTCTTGCAGTCCATGGGACTCTCAAGAGTCTCCTCCAGCACCATAATTCAAAAGCATCAATTCTTCTAAGTTTTTCTTAGGATGTCCCTATTTTTGTTGTATAAATGTTGGAGGGTATGGAGTTATCCGATCCCTGAGCCGTCTGAAGGCAATCCTGTATAGCAGGGATGTCCAGCTCCCAAGAGACTGCGATCTACTCACAGAATAAAAAACTGGCAATGATCTACCCTGGGGGGGGGCAGTTGCAGGTGAAAGTTGTTGAGCTTCCTTTAGGGAGGAAAGTTGAAATTGTCAAGCTTTTTGGGGGGTGCAGGTCAGCAAAAAATTATACCGATTTTGGGGGGAGCAGCAACATAAAACAATAAACAAGTGGAAACACCATCTTCCATTCTTGAAATCCTGTGTGGATAAAGGAAAGAGGGAGGGGGTGGGGCCGAATTCTCCTTTTCCCTCACAGATGAAAATGAGCCCATGATCGACCACAATTGGCTTCTAACAACCGTGGGTCGACCTGTCAATCGCTGTCAACCTGTTGGACATCCCTGCTGTATAGGAAAGGTTTTTTTAAAAAAAAAAAAAAAGTTTAATGTTTTATTATGTTTTTATCTAAGTTGGAAGCTGCCCAGAGTGGCTGGGGCAACCCAAAAAGATGTGTGGGGTATAAATAGTCAGATTATAGTTATGGAATGGGACGTCCCTATTTGAGAGTACCAGGTATGCACTTTGCGGGGTGGGGGGAGAGACATGATTTTTTAAAAAAAGTGGTATGATACTACTTTAAGTGTGCATTACAGGTAGAGCATGTTAAATTATTTAATTGCACACTGAATTGGAAAACACACAAACACACACACTGTCTGAAAAGCGAGATGAGTGCTGCACCCCATAGTCACATTTGACTGGACTTAACTGTCCAGGAGTCCTTTACCTTACCTTTACCATATATATATACTGCTGAGGGTTGAACTTAGGAAAATCCCATCAGGCTATACTGAAGCTCTAACAGGTTGATAATTAGCTATTGAAGTTCTCTGCTAGCTTTCACACGAGTGTTTAAGCTTAGGAATCAGTTTTTACGCATCCAATTATTTCAAGCTGCGCAATACTAATACCGGTATCTGCAATAGAGCCTTGCTCTGGGTCAGCACGAGGCATTTGGCTTTGTAAAACAAAAGGCAAAATGGTACCTCCTCAGTTCCACAGGCAGAAACCAACTGGGTTGCAAGTTAGAATCCTTCTTAAAAATCACTGCGCCAGAAGGATGTTGGATAGCTTGGGTGGTGCAAGGCAGGCTATGTGGCAGTCACAAGCCACATGACCTCTGCAGCCCCATCCTCCAACACCTTACCTCTACCTCCCCAATCCCCAACATGTGCCGCCTAAGGCAGCTACCTCACCCTCCCCAACAGCAGGACAAACCCTGGTCAGTAAGTAAATAAACACAGAACCAGGATCTAAGCCAGTAGACTTGGTTGCAGACTGGGTGGTGGTGGTGATGGTGGTGTATATGGGCTTAGAAAAAGAGCACATGTATTTCCATCAGGTTACCTGTCTCACCTCTCTGCCACTTTGAGGAAGGAAGAGCCCCACCCCCACCCGCACTGAAGCCTGGAGTGGTACAATCCTGCAGAAAGTTTCACTGCTGACTTTGCTGACTGTATAAACCAGCCCATCGATTCTCTGTCGCCTTTGCTGCAAAAGGGCACTTGGATTCCATAATACGATAAGCCTTTTCCCATCTTGCCACACACAGGCTTCTTAGCCAAGGATTTTGGTATTTTAAAAGGGTGGATTTCATATATATATATATATATATATATATATATATATATATATATATATATATATATGACACAAACACAACTGGAAAGGAAAACCTCAGGCTAAAAGCTTGAGGGAACAAAATGGGGTAGGTAGGAAATGCCTTGTGCATTTTGCGAGAGATTAGGGCCAACGTAGTTTTGTCTTAAGCCACTAAAGACTCCTAAAAGCCCCAACGAAGACTGTGAGCCTCAGAAAACCCTCGCAGGGCTTAGGAAAGAAAAGTCAATTTAAAGTCAGACTAAAGCCTTGCTTAAAGAGTTGGCCGGGTTTTGCTCAGGTTCCGAGAGGTGGCAAAGGAGGAAGTCTGTGAGGAGGGGTTTGCTTCCTGGGAGTGCTATGAAGAAATACCTTTGTGGCTCTGTTGGGAATGTGAATAATCACAGCTTTGATATTGGGGTATTCATATATTATGAACAAATATAGCCATCATTGTCATCCTACAGGAGAATATTGCCTGATGAGACATTACCAAGAACAAAAATACTTCTTAAAAATTATTTTGCAGTGTTCCTCAGCCTTGAGTTCCCAGAAGTTGTTGGACTACAACTCCCATCATCCACAGCCAGCTTAGCCAGCCATCAGTGATGATGGGATTCATTGTCTAACAACATATGGGGACCCCGGTTTGAGGAACACTGATCTACATGATGCTGAGACATGGCTGGAAGCCAATGTCTGGGATTTGGAATTTGTGCTGAGTTTTTGCACTGCAGGGGAATGGAGGGAACCAGTAGTTGGTTCCAACTGAAAGTGCAGGATTTATACTTCAAAAGTCTTAAGTGGTTTGGGCCTGAGGTGACTGGACTATCGCTTTCACCCTTATTTACCAGCTTGCACTCTCAAGATCAGCAACAGAGGTCTTTCTCACATGCCCACTTCCCAGAACTGTTAAGAATGCAATAGGTATTTGTTGCTGGGTTGCTGTTTTTTTTTTAAGTCCACAAACAATACATGATTAACATTATTATTTTTTTACATTGCTGTGATGTTTCCTTTAAATTGAGATGAATGCAAGCTACATAAGTTATGTAAATAGTCACATAGCATATGTAATTTACATTTAATAGCAGGCAGCGAGACAAATAATGTGATGTTTGGCAGAAAGTGACCTGCAGTGGAATGGAAACAGTGTTGATTGTGACAAATGCAAGTCAGAACAACCTCCTTACATCTGTAATGAAGGATAACATAATCAATGGTTGTTTAGCATGGTGGTTGTGTTCTACCTCCACTGTTTTATGCCTCTGAAATACCAGTTGTCAGGATTCACAACTGGGGCAGTGCCATGGAAGTCACATCCTGCTTGTGAGCTTTCCATCAGGGAATCTGGTTGGCTATTGGGAGAAAGTGGTGTTGGACTAGATGATCCTTTGTGCTCATCCAGCAGATGGGCCCTTTCTCATATTCTTCTTTGCTTTGTGCCTGGTGAATTCACACACTCCAAAAGTTGTTCTGGTGCTTCTCCCACATTTGGTGGAACGGTGGCAGGATAAACCATTCCCCCACCCCCACCCCCGTACTGAAGTAAAACCTTATAATTTGTTGAGCTGCTTGTTTAACCAAGCTGAAATCTTCTTGATTAAGTTTGTTTCTCTTGCTCTGATAAAGCAAATGAGAGGTTCTTTAAAACAAAGTTTAATGAAATAAACCAAAGTTGAGATGAACCAATAAAATGAATTTGGGCTTCATTAGGCAATCAAACTAAGTGAATTAAAGCAAATAAGAGATGCATTTTATTCTCTTGCCGAAATAAATGACTGCGCTTGTGACACAGGAGTGGATTAAAATGTTCTCAACCCTAGCTGGATCATGATCTAAGCTCACATACCTGCATTTTACAGCAAGATGGGATTGGCTGAATCTGTTGCAGGCCTGAGTCTGTTTCAGTTCTTCCTTATGTCTTTGGTTTGCTGTAAAGCCTTCCAGACTGATGGCTTTGTTTGTTTGTTTGTTTGGTGGGGTGTGTTGTCCTACATGTCATTGACCCGTTAATAGCATGCTAGGAGCAGATTGAAAAGGACCGTCCACATAATCATTCCCCCTTTTTGGTTGCTGTGTGACGCTTCCCCAACATTTCCACAAGATTGTGATCCGGAGGGAGTCTTGCCTTGTTCTGTTACCAAAAATTAAAAATGGAACATTTGTGGCATTAAAAAGCTATGAAGTTTTCAGCAGGATGTTACGGGACACATGTGGAAAATGGAACTCCATGTCCATCCTAACACTTTTTGTAGATGTAAGCAGCATCGAAAGTGGGATGAGGCATAACCAACCCAAAACCTTCATGAGCACAGATCTTCACAAGTGCCCAATAAAAAGGGCATCTGCAGAAGACATTTGTCCTGCCTTCCACTCCTTTTGAGTTCCAGTTTAATTTAGTGAATTTTCTCAAATTAATTCTGGGCTTGCAGGTCCAGACCTGGCGAAGCTGCAGGCAAGGTGAGGGCTGGACATCATATTAGTTGTGATAAAACACAGGGCAGCAGTACTGGGATTTAAACAGACCACAACTTAATTGAATAAAGATGTCAGCAGGTTTTGGCATAGGCATTGGGAGTGCATCCTGAAGTCAACCAGCCCGGCTGCTGGTTGATTATGGGCACCCCTTCTTCATGTGAAACATCCACACACAAGATTAGAGTTTGGACACATTTTGTCCAAGTTGTGCCACTCAGCCAACATCTCATTGAGGCCAGCCACTGGATGGACTGGATGGCCCTTGTGTTCTCTTCCAACTCTATGATTCTATGATTCATGAATGAGCATATGAGCAACACATGAAGAATTGGAGCCTGTAACAAAATGTTGCAGTGTGAAATGCTCCAGCCAGACAATCGTGCCCCGCCCCCTCTTTTTTTCTGCAACCAGCTGGATTTTTCCACACAGCCCATATTGGGATTTTAGCGGGTGGTTTTTTGTTTTTTTAACAGAGTTTGTAAAATTCGAATCATTATTGAGCTTTTTTTAAAAAAAAATATTTTATGTGATTTTAAATATTGTTCTATTCTCGTGTAAACCACTTTGAGCTTAAGAAAAGCAGTACGCAAGCAACTTAAATAAATCAATACATGAAATTTTAATCTCAGGCTCTGGCAAAAGATTTGAGGGATATGAGAGGAATAATTCCCTTCCTTCGTGCTTGAAGGAAGAGGCAAACTTGAGGGGGGGGCAACATTTTCCTTCTATTGGATGTGAAAAATCTACAAACCCTCGTCTTCACGCTCCCTTCTGACAGAGCCAGCAGGTCTTCCAACTGCCAGTGCAGTTACCCTCAAAGTCTGAGCCAAGCCAAGCTGAGCACAGTTTCGGTTGAAGAAGTTAAAGTCTTCTCCTCTTCAGCCAAAGGAGCTTCCCAGAGCAGCTTGCAAAATCAGTAATAACATGACCCCTGTCCTCAGGCTTCCAATCAAAAAGACACAAGATCAAAGGGAAATGGTTTGGGAGGGAGGAGGAAAAAACAAACCCAAGTACTTCTTAACCAAATTAGGAAAAGCCGGATCATGTTGGATGAATGCATTTACCAATCTTTAAATACATTTCTCGAGATTCTTTGGAAATGGCTTTTATTGCTCTGCGGTTGACAGCATGGCACCTTTGTTCATGCCTAAAGGTGTTTTACAGGTTGTGTGAAAATATACCTTAGTTACTGCATGATTGTGACTGACATGAGCCGTTGTCCTCCTGGAAAGTGCCCTGCCTTGAGCGAGGTCTGGGATAGCTCAGTCGATAGTGCATGAGACTCTTAATGTCAGAGTCATGGCTGGCATTGCTTTTCCTCCTGACTTTGAGCCTCCTCTACGGATGCCGCTAAGTGCCCTCTGTCTTTGAGCTCTTTGCTCTCCTACTTTTAAGGCTCACCAAGTTCTGGGGGATGGAGGGACTGGAATGCTTTCTAATGGCAACGTGTCAGCCAGCTGCTGCTCTGGCTGTGCCCGCTCCTCTTCTCCCATTATTTCCCAACTTTTCCCCTTATCTGCCTCAGAGCTGTGAACTCCTGTAAACCACTGTTGTAAATCTATACTGTAGAACAGTGTTTTTCAACCTTTTTTGGGCAAAGGCACACTTGTTTCATGAAAAAAATCACGAGGCACACCACCATTAGAAAATGTTAAAAAAATTAACTCTGTGCCTATATTGACTATATATAAAGTAATTCTCTTGAATAGGAATCAAATAAACACAAAGAAAGTATTTTATAATTACTTTTCAATTTTTCCCACGGCACACCAGGCAACATCTCGCGGCACACTAGTGTGCCGCGGAACAGTGGTTGAAAAACACTGCTGTAGAAGGTTCAGGATGGGGAGGCAGTCTCCACCCAGTAGCAGAGGAAGGCTCCGCGCTACCTGGGGCGGCAAAAGGAAATGTCCCGGGAGTGCCGCCACCGCTTCCGCAGCCCCCTTTTAAGCCGCAGAGCGAAAAGGCGGCTCGTGGGGCTGCCGAGCGCGATCGGCGGCTCCCCGCCGATCGCGCATGGCAGCTGGCCCCCACGAGCCGCCTTTTCACTCTGCAGCTCAAAAGGAGGCCGCGGAAGCAGCGGTCCGACGATGGAGTGCACCTGCGCGAAATGTTGCGCAGGCGCACTCCATCGTCGAGCCGGGCGCTGCCGCTCCCAGGGTGACAGAAGGAGCGGTGGCGCGTGGGAGTGGTGGGAGGGGCTGCTGCTTGTCACCCCCACACGCCGCCGTTCGCTCTGTTGCCCCGGGAGCAGCAGCACCGCACACACCATGTGCTGCTGCTCCCAGGGCGACGGAGCGAGCGGTGGCACGTGGGGGTGACAAGCGGCGGCTCCTCCTGCCACTCCCCACACACCGCCGGTCACCCCGGGAGCAGCAGCGCTACACAGACGGGGTGCTCTCTCGGCCGTGCACTGTTGCTCCTGGGGTGACGGAGGGAGGGGCGGCGCTTGGGAGTGGCGGGAGGGGCTGCTGCTTGTCACCCCCACCCTACTGTCACCCGGGGCGTACCGCCCCCCCTAGCGACGCCCCTGCCTCCACCATTCCTCCTCTGCCCAGTCCCTGACAGGCAGTTATTGACCCCATCATATGGCAGCTTCCATTTTAAGTTAGGGTGGGTGCAATGACGCAACGGCCCTCTCTCTCCATGGCACCGCTGTGCCAGCCCCCAGTTTCCCTTCCCTCAGGTGAATTCCCCCAATGGAGAATGAATCCTGAGCGACAGTGGGTTTTTCTTTGGGGAAAACAGGTTGCAAACAAACTTTATTATGACAGATGTAAACAAGGAGTTTTGGTTCTTCTTTCTTCCACAGAAATGTAACAAACAGTGAGGTTATTCATTGCGCAGTGCTGTTGCTTTTTTATGAAAACGTATGCTGTCTCAAGTTATAGGCTGTATGCTGTTCAGGCTTGAGTTTTCTTTTACACAACTTTCATAGATCAGACTTCTCCACACACACTTCAGGAATTTAGGATTTTAACTGGTCTGTTTCCCTTACAGACCCCCAAATCCTCCTTGGCCCCAGAATAACTACTGCCCTTTCCTGTCAGAGTATTCCCTCTGAAGACCCTTTTCCCTGTAAACACCATGTGGGAGACTGTGTCTTTTCTATTTTAACAAGGTTCTGCAATTCAGAAACTTATAGCAAATACTGAGAGTTGTTGGCTCTCCTCAGCTGTACCACCTGTCAGAATGAACCCTCCTGACAGAATCCCCCTCACAGACCAAATCTCTCTCACACACACCCCACTCCACTCCAACTGCCTCCCTTGGAACTGTGGCCGATCAGGAGCTGTTGCTAGTTAAATGTTTGCTGGGGAGGGGGGCACTCAATGAGTCAACCTGCTCAGAAAACAAACTATTCCATCACAGTAGGCACCTCAGACACAGGAGCCAAATGTGGCCCTCCAGGTCTCTCTATCTTGCTCTTGGGCCACTTCCCAGCGCACACCCTTCACCAGCCCTGCTCCATCAGCCACAGGCAGCATGGTCAGTAGTCAGGATGGTGGCAGCTGCCTCCAGCAATGTCTGGAGGGCACTAAGGTGGGCAAGGCTGAGCCAGAATTTGTCTTTCTAATTGGCCAGCTGCATTGTTGACCAAAACAGGACAAGTTCACATTCTGCATTAATCATATCTGTGCCCACAGTCAATCCTATTGTCTGCACCATTGGTGGTGCATCTCCAGCCTGTGGTCCAACTTTGGACCACCAGGAAGTCTAAGCTGGCCCATGGGACCATTTCCCCAAACCATGCCCACCTGTCCATCTGCTGACACCACTGGGTGATGAGTAGGGAGACAGAGTTCAATGCTTCTTAGGGCTGCTTCACCAGCACACTTCCTGCATGGAATGTGCTGGTGAAGCAGACCCCTGCAGCCAGCAAGATTGTTCCCTCCATTCATCAGCTGGTGAGTGAAGGATCCAAGGCTCCTCACTTTGGCTGCATGCACCTGTTCCCCCGCCAAAGCAAGGTGTGGGGCTTTTTGAAAGTCCTTTTGTAAACAGTCTTGCACCACTCAGGGTTTTGGAGGTTCAGAGAGCAGCGCTGGGCTGTTTGCAAAAGGGCTTTCAAACAGCCCTTTTGCTTTGTCTTGAAGTTCCAACAGTCAGAGCTTCAAAGCTCAGTGTCACCTGCTGTAACTGCCCACCTATCAAATTTGGCCCTCCAGGGCTCAGCTGTCACTCAGGACAGAAAAGGCCCCCCACCCCCCACCCCCCACCCCCAATCCCTTGTCTACATTGACAAGCACTGGCTCACCAGAGTTTCAGGGGTGGGGACATTCGCAGCCCTATGTGGAGATGCTCTTGGGGACTGAACCTGCAGCCCTTTGAATGCAAGGCAGGTGCTTTACCACTGAGCTGTGCTCCTTTGCCAAAATACTCTGATATTTGGATCCTTTTTTCAAAAAAAATATGTGACCATTCCTCCATCATTTCCATGCCCCCACCCTCCCCCGCCAAAATCCTGAACTGTGTCGTATGGTTCATCCACGGAGCAACTTGAACCAGAGGAATTAGGTCCAACTCTGTTTAGTGATGGCACTGGAATACTAAAGTCAGCAAGGGAGCGTTTGCCTGGAGAGATTGGGAGTGGGGCGGGGGCAGGGAGAGTGTGTTCAGTTTATGTTTGTCAGAGTCACAGAGAAAAATCTAATTAAAGATGGCGTCTGAGCTTGGCAAGGACTGTAGATGGTGCCAGAATATAAAACACAGCTCCTACCCACAGATCAGAAGGCAATATTAATAAACCCATGGAGAGGGGATGGCAGGATCAGCCGGTAATATTGATAAAATGCAAAGCAAAGACAAAGCGTCCAGGGAATATTGGATGGCAGGACTGATAAAAAAAAATGAAATAGGGGCCATTTCAACAGTGGTTGGTGACAATATTTCTCCGTCTCCTGCCAGCATTGCTCTGGTCATTTTCCAGGAGGAAGCATTCATTCCATAGCAGGGAAGGGGGAACCTCAGGCTTGGAGAGTAACTGTGCCCAGAGGCGGCGCTAGCTGTTACGGCACCCGGAGCAGCGCACATGCTGTGCACCCGGGGGTGGGGTTAGCAGCCCATGGGGGTGAGGTGAGCCTCCCAGGGGAGCGGCATGGCAAAGTCACCCCCCTCAGGGATGATACCCGGGGCAGACCGCACCCACCGCACCCCCTCCCTCCACCAGTGACTTTGCCCCCCCCCCATTCAGCCCCCAAGACTCTCCCCAGGCCATGCCCCTCACCCAGCCCTGCTTTGCATCTCCATCTAATGTTCTTGCATGGCTGGAGTGTGACCTCCTTGCTTTCTTGGATGGAAGATAGAAGATAGCCTCTTGCTTTCTTGGATGGAAGATAGAGAACGGGAGATGTGCCTGTAGAATCAAGCCCACTGTGCAAAAGAGAGCCGGCGTGGTATAGTGGTTAGGGTGTCAGACTAGGATCTGGGAGACCAGGGTTCAAATCCCCATTCTGCCATTAAGCTCACTGGGTTTGACTTTGGGCCAGTCACTGTCCCTAAGACAGCGCTACCTGACAGGGCTGTTGTGAGAAATAAATGAAGAGATGGGAAACCATGTACCCTATAGTAAAACACAATAAATAGTAATAAAGATGTCCTTCACACTTGTCACTCTTCTCACTCATTGTAACAAGATATATATGCTTTCCTGGCACCTGTAGGGTATTGGGGTGTGTGTTCCTTCTGTTTAGGTGTGTGTGGATGAAAACTAATATTGCCACAACTTTGAAGTTCACGGGGGTGTTTTGTGGGGAAGGGATGTTTGCCTTTGTGTATGTTCAATTAAAGGTATGCAAATTTAAAACTGCCTATCCAGATGGCAACCGTACAGATTGGCAGCTCTGAAACACGATCACAGTGAGCCACCCTTAGTTTAAATTAAAACTATTCAAGCCACAGCTTGCACAAGCACATATTTACAGGGAGGAAATCAATGCATGGTGCTTTATCCTGGCTTATTGCTGCTTCTGGGCTGCAGGGGATCGCTTGGAAAACCTCCATGTACAGGGCCAGTATATCTTTGACTACCAGTTTCTGGGGTGGGATGGTAGGAAGAACAAGGGAAGTCCGCCTCTTGTGTTCTGCTTGAGATATTTTAAATGCACACACACACAGAGAGAGAGAGAGAGAGAGAGAGAGAGAGAGAGAGAGAAAGAGAGAGAGAGATGAAAATAGATTTCAGGGCCACATAGATATGGATCTGATCCAAAAAAGGGAATTATTAGGTTCATGTTTTCAAATACCTGAGAACCGAGAGTCACCTGCATTTCTGATGGAAGTCCCTCCTCCCCTGCAAACAATGGTTGAAGGATTCTGTGGCCTTGTTGCCTATTCAGATAGTGCTTCAAATTGACTGCAGCAGTAGCATTATCGGCACATTTTGGGGGGAGGGTGGCTGCAGCATCAGGGGCAATTTTAACAACAACAACACAGGACAAGAGGAAGAGGCACATGAGCCCTTGGAGCCCTGGGTTGCCCACCTGTAATTTCAGTGCATGAATCAAACTCACCAGGAAGGGAAGCATGCATTGAGGCCAGGTGTCTAAATCTTACCCTCTTGAGAGCAAACTGCTTTCCTGCAGGGGACCTTTTCCTGCATCCAGTTTCCAGAATTTCTAGAGGAGAGCTAGCGTGGTGCAGTGGTTAGAGTTTCAAGCTGGGAACTAGGAGACCAGAGTCCCAACCCTCACTTTGCCAGGTCATCAACTCTCAGGCTAACCTGCCTCACAGCAATGTTGTGAGGACGGTATGGAGGGAGGGAGGACCCCCCCCCCCATGCATGGCAAATGGATAGATGGACAGATGGACAGACAGACTAGCTCCAAAGCAGAATCACTGACCTGAAATGACCAGCTTATTGCTCGAAATGCATTCTGATCCAACCTAACAGGACTAATACATTTGAGGAACCACCGTGGCTCAGTGGTTTGAGCATCTACCTTGCATGTAGAAGGTCTCAAGTTCAATCCCTGGCATCTTTGAGTAGGACTGAGAGAGATTCCATATCTGAAACCCGGGAGGGTTACTGCCGGTCCATGTAGACAATACTGAGCTAGATGGACTAGTGGGTTGACACAGTCTGCTACACCAGTTTGGTTTCTGTTTGCCAGTGTGGTATAGTGGTTAAGAATGGTAGACTCGTAATCTGGGGAACCGGGTTTGTGTCTCCGCTCCTCCACATGCAGCTGCTGGGTGACCTTGGGCTAGTCACACTTCTTTGAAGTCTCTCAGCCCCACTCACCTCACAGAGTGTTTGTTGTGGGGGAGGAAGGGAAAGGAGAATTGTGAGCCGCTTTGAGACTCCTTCGGGTAGTGAAAAGCGGGATATCAAATCCAAACTCCTCCTCTTCTTCTTCTTCTTCTTCTTCTTCTTCTTCTTCTTCTTCTTCTTCTTTTGGGGAGCGAGGCTCAGCTTTTGTACTGAGCAGCACTCCTAAACTTCTAAACTCCTCCCATAGCCCCACCCCAAAACGTAGGCTCTGCCCCCCAGGTGTCAAACTGCTTTCTTTAGAGAGCTTGCAATGTTTGGTTTCCAGGGGAGAGAGGAAAAGAGATGCCATCGTGCAAGTTGGGACGCCCTTCCCATTGTCCAGCGTGTTGTGATTGCCTGTCTTCATTCCGAGCTGGAGAATGCAGAGGGGTCAGGGGATCAGCTGCCCTTGCTTTGGGCTCTGGGCTCGGATAACAGGATTTGTCAAACAAAAGCACAGACCGCCGCGCAGCAGAGAGGGGAGGGAGGAAGATGAGCAGCGATGGAAAGCCCAGGGCAAGATGAGTCCGCAGCAGGAGAAGAAGAAAAGGCGCTTTGTGTCATCTATTCTGTGCTCCTTTTTTTCTACCTTCAAAGGGGCTTTTGTGTCTGGTAATGTGAATAAATAGTTATCGGAAAGGAATGACACCCCCCCCCCAGTCTTGCCGCCTTGTCTCCAAGCTAGTAATCGCCACAGGAAACAAGGTGGAGGTGGGAAAGGTGGCAGAAAACAACATGCTCCAGGGGGAGGTGGGTTGGGGGGGGGTGCTTCAAAAAAGCTTATTTTTTATAAAATAAAATAAAATCACTATAGCTTCATTAGACTATCTGTTTACTGAATATCCATCCTGATTGGTTTGTATAAGGTTTGCAGGAAGGTTACACAACGTTTTCTATTTGTCAAACATTGGTCCTCGCTCGTTTCCACAGAGGTTATATGACATGAAGAAGAAGAAGAAGAAGAAGAAGAAGAAGAAGAAGAAGAAGAAGAAGAAGAAGAAGAAGAAGAAGAAGAAGAAGAAGTTTGGATTTGATATCCCACTTTTCACTACCCGAAGGAGTCTCAAAGCGGCTAACATTCTCCTTTCCCTTCCTACCCCACAACAAACACTCTGTGAGGTGAGTGGGGCTGAGAGACTTCAGAGAAGTGTGACTAGCCCAAGGTCACCCAGCAGTTGCATGTGGAGGAGCGGGGAATCGAACCCGGTTCACCAGATTACAAGTCTACCACTCTTAACCACTACACCACACTGGCTCTCAAGCAAGTGATATCTCATACATTCCAGGGCATTTCTCAAATGCTCTCCTAATTGCAAAAAAAAAGCCATTGGGTTGTGGGAGGATGGGTTTGTTGCACAAGACTGGTGAGTAAACTTCATTTGTGCCACCTGAATTTGCAGGCATGTGCTAGAACTCCCACCTGAAAACAACAACAGCCTGGAAATGCCCTGTGACTCTGCCACAGACAACACACCTTGTGTCGAGATGGCTAATGTTGCCAGCTTTTCAAGTGTCTACTATAGCTGTGCCTTTAGCAGCAACTCAGAGCACATATTGGCCTTTGTCTGCATGCTTTGGAAAGCATCACTTGGTTTATGCAGGTAAGTAGCCGTGTTGGTCTGCCATAGTCAAAACAAAATAAAAAATAAAAATAAAATTCCTTCCAGTAGCACCTTAGAGACCAACTAAGTTTGTTCTTGGTATGTTTTGTTTTGATTTATGCAGATCAAGCTGCAAGTACATGCACAGGAGCAAGCCGGGACATCCCCCCCCCCAGGTCAGCTGGCAAACTGAAAGACAAGCTATGTGGCTGACAGTGTGTGCTGCTTCCGACACAACCTGTATGCGCTACTGTGCACCATCAGTCCAAAAGAGTCTGATATAAGGCAAGAAAAAGATGGCAAACTCCCATTGGGAAATGCTCTTAGAACTTTTCCGATGTGCAAATGCACTAAAATAGCCAGTCTTAAATCCAGGGTTATATCCTCTACGGCCCTAGGAAATGAAATGGCTTAATAGAGAAAGCCAACCACAGTGCGCTGTTAAACGCAGCCACTAAACTGGTTGCTGTTGTTAAACAAGTGCAGACAGGCGCTCAGACAGAGGCGTGTCCCCGATGAAAGTAGTGACTGGGTGGAGAGTTGCAGCGGGTCATTTGCTAGGGAGGGGAAGAAGAGCAAGTTACGAGTAGTCAATGAACAGTTTGTGGATAACACTCAGCTCATTTACAGGCCATGCAGGGAAGCAAGGCAAGCTGAGGCAATGGTGCCATCTGGTTGCAAAAAATGGGCAATAGGCTTGGCCCTGGAACAGCTGCGTCTTTGACATTACATCACAAGCTAACATTATGTCACGTGAAGGTACATTTAAATTTTATTTAATCCGGCTGCTTATTGTATTGTATATTTTTTTAGCCTAAATTTGCTGCTAAAAGCAGCCCAGAGCAATTTAAGGGGGATCCTGGCTATGTTCCTGCTCTCTCTCTCTCTCTCTCTCTCTCAGCTGCTTTTCCAAAGCAATACCTGAAGCCTAGCAAGGAGTAGAATAGCCAGGCAGGGGGATTTGGAGCACAATACTGATTCTCCCAAGGCTGGGTTACTTTGCAGGGGGATGCGGGGGAGACAATGGAACCTACAACAAAATGTTGCAGCATCGAACATTCTTGCTCAGGGTCCCTTCCCCCCCAAGACAGGCAACTGTCCAGTGAAGCTGGATGTTGGGAGATTCAGAACTGACCAAAGGAGGTGCTACTCCACACTGCACAGAATTAAAATGTGGAACTCACTGCCACGAGACACACTGATGGCCAACAACTTCAGTGGTTTTAAAAGAGGATTAGATAGATACATGGAGGACAAGACTATTGATGGCTATGAGTCACAATGGCTATGTCATACTGTACCTCCACTGTCAGAGAATGTAACCTCCGAATGTTAGTTGCTGGGAATCACAGGTGAGCCAAGCGTTCTCTCTCCTGCTGAGGACACCTGCCCTCCCTTTGTGTTTGGAGGCAAGGAAACCACTCCCTGTGGCTTTCTGAAAAGCAATACCTCATCGCTTCCACAGTCAAAATCAGCAACATGGCCCTAGTTTGAACATGGCCAACATGGAATTCCACGAGCTCATTTCCCCACCAGCCTTGCAGGAAGAAGATTGTTGAGAATGAGACCTTTTCACCTGTACCTCCTGCCTGTCCCCAAACTCCTCCTATGTCCTTTCCCTTGCCCCGCTTTCACTTTCACTTATTTTGTTTGCTTGCATTCCCCTCAAACAAGGGTCCAGGACTGCACAGGGGGGAGACAATAAAAGAAGTGGAAGGAAGCACCTGGGCACATATTAGAGATTGTGGCATTGCAGACGCTTGTGGGGGGGGGGTGATTTAAACATGAAGTCAAAGACGATAATGGTGTTGTCAGAGCTGCAGTGTTAACACCAATCAATAATTCACTGATACACTGCCGGTGTGCCTTCAGCTATCATGTCTGCCTTTGGCAGGCGGGGGCAGGGGGGGAATGGGTGCAGTAACAGGCAATTTGGTCCCTCATGGCCCGAGGCTCATCTTCAAACGGAGGCTTTAATGACCCTCCACAGCTTCAGATAGGGAGGAATGACAGAATCTACTGACACTGGGTAAATGTCGCCTTTGGTTAAATTACGTAGCCTTTCTGCGTAAATTTTGAGTTGGTGGGTCTGGGCCTGAAATGACTTCATCATCAGAAGATCCCTGCTAGAGCAGGACAATGGACAATCTGGTCATAAAATCATAGAACTGTGGAGTTGGAAAAGGACTGCGAGGATCATCAACCTCCTGCAATGCAGGAATCCTCCACCTAACATGGGGTTTGAGCCCACAACCCTGAGATTAAGCATCTCGTGCTCTACCAGCTGAGCTAAGTGCAGCATCCTGTTCTCACTGTGGCCAACCAGATGTCCATAGGAAGCCCTCAAGCAAGCAGGGTCCAAGCACAAGAGCCCTCTCCCCTCCTACGGGTTCCAGCAAGCGGTCTTCAGAAGCGTTACTGCCCCCAACTGTGGCAGTAACCAGGAGTGGCCAGCACAGTGGGTGGGGCTGCCCCACTGCCCTCCCAACAGCGGGGTCACTCCTGCAATACTGGAGCAGTGCAGAGGTGGGGCAGTGAGATGGCAAGGTGGGGGTTGAATGAGTGCCCAGCAGAATGAATCCTGCATGGCTACCGGTGCACCCACATAACCCTGACCCCACCACCTGCTCTGCCACCCCCACCCCCCACCCACTGCCCTGGTAAATGGCAGCCCCAGCTAGCAGAGTTGTAGCCCGAAGCAGGCAGAGCCCATTCCCAAGCGGGAAGTGTAGGGTATCAAAAATGCAATCGAAACAACACTTCATGTTTTGCTAGATAGGCACATGCTAGGAGCTGAAGCTTACAGAGTTTTCCTGCTAGAGGGAGCTCTGAGAGAGACACTCCCACTGTGCCTTGACAGGAAAGGCTATACAGTATATATTATTATACCTGCCTGAACACACCCTCTCCTTCTTTCCAACTCTTTCTGCTCTGCCAGCAATATGACAACGTCTGCATGTCTGAGCTCCAAACTGGAGGCACCATTTTAAGCTAGACTTAAGTATGTATTTGTAACGGAATTACCATTTTAAGCCTGCCTGAACAAAGCTGCTGTATCTGTTACAAGTATTCTGAATGAATAAATGTTTATTTCTACCTTTTACAAGACCGTGATTGTTATTTTAAGGTGGGGGGGTGGAGAGGAAATGCTAGGAAAATCCAGCCTGACTTAAAGCACCATGGATTGTTTCAACTAAAAGGTTAAAACTAGCCTATCCAAGCTTCCCTTTTAAGCTGCAAAGGGATGGCACTCTGCTGAACTCACAAACACGAGGAAGGAAAGATAATATCTAATGAATATGTCCTCTCCTAACATCTGTTCACATCCCAACAGGAAGGAGGTCGAAAGATTCAGGAACAACAGAAGAAAGTCCTTCTTCACACAGCACATGGTTAAAGCTATGGAATTCACTCCCACAAGGAGGAGTGATGACCACCAACTTAGCTGGCTTAGGCAAACTCATAGCTACTAGCCACAATGACTATGTTCCACCTCCACTATCATAGTGAATGGGGTGTGGGTGATGCTGTGGTCAAAACCACTGAGCCTTTTGGGCTTGCCGATCGGAAGGTCGGCGGTTCGAATCCCCTGTGACGGGGTGAACTTTCATTGCACTGTCCCAGCTCCTGCCAACCTAGCAGTTCGAAAGCACGCCTCTGCAAGTAGATAAATAGGCACCACTGTGGCGGGAAGGTAAACGGCGTTTCCATGCGCTCTGGCTTCCTTCGCTGTGTTCTGTTGTGCCAGAAGCGGTTTAGTCATGCTGGCCACATGACCCGGAAAGCTACCTGTGGACAAACGCCGGCTCCCTTGGCCCGAAAGGGAGATGAGTGCCGCAACCCCATAGTCGCCTTTGACTGGACTTAACCGTCCAGGTGTCCTTTACCTTAACTTTTTTATCATAGGCAGTATGCTTCTGGGTACCAGTTGCTTGGAATCACAGGTGGAGAGAGTTGCTGCTGGAGGCACCTCAGAGGCATCTGGTGAGGAGGCACCTTCAAGGATCGGGGGCAGGAGCGTGCAACTCTTGAGCAGGCTCCCGCCATCTCTGGCCTTCCATTCTGCACATGGGGGCAGCTTCTTGGTGCTGCAAGCGCCGCCTTCCTGACAGGCCCTCTGGTCAGCATTCCACGGAGGCCGCCGGCAGCCTTGCGGAACCCGTGACCCACAAACGCCTTGATTAGCACTTCTTTTCAGCCCATTTAGCTACGCAAATGCCTCCGTCGCGGCTGAGCGGCCACGTCTTTGCCACTTGCTTTCCCATTAATTCAGCGCGAAAATTGGTGGCGCCTGGAATACAGGTGGAGCTGCCGCCGCCGCCGCCTCCATCTCGGTTTCCTGACACCTGCCCTCTTCCTCCGCCGGAGTTAATCATGCAGGGAACAAAGATCCCTTTGAATCGCTTAATGACTTCGTTTCCCTGAGGCCAGAGAGAGAAAGCGTGTGCGGCAGTGGCGGCGGCGGCATCGCCAACTGCACTGATCTGGCACACGGTTGCCAATTTTCTTGACCAAGGTATCTATGCTCCTGAACATTTAATGGGAGCTTGATCTGCAGGCATTAACAGGTGAGAATGTTTCCTCTCTGGGCAGTGAAAAGATTCACCTGCTCATTTTCTGTTGATCAAACTGTTGTTGTTTTTTTAAAGGCAAAAGTGTAGCTCAGAATAAGTTTTATGTTGATCAGTTGGTAACTGCACTCCCAGTATTTAGCAACAAAAGTTATCAATATTTGTTCATTTTGTAATATGCTTTTGGTGTTTTTAATGAATATTTGCATTTCCCCCCCCCATACATACATATTTTTTCACACTATTTTAAATAAATTTTAAATTCATGTGCTTCTGGCTCTATGGTCACTATCTGTATGCTCACTGGAGCAAATTTTAATACAGTCTGAATTCAGAACCTAGGTTTTTTACGTGCAAATGAAGCCGCTGAGGTTATCCCTGCTTAGGAAAATCACAGTGTGTGTGAAGCAGCCTTGCATGCCAATGATATAGAACGTTTTGAAAGAGAAAGACAGGGAATGCGGACAAAAAGAATGCCCCTTGAAATAAATCCCGCACGCCAACTTTAAAGACACTTTATTTTCTCTTCACATCTCTAACCTCCCTCCTCTGTTTCTTTTCCAGAAGTTTGCTCTTGCAAGCCTGTACTGCCATCTGGTGGAATTTCTCTGCAAGTGATCCCAGTTAGTCAGGGCTGAATTAAGACTCACAGATACCCTGAGCACCGAAAATATTATGGTGCCCACTCCTATATGTAATTCAAAACAAACACAATGCCAAACTGGAAAATTTAAACTGTGTAGTGGAGTGTAAGGAAGTCTTTAAAAAGCTTTGATTTTTCCCATGATGACTACTGTAGTGTGGGACTTTTGGTTGGTTGGTTGGTTGGTTGTTTTTCAAAAACAAAATCCTCATTATTATTTTTTGAACCATTATTATTTTGCTGATGCCCTAACACCATGTTTGGTCCACCGATTGGGCAATCCACTGCAGCATTTACTGTAGGCTCCACATTTGTTTGGAAGCGGCTAAGTCAGGGATGGGGAACCTCTGGCACACAAGACCTCCACATGCAGCCTGTGAATCCATTTTCCCCAAACTGCACCCACCCACCCCAAACCTGAATATTGTATTCAACATCAGGTGTGGGGCAGGCAGAGACATAGTTGGATTAGCAGTTTTTACCCCTGCAGGAAGCAGGATTGAACTCGATCCTGCAGGGTAACAGGAACCCCACCTCCATGGGACAACTTTGAGAGGTGAGTTGGACAACCCAACCATCAATCGCCTGTCATTCGCCTGCCATCATTATTATGGCAAGGGTGTAGTCCCACCTACCTAAGTTAGCCTGTGGGGTTTGGGTGCCATGGACACAGAGGAGTGGTGAGAGCCACCAGCTGGGGAACCCCAAGGAATGAAGGCTCAGAGCCCAGGGACTGGTGGTGGGACAACGATGAGTAGACAGAGGGAGAAGAGGGCGCAGACTGGGAGGAGGTGGTGTCAGAAGCTGAAGAGGCAACAGGGTTTAGTGAGCAGGGGGAGTCTGTGGCAGACAGAAGTCCAGAAGCAGAAGCTGAAGAGGAGAAAGGCCAAGAGGCAGAAATGAGTCAGGCTGGTGAAGAAGCCAAGGTGTCTCCACTCCTCCTGCTAAGACAAGCTCCCCTGCCCCCTGGTTTCCCAGGATTAGAAGAGGCATGAAGAGGGAGCAACAGATGCAGACTAAGGCACCACCATGTCCTCCCACTTCCTGGCCACTTTCACAACTGCCCATCTGTTGCCCTTTGCGCACTGCAGCCCAGAATGAGACAGCAGCTTAAGTGGAGTCTGCATCTCCTCCTCCTCGTCACCGCTCACATTGCTGCTCAGGCAGCCTTAGCAAAGAGGAGGAACGGGGTCTGGTGGGGCTTTAGGGACCAGCAGCAGGCCCCGTGCAGGGATGTGGGCCTTGGCCGATGCCCTGTGGTGCCAACTCCAGGCACCAGGACTGCATCCACACTTACCCTTTAAAAACTTTGCACCCTCCAAAAAAAGATGAAAGGAAAGCCCAGCCTGTCTTTTAGAAAGCACTTTAAATGGTAAGCATTTTTTTTTTATTAGTCATTCACAGTTCACAAAGCCAGGCATTTATAATAGCCCGAGCAAAAAAAAATAAGCAAATCCTTCCGCGGGATTCAAGCTGCTTCTCTGGCCGTTTCAAGAAGGCAGGGCTTTCACAGCCGAAGAAGAAGACCCAGAGGGCAGAACAGGAAGGGCATCTCCTTCTCCTCAAGAGCCACAAGGAAATAGGGACTCTGGGAGGAGGAAAGCACAGGAAGAAGATCGGGAGGGGAATGATGTTCTTGCATCGGGAAAACATCACATGTCACTGCTAGAGCTGCTACCAGGTCATTATTTCCCAACAGACGTTTCAAATTGCTAACTGAGTGACTGGTGCTTTTTTTTTTTTTTAGTTTGATCCAGAAATCAGGGGGGGGGGACTAGAGGCTTCTGCATTTTCCTTCCCCCAGGTTCCTGCCCAAGCTGTATGGATGAGATCAGGGATGCGGAACATGTGACCCTCAGGATGCCATTGACCTACAACTCTCATCAACCCCCAGCCAGTATGACCAGAGGTCAAGAATGGTGGGAGTTGTAGTCCAACAACATTGAGGTCATGAGTCCCATAGAGATGTCATGGAGGGGATGGAACGACCCTGAGGAGGAATGGAAGCAACTTGGGGCATTGGATCTGGGCAGTCCTGAAGGGGGTCCTGGCAGGATGGGGAAAATTGACTGTAGGCAGGGGCGTAGCACTGTTCGCCAGTGCCTGGGGTGGGTGCGTGTGCATGTGTGCCAGGCGGGGTGGAGCATGCTTGCCCAGCCCTCAATGCCCGATGGACATTCATGCACCAGGCGGGGTGCGGAGGGTGAAGAGTACCTCCCCTCCCACGTTCCCCAACCCATGCTGCCTCTGGACGGCCACTCACATGCCAAGTGGGGGCGCAGCACGGAAGGTGCTGTTCACCCTCTGCACTCCCCCTGCACTGCTGGAGCCAGGCAGAGCATGACAGGAATCTCCGTGGGGCTGCCTGGTTTTCACATACACCCTTTACAGATTGTGCACCTGGGGCAACAGCCCCCCTGGCACCCCCCACGCTATTCCACTGACTGTGAGCCCACGGAAGTCCAGGAAATGGAAAGCTGGGTCCAGGGAAGGGATAATTCAGGTTGGCAGAAAAGTACCCCTGTGGCATCAGACACCTCTAATCAGAGACATCCTGCAGTTGAGTTCCCCTACCCCAGCACTGCCTCTAGGTGGTGAGGAGTTTCCTCCTGCAGGGGAGGCAACAGAGACTAAATTGGACACTGAGCCAGTGCTGTCAACACCTCCGTCCTCCAGGGTTGTGGAGGCACTAGAGGTGGCATGAACAGAGCTCACAGACTCAAGCCACTAGGTCAATGGCCCATCCAGCCCAGCATCCTGCTCTTACCGTGGCCAGCCAGGTGCCTGTGGGAAACCTGCAAGCAGTACATGAGCGTAAGTGTGCTCACCTGCGGTTTCCAGCCACAAATATTCAGAATCATTACTATTTCCAATTGTGGAGGCAGATCATAGCCATCATGGCTGGTACGTAGAGCTAAACATTAACAGAAGAGTCCTAATGGTAAGGGCTGTTTAGCAGTGGAACAGAGGTGGCCAGCTGTCTCTCTGTGGAAATAGGCAACCACATCTCAGCGCTGTGACTGCAGGTTCCTGCAATGAGTGGTTCAAATGGCCTTGGGGCCCCTTGCAATGCTAAAATCCCACGGAGAGAAAGGCAGAGGGCTGGGGTATGAGCACCTCACCTGTCCATGTCTTAATACGCTGGCATTGAGAAGTGGAGATTGGCGTCCGACGGGCCGCTGTCCAGGTCAGTCACAGCTTGGAACATGACCCTGGAGACACTGGGTGGTAAAGAAATGAGGTCAGACCGAACTTGCTCTCCTGCAGAATCTGGACAAGAGCTGGTAGTGGATTCAGGACACAAAAACCTGCTGAAGGTGCACATCCAGGAACCCTGGACAAGACCCCCCCACACCCATTCTTGTGAGATGGCCACTTAGTTGCCCCCAAACATGTCAGCCTGCCACAGCAATGTGAGGTGGCGAGTCCATCAATAAAACTGAGGAGCAGCTCTGGGAAAGGGGGTTGGAGAGAAAGGCATCAAGGCTCTTTGGAAGGCCAGCAAGCCACTTAAGATGCTGCAAGCCCACCAGAAAAAGGAGGAAGGGGAAGCCCACAGGTGCTGCTCAACCACCTTTCCTCCTATTCTAAGTCCACAGGGTGAAATCAAGGGCAATTCTGGGCTTGGGGAGCATGTCTGATGAATCTTCCCTGGATTTAGACCCACACACAGTACACGCAAGGTCAAGCATGGTGGGCCTCTTGAGCTCCCCCACACACACACACACTTTGTCACCAAACCCCCACTTCAAGACATATCCCAGAGTGGGAAACCTCCATCCCATGGGCATAATTAGGCCTGGCATTGGTTGGCATCCACATGTCTTGGAGACAATGGTAACGACAGCAATATTTCCGCGTGCCAGTTGCTGGAAAATGGTAGGAGGGGAGAGTAGCTATTGTGCTCAAATCTCGCTCGCTGGTTTGCCATTTGGGGCATCTGGTTGGACACTGTGAGAACAGGATGCTGGACTAGATGAGCCCGTGGTCTGATCCAGCAGGCTCTTCTTCTGTTCTTATCTCCAAACAGGGCTAGGAAGGACCTCTGCTAGAAATCAAGGTCAGTGTAGACAAGAATGAACTAGATGGAACAATTGTCCCCTTATCACCCTCCAACAGTGAGTTAAGCATTCCAGAAGTGCTTTCTTTTACACATACGAGGAATAGCAAAGAAAGAAGGGTTTGACAGTAACTCCCTTCTGTCTCAGTTGCAGCAGCCACTATGGAGAAATAATCTTAACGCTTTAGTTTGAAGTTTACCCTGTATTTAATTTTTTCAGTAAAGTTTGTTATATATATATGGACCAATTGTCTGACTCAATGTAAGGAAGTTCCCTATGAAACAATATAAAAACAGAAGGTAAGGAAAACTAGTTGGCCTAAATGGAATACCCTTTGCCAGTCTCTTTGGATGTGATTCAAATTGCAATATCCATCTGCAGATCAACTCCGACTATAGAAATTGTGTGTAGAGATGTTACGGTCTATTTCCCCACTCCTAGGGTTAGACTGAGACTCACTGATAAAAGAATTCCACATTGGATCACATCTAGGATTCAGTGAATTTATTTTCATACTAATAGGGCAGAACTAGGTAAGAATTATTTTTGGAAGCTGGCGTTAAGGGTGGAAGGGGAGCATTGTACAGTATTGAACTTGCAGGGATAGAATTGTTATTTCAGGAGTGTAAAAAGTTACCTTAAACTGGGTCAGGGCATTGGTCTATCTTGCTCAACATCTTCTACACTGACTGATAGTAGCAGCTGTCCAGGATTTCAGGCAGAGGACATTCCCAATCTTATTTGGCGATGCTGGGGATTGAACCTGGGGAGTTCTGCATGTATAGCAGATGCTCTACCACTGAGCTATGGCCCTTCCCCAGCCGGGTCTCACCTATTGCTCACTTTATCCAGCCTCTCTTGCATGGCATCCTTTCTCATATCGCTCGTGACATGATACACCCGGGTGTGACTGAAAAATAGAATCACAGAGTTGGAAAGGACATCGGATATGTCACATAGTCCAACCCCTGCCCAGGAAACCACAGTAACAACAACAACCCAACAACAAGAGTAGTCTTAAATTTCTTAACCACCCCATGAGGTTCCAAGATAGGTTACAATAATTTTAAAACAACATTAAAAACAATTAAAGCAGAAGAGAATCAAGATAATGGGGAGATCATTAGGTAGTCATCCAGCCTCTTTTTTAAAAAAACCCATCCCAAAGGAGAGTCAACTACCATCCAAGGTAATTTTTGTTCCATGGTCAGGAAATTTCTCATAATATTTAGTTTAAATCAATTTTCTTGTCAATTGGACCCATCAGTTTAGGTCCTGGTCTTTGGTCTTTGGGAGTATCTGGAAAGGAATCTGATTCATCATCTATGTGACAGCTGTTCAAATATTTGAAGATGGCAATCTTCTCCCCTTTTAACTGCCTCTTCTCTGGGCTAAACTTACCAAACCTGCCAGGTTTTCAAGGTCTGGTGCTAAAAATTCATTCATCTCTCAAAGTGAGTCTTGCATACAGTTGAGTTGTCACAAGAAGCCATGCTCTACTCTCAGAAGGCCTCATAAAATCACACATACAGTAATGCTTGAACTCAGCTCTGTTCATCTTTTGGGTGCACATCTGAAGAAGTCTAGCTCCATGGTTTTCTGTTTCCTCTCCTCTGGATCCCCTCTCCACATTGAGTTGCCTGCTGTGGAATCATCTGCATATCTTCCATGGGATTCCAGCATAGTGCAAAGGATTCAGGATCACGTTCTAGACCAAAGGTGGGGAACCTCCAGACCTGCAGATGTTGTTAGGTTACCACTCCCAACATCTCTGGACATTGTGCTGACTGAGGCAGCTGAGTGTTGGAGTACACTAACATCTAGAGGGTTGCAGGTCCTCCTTTCACCATCCAGGTGTTGCTGAACTACAACTCCCACTATCCCAGGCCTTCCTGGGGTGATGAGAGTTGTAATTCAGCAACATCTGGGTGACCAAAGGTTTCCCACACTACAAAACTATTCTGTGGTTGCATATTTCAAGGAAAGATCAATGTCCCACCCCTGTTCAAGAGTGTGCACTCAGATCATTCAGAGTGCCATTGCTCATCACTTCAACGGATACCATTGACCCATGTGAAGGCTCACCTCCATCGGACAAACTGGATCCTTGTCCTGTCATCTGTCAGGTCCAGGCTGGAACTGGATGAAAGTATTGTGCTGGAACACTCCTGCAACAGTGATATGAAAAGTCTGCTTATGTGCACCAGAAAAATGTATATATTGCTCTAGGAGGCATAGTTTGGTCAGAATCGAGTATACACTTCCAGAGGTAATGCTAAATACATAACTTCTGGTAAACGAGCCACACTAGTTGCTAGAGGGCTGTGAAAATTCCAGTCTTCCACCTGGAATTGCATACTCACTTCTCTGAATTTTGCAATGCAGGTTTGGTTCAGTCAAAATACATTTGAAAATGTGTTCTTTACAGGACCAAAAATCCAAAAATATTTATTTTAAAGGGGGGGTAATGAGTTGAAAATGAGCTCAAAAAGCTTACAAGTTGCATATTTCAAGGAAAAGTGTATACAAAACTATGTGTAATTTAAATGCAAATTTGTTGCATAGCTCTTTAAAAAAAAAGATATGCAGAAAGTAGGGGAAGAATGGACTTACTGAAACTGACACAGACAGAAATACACTGATTTCTCCATAGAATACATTTAAAGCATATTGGAAGAATATTCATCACCATGCACACAAAAAGAATGCTGGAAACTGTAGTTTACCACTCACAGAACCACAATTCCCAAGACCCTTAAAAAAAATCAGTTCTCCAGATGTTTGGATCCACAGCCTATAAGTCACCTAAGTATTGCTCCTCTGATACCTTTTCTCTATCCCATTCTTATCTGCACATAAACTGCTGCAGCTCTCACTCACCCTTGGTGGCCTCCTGTCTTCAAAGGTCTCCCAGGTTTCTGGTTTTGATCTTGCTGCCGCCAAATCTAGGCCAACCGAAGGAAAAGTTCTGATCCCTTCCATCTGGCAGTCCGACCTGTTTTCTGACTTCTGCCTAAAGATCTTGACAGCATCTTCTTCAATCTAAGAGGCAACACAAACAAACATGCCACCACCATATTCTTCCCCCAAAGTGAAGTCATTTATCACACAAAACTAGTTGGTCACCATTAATGTCATTACAGTTGTGCCTTGGTTTTCAAACAGTTATTTCCCGAACATTTTGGCTCCCAAACGTTACAAACCCAGAAGTGACTGTTCCGGTTTGTGAACTATTTTTGGAAGCCGAACCTCCAACTGGGCCTCTGCGGCTTCTGGTTGGCTACAGGAACTTCCTGCAGCCAATTAGAAGCCGGAATTTGGTTTTCAAACATTTTGGAAGTCAAACGGACTTCTGGAACTGATTCTGTTGGGCTTCCAAGGTACGACTACTGATTTATGCCAAGCCATAAATGTGAATGACACTTGACTTCATAGAGTTTCATAAGAAGAGAGAGATGAAAAGAAACAGACTTCTGCCCCAAAATGAGATTGCAATTTAGATATCATGGGAGGCAAAGTATGAAGAGAGGGGACTTTGAACAGGACCTCAGCATAGCTAACTTTTATGCATGATCAAACCCTCACCCACATTAGGGCCAACCAACTAAAAAATGCATTTTGCAACTCATGGCTCCAAAAAGACCCAGACTCACTCAAGGCAGAACATCAACGTTTTTTCTCCCTCTCTCTCTCTTGCTCTCCCTCCCTCCCCATTGCACAATAAAATATATTTAGAAATGCAGGTATTGAGAGGGAAATTAGAAATGCATAGGTCTGAGATAATATGCTTAAAAATAAATATGTGTATGCAGATTGAAACAACAATGGATTGATGTAAACCAGGATGAAAAAGACTTGGGAATGATGTGTGTGACAGCAGTTTTAGATACATGTGGAAGTGAAAGCATGCACATGTGGCTCAGTTAGGCTTACCTCTATCCTACTTACCCACAATGCTATCCACAATGGAGAGCCATCCTATAACCCTGTAGGCTCCTCTGCATTTTAGTGCCTTGGTTAAATGTGGTTTCAAAAACATGCGAAAGCTTCCCTAAGTGCAGAAGGCTAACCTGGTGCAGATAACCATCCTTGAACATGCAGAGTTTGAGGAGGGTGGCGCTAGCATGCTCATGCTCATGTGGCTAGTTAAGCCCCATGATGAGTGCTAAACACAAACAGACATAACCCGCTGAATATCTTGAAAGCAGTCTCTTGTTTTATATCATGACCACAAACATGGGGTTCAAATTGCAAAGTAAAGTAAGAAGTCCATAAATCGATGTAAACAGAACAAGGCTTTCCGGAATTAAGTCCACTTGTTCCGCCTTACGGCTTCTTCAGCAGCTATAAATCAAAATGATGCAGTATAAAGTTCTATTCTTATATATCAATACTTGAAAGTGTGATGAACTCAATTAAATTATACAAATCAATTATATTATACATACCAACAACTATATTCCAGTAGGACTTCTTACTTTATGGACTCCTTACTTTACTTTGCAATTTGAACCCCATGTTTGTGGGCATGATATAAAACAAGAGACTGCTTTCAAGATATTCAGTGGGTTACGTTTGCTTGTGTTTTACGCCAGTATTGTATGTAACCCAGGTCTGTCGTTGGATTCCATGATGAGCGCTTACATAGGTCCCCGGTCTCCATGCTAATGTTGTGTGCTAGATCCGAATTCCTTCCAAGCAGTCTGCATGGAAGAAGCATAGAAAGCTGCCCAATATTAACCCAGCCCCTTGTTTCATCTGTCTCAGTGCTGTCAATGCTGACAGGCGGTAGCTTAAATTTTATTCGTTTTGTAAAATGTATACACTGCTTGATGGTTAAAAAACAACAACCTCAATGCCACTTATAAAAAGAATGAAACAATGATATTATTAGTAAAAACAACCGTTCAAAGCATTTTTTAAAAAAGAAATAAAACACCCAAAGTAATCAATAAACTAAAAATAGATTGAAACACACACCAACATTCCAAATATCTGGACAGGTTTGTCTAAGCTAAAAGCTTTCCCGGGGATTTGGGCAGGGAAAGTTTTCCAGACACACCTGGAGATGATGGGGATTGAATTTGGGAGCTTCTGCATGCAAAGCAGATACTCTGCCACTGAGCTATGGCTTACCTGCCCCCAATTTCAGCCTGTAGCCCTATTCATTACACTCACCTTCTTCAGCCAATGCTCCAATACGTACTCTATCTCTGGCTCAACTATGTTATCAGCCTTAAAGGGAAAAAGGAAAATGAGTGGTCACCTTATAGTAAGTATCACCAGTGCTTTTTTTTTTTTTGAATTGGGGTACTCAATGATACGCAATACCGGCACCCTTTTCCTAGAAGGAAAGCACTGATATCACCCCCCCTTCACCACCTCACAGCCCCTTCTGGGCCCAGAGAGCAGCCCAAGGATCCAAGCAACCTCCTGTGCCCTTACTGGAGCATCGTCAGCTGGGAAAGGTGTTCTAGAAGCCCTGCGGAACAAGATGTACGCTCCCCATGTGGTAATGATCATCCTGAGGCACTCTTAGCGAGGGCCAGATCTCCCTTGCCTCAGCCACCGTTCTCATCTGCCATAGAAAACTTGTGGCCTCTGCAATTCCAGTTGTGTGTTTGTGGCAGGGAGACATTATTGCGTCACTAAGCGCAAAAAGAAAGTTGTCCGGGCAACCATGATGTCATAATGAGATGGGGACGGCAGATACTTATTGGTCAGATTCATTGTGGAACAAATACAGCTGTTTATTCTTTTGAATCTGGAAGACTGTGGACTTTACCAAGAAAGGCTGGCTTGTGAAGGTCCAACAGCTAGCCTTGAATGAGAAGCTCACTGAGTACTGCAGGGCCAGCAAAGGTGCAAAAGACAAGATACCTGGATGACCTTCATTTGGCACTTAGCTAAAGATCTCAAAAACTGGTTGTGCGCCAACAGCATAAAATACTGGGTAGCTGTTTTTTGTGTGGCAGCAATAGCTTGTTGGTGCAGGATCTTGTCCTAATTTTAAAATTATTAACACCTTAAGCTGTTCTGCCTCATTTCAATATAATTATTTTAAATTTCTCACTGTTTTTTATATTCTACATAGTTTTTCAATTCTATATTTAATATTGAACTTAATGTACTATATTGTGTCCCTCCTTTTCAACTGGTTATTGACTGAAATAAATTAATACAAAATGCATTTAGGAATTATCTATGCTCGCAGGTTTAGTAAAAATGGACTTTGATTTCTGGAATGGTGGACCTCAGTTATGTGTTTTTACTGTTTTTTGGTTGGGAGCTGCCCAGAGTGGCTGGGGCAACCCAGTCAGATGGGTGGCATATAAATAATGTAGTAGTAGTAGTAGTAGTAGTAGTAGTAGCAGCAGCAGCAGCAGCAGTAGTATTAGATGGGGCATGAGGACGATGACACAGTATTGCTTGAGTCTGTGTAATAGATGTCAAGAAAAGCAATGAAAACATGTTACTTTCAAAACAATGTATGGCCTGTCATATCCTTCCAGAGTGTAAGAAGTGTGTTGATAAAATTAAAAGTGCAAAGTTAACTTTGAATGCATGATGTGAAAATTAACTTTTGTGCCCTGCAGCCTCAATCCTTCCCCTTTAACGCCTGTGGGAAACAATCCCATGCAGACAGAAGGAAGTTGACCTAGAGTTGCCCCTCTCTCCATCAAATCAAATAGAAAGGCTGGCTGAGCTGTATCTCTTGAGTATCCATGGAGTGCTGATTCAGAACCACTGTTTTCGGATTGGTTCAGGACCGATTGTGTCTGTTCCAAGGTGTGGGGGGGCAGGTGTGGGGGGGGGGAGTAAGTCATAAAGCACCTGGTCAAATCTCCAAAGACACACTGGTGTCCATTTAGGATTTAGGATTCTGGGTACGACAAACACACACGTCTGTACTTACCCAGAGACGTCTTTGGAGCACAGTTGCCACCAAAGTCCTGGGAGCGAATTCCATAGCATAACTACATGCTGTGTGAAGAAGTACTTTCTTTTTGTCTGCTCTGAATCGTCCAATGTTCAGCTTCATTCACTCTCTTTGAGTGGATGTAGGATTTTGAGGTTGCCCAGGGGTGTTTGTAAGTGTCCTCACTGTCATTCTTCAAACCATCTTTCCAGCATTCTGCAGCCTCCCTGTGTGCTCATTCTTCAAAAACCTTATGATGTCCCAGGCTGGTTTTTTCCTGGAAGTACAGGAAGGCGGGAAGTCTGCCTACAACTGGTCATTGTTGTACTTTTTAAGTGAAACCTTTTTACTTTTAAACAAATCCAAGCAGAAAGATGTCTGTTATAGGAAGGGATTTATTTTTTAGAAAATGTGAGCATACTGATCTCAGGTGCTTAGGAGCTAGACTCCCTAACATCTTGCACTTTGATTAAAACTAAAGAGAAGGTAGCAAATGGTTGCTCCTTCCAAGGTGCTTTTTCAGATCAGAATGTAAGAAAAGTGTTGTTGCTGACCTTTTAAGCCTTAAACAGCCTCGGCCCAGTATACCTGAAGGAGCATCTCCACCCCCATCGTTCAGCTCTGACACTGAGGTCCAGCGCCGAGGGCCTTCCGGCGGTTCCCTCACTGCAAGAAGTGAGGTTACAGGGAACCAGGCAGAGCGCCTTCTCAGTAGTGGTGCCATCCCATCAGATGTCAAGGAACTATCCGACTTTTAGAATACATCTGAAGGCAGCCCTGTTTAGGGAAGTTTTTAATGTTTGGAAGTTTTATTCTGTTTTTAATGTTCTGTTATAACCACCCAACTGGCTGGGGAAACCCAGCCAGATGGGCGGGGTAGAAAATAGTGGTAGTAGTAGCAGCAGCAGCAGCCAGCTGGATGAGGTTAGTCCAGCATCCTGTTCTCTCACAGTGGCCAACCAGGTGCCCTGCCATGGGGAACCTGAAAGCAGGAAACAAGTGCAAGAGCACTACTCTCCCCTCCAGTTTTCCAGCAACTGGTATTCAGGTGCATTGCTGTCTCTGACCATGGAGGAAGATCATTGCCATCATAGCTAGTGGCCATTGATAGCCTTTTACCTCTATGAATTTGTCAACTTCTAAAGCCATCCAAGTCAGCGGCTAACATAATCTCCTGTGGGAGCGAATTCCATTCTAGAACTATGAACTGTGTGAAGGCGTACTTTCTTTTATCTGCCCTGAATCTTGAACATTCATCCTCATCAGTTGTCCACAAATTATAGTGTTGTGAGGGGGGGGGGGCGGATTCTGTCCACTTTCTCCATTCCATGCCTTAAAAAATAAAATAAAGAAACAAACAAAACTTCAGGTTGGATAAGCAGCTGGAGGCTGCGGAATCTTAGAAACATAGAATTGTAGACTTGTAGAGATGGAAGTGACACCAAGGGTCATCTTAGTCCAACCCTCTGCAATTCAGGAATCAAAGCTAAAACATCCATGAAAGATGGCCATCCAACCTCTGCTTAAAAACCTCCAACAAACCTCGCGAGGGTGACAGTTCTGGCAGCTCTTACTGTCAAAAAGTTTCTTCCTGATGTTTAGTCAGAATCTCCTTAGAAATCCATGGGATAATAATTATCATATTTAAATATACTGATAAATGATGCAATAAACTACATATTTTAATATGAATTTTCCTGCTTAAAAATGTTAATGTGGAATAGGATGAAATAGACTTTTAAGCTCATGCAAAATTGACTGATCTAGTCTGAGGTCCATCCATGAGGTTAAAGCACTGGTGTCCTATAGATAAGCATGCATTTTAGGCAGCCTAGATGGATAGGAGTCTGTGCTCTCACATTAAACTTCCCCGGTGGAAGTGCATTCAAACAAACAATCCTCCCCATCTGCTGCCTGAAACAAGAGAATCACTTTTCTGCACATTACAATCACCAAAGCCTTCCAAAGCCCAGACTAGCCACCTGGGCCAAAGACACAGGGATTTGGGGACTCAACTGCACAGCTGTGGAGCTGTACAAGGCATTATTTACAGTGAAGTCACAGGTGCAGGAAAGCCTCATCTACCCTTGTACTGCCTGCCATTTCGCCCCGTGGGGTTGTAGTCACGTGTTTGCAAATGTAAATAAATAATTTGTACCCTTGAGGGCAGGGGAATCAGGTTTTTTTTGGGGGGTGGACCAGTGTGAGGGAATAAATGATGGGCACTGCTGGAAATGCTTCTTCCCTGTAGCAGTACCTCTTACCTTTTTAAAAGAGAAAAGGCACCAGGGGTCTCTTGCATGTGGTTGTGTGCAATGAGTAGTAGTGAGCATGTGAGTAGGATTTTAAACACCATCTCCTTGGTTTAAATTCAACATTCTCACTAGTTCATACTGCTGTCCATAAGCTGGTAGTGATGTACAGATCAGTCTTTGCAACAGCTTCGTAACAATAAGATTGTGGGAGCTTGCATAGCCCTTTGTCGACGTATTTTACAAGCCGTGGAGCTTGTTTTTGAACTTAAATTTAGGTTTCTACCTTTGGAATGAAGCTTAATTAAAGTCACGAGTTGGAATATTACCACTCACTATCTGGGAGTGTTCTTTTTGTTTGAAGTTTCTTATCCTCCCCCTATATTTAACAGCAACTAAGCTGTCTTGAGTTACACAAAATATAATTTCTTCTTTTTTCCCCCTTCTGAGGAAACTGATAGATCACAACAGTGAAACGAGATTTTTAGCCGTCAACTCGTCAAGGTTGTTTTGGTAGTTATTTTTGGTATTCGGAGTCATTTGTTAACTTTGTTAAATTATTATTTTCCTTTGGATTAGTTCACAACTTCTTTAGTGTTTTTGAGCTATTCTACTTTGTCATTTAAGTATTACTATATATATACATATGCTCATCTCGTTCAGGGATCTTTCACGGTGTTGTTTTTTTCTTTTCATTTGGATATTCCCATGACTGTCCTTTTTTTGCCTAGGTAGTGATGTACAAAGCTTCATACAGCTTGGGACCAGGATGCCTAAAATATAGTCTCATCCCTGAATATTGCATTCTGTAGGAGACCTTGTCCTCCAGACACCACCCACTCAGGAGCTGCATTCCATACGATATTGAAATTGGGGCATTAGTGTGGTGACGCCAACCCCTCGCAACTCTTTCCCATTATATTCCAGGCAGACGCATCTTTACTATCTTTTCACCATCATTAGGATAGTGTCCTGATAAAAATAAGTGATAGTAGCACTCTATTCTGTGTCCAGTCCTGCGCACCACCATTTAAGAAGGATGTTCACAAGCTGGAGGAGGGCAACCAAGGAGTTGAGTATGTTCAGCCAGGATAAGGGAAGGCTGAGTGGTGATTTAAGAGTCGTCTTCAAATAACTAAAGGACTGTCACATCGAAGATGGAGTAATGTTTTCTGCAGGGCGGACCCAAGGCAATGAATTCAAATGACAAGTACAGTGGTACCCCGCTAGACGAATGCCTCGCAAGACGAAAAACTCGCTAGACGAAGGCATTCGTCTAGCGGAAGGCTGCCCCGCAAGACGAAAAAGTCTATGGGGCTGCCTCGCAAGACGAAAAATTTTCGTCTTTTTTTTTTCCGTTTTGCGGAGCGCGGCTGTCATTGCCGCTCCGCAAGACGAAAAACCCGCTAGACGAAAATTTTCGCAGAACGAATTATTTTCGTCTAGCGGGGCACCACTGTAAGGGGATTCTGACTCAACATTAGGAAGAGGGCAATTTCTGAGGGGAATTGCTGTTTGAGAGTGGAATGTACTACCTCGGAAGGTGGTGGAATGTCCTTCATTGGAGGTTTTCAAACACAGTTTGAGTGGCCATCTGTCAGGGATTATTTAGCCGTGATTCATGCATTGCAGAGGGTTGGACCAGATGACCTTTGCGATCCCTTCCAACTCTTAGGGTCCCTTCCTAGACTATAATTCTATGATTCCTATTGAAGAGTTTTCTCTTCCAGCACACCTTCTAAGTGAATATTTTTTATCCCAGTCAGCATCTGCAGTGGATTTAAAATTCTTCTTATACATGCAATTATTTTAATTACTTTTATGTATATAATTTTTATAGGCAGTGCTTTTAACTGCTTGTATATGTCCCAATCGTTTTATATATGTCTTTATGGCATTGTGAAATCACTTTGAAATGCTTTCTAGGAATTGATTCATAAATGAAATAAGCACACAGGCACACTTAAAGAAAAGCAAAACTATCACGCAGCAGAACATTTTTTGCAAATGTTTATTTATATCAAAATACAAAACATTTCTGAAGCAGAGTAATGTTACATGTGGAGCAATTAAATGTTTTTGTTTTTTAATCAATTCCAAAATCCATCATTCTCCTACAGAATGGCTAGTTTTACGTAACATTGTAACACTGCCATAATTTCCTTTACTGGGTACATTCTTAAATTAAAAAAAAAAAAATACAGGAGAGCGGGGAGAAGTAAAGTCAATGAACATGCAAGGCTTATAAAATACCAGCAGGTCAAAGGGTTAAGGGCATATTATCGTTCACATTTAAGGCAGGGGCTACAGTTTCCATTAACTGACAACATTCCAGAATGCCTGGGGGGGGGTGAACATCAATGGCAGAGAGGAGCGGGTTTATTGCTTAAGAGCCCCCAAACCAGATGTGGCCAGGAGTTGTCTCCAATAAAAGCCAAGTAAGGAAGCTCTTTATAGGAGGAAGGACAGAAACATCAGAAGGGACTGAGAGAATCTCAGCAGAAGGGATGGTCAATGTTTCCTTTGCCCACATGACATACACTGCCATTGTTATCTACGCTCTCAAGGCTTCCAGTAATGGTCCCCCCAACTGATTTTTTTTTCTTGAGGGTCCTGAATCATTTGTGGGAGATTTGGAGCTTTTGGATGGAATGACACCTTTCCGGAGTCCCTTTGCTGGGAGCCATGGTAGTTAAAAACTGGCAATAAACTGGTTTATATCTGTAGCGCAGACATGCCATGTGTTCTGATTATCCTCTGCTCAGTCATCAGCTTGGAAAGGGAATGCTAGAAAGGAGGAAACACAAAGTAGAGCTTTCGCCCGAAACTTGTGAGGTCATCTTTGCCAACTCCAACCAAATATTAATTAGCACCCAGAGGTGTGTGTGTGTGTGTGTGTGTGTGTGTGTGTGTGTGTGTGTTGAGGGGGTTAGACTCCCTTTCCACCCTTCATTATAAACTCAGGGCCTTGGAAAGGGTGAGATGAGGCTGAAGCCCTTTGCCCCAATATTCAGGCTGCTTGGATTCCTCAGAAGGAACATCAGCAGTCAAGAAGCTGAGCCTGCATCCTGCTTCATCCACTTCAGATGGTCCAGAGGAGAGGCAAGAGAGGAAGTGGAAGTGCATGTTCTTCCTGCCCCTTACATTTCTGGCTCTCGTCTGATGTGGGGAGGCGATATGGATCCTCCAGACTTAGGATCAGGAGCTGCATCTCCCAACTTCTGATGAGTATCAGAAATTTGGGGGGAAGGAAGCGTGAGTTCCTTGGGCTTCCAGTCTCAAAGCTTCCTTGGGAGGTCTGAAATGGCTCCTTGTTCCCCAGAGGCAAGGCAGCAATGCTGGCAAAAGTCCCCAAGGCCAGCTCGCATGCAGTCCAAATTCCTTTCTGCTGGTATTTTAGAGGCCTTTACAAAAAAATAAAAAATAAAAATGGAGGCAAAGAGCAACAATGAAGATACAGAGAGATTATATATCGCATGGAATAAGTCTCGCATAAGGCTTTGGTACAGCACCATCGTATCTTGGATTTTATTTTGAAACTGTTTACAGGAAGAAAAAAAACAGACATACTGAAAAATAGTTTTTTTCTTTTTCTTTTTAATTTTTTTTAATCCTTCTGAGTTATCTGAAGTTCAAAATTAACCCTCTACATGCCACCTTGGCTTGTACTGAATGACTATATATATATATATATATATATATATATATATATATATATATACCAACCTACCATTACACTGTTTACACACTACTCCCATAGCTAACAGCTAAACAGGTTGAAGTGTGCCGATCAGGAATCAACATCACAGATTTTTTTTATTTTATTTTTTAGTAGCAGTGACTACTAGTCAGTATTTTAAAAACCCAAGAACAAAAACACAATGATAAGGAGCAACGGAGGAGGGAGGAGAGTAGCCTCTTATTGGTTTTATTTATTTTTAAGTTAATCTCTTCGCTCTCCACCCCACCCGCCGCAATTGCTACCTTTGAAACAGCACCAAAAAGCACCTTAACGTGAGTTATACATCGTAATACTCAACATTCAAGAAATGGAATCGAGGTTGAATGGTCTTCAAAGGTTAAAGTCAGTTTAATTCAGTAGGCAAGACTATAAAGAGGGGGGAAACCACGATTTTAATGATTTAAATAAATTCTCAAAAATTGTAAGAAAGGAAAATTTAAAAAAAAGCAATAGCACCTTATGGAAAAGTCCCATGGATCTCACACGGAGGAAACCAAGGGCATTTTTGTAGAACAGTATTAGAGATTTGCAGAGACCAAGTCTCCACAGAGTGATATAAGATAGTGATAAAGGATTTTGATTGAAGCTTTCTTCTTTTTTGAAACTATGACAGGGATATAGCTTCTCTCTTCCGTTTCTGTTAAGTGGATGCAAGCTACTTACAGGGGGGAAAAGGTCTCATCTACTAAGCCACTTCTATAGGATCTTCCAGCTGGGGAAGCCCAAGTCCATGCGCTTGAAGGTCCAAGTTTTCGTAGCTGGAATGGAGAGTGTTAATGGACCATCTTCCTGCAAACCAAGCTCTCTTCTAAATGGAAGTCTTACTGGTCTTACAAACGGGGCTCAGGAATCATCTGCAGTCTCACTGAGACCAAGTGAAACGAAATTATGCCCATAGGACCACCAACCTTCGGTGGGAGGTTCTTCAGACTTATGCTGGCCTTATTGGAGCATGAGAACATCAGTCAGGAGTGACAAAGGTAACATTTGAGATGGCTGGCAGCTCACCTGACTCCTCTCTCCAACTCTGTGTATGTTACCCATACCCTCTAAATGAGTAACTGGACATTTTCTGCGTGGCCCACTCAGGGCTATTTTTTCTCTCCACCCCAGTTCTCATTCTCTTGCTAAAGTTTGTTTAAAATGTATTGATTAATCTCACACAAACCAACACCTCCCAAATTATTTGTCCCAATGAATTCACACCAGAAATGCGTCAGGAGGTAACAGTCCGCACTACAGGTGAAAACCAGGAGATCTGGTGTCAGAAAGTCAGGCATCTCCAGCTTCATACCTCAAATACTATAGAGGATCAGGTGAGCAGCAAGACTCTGGCTTGCATTTCGCATAACAGAGGGCTAACAGTATTACTGCTGAAACTGTGCTTTGTAGATGTTTACGACTACGTAGATATATATCTGCCCTATAAATGATAGTGGAACAAGATGGAGAGATAGCATACACACGTCCTACTCTAATTCTGCTATACCAGTTAAATGGAACCTCCACCACCCACCCACACACACAAAAAATGGTTGGGGTAAAGTTCTTTTCTTTTTGGATGTTCTCATTGCTTGCTGCAAACCGATGAAGCTAAAAGACCTTTAAAAAGAGACAAACACCCATCTCCTCCCAAAGAGAAACATATTCAAATTTATTCCACTTTCATCTTTGCAACCCCTGCTGAACAAAGGCTGAAACTGGAAAAGACCTGCCCTTTTATATTCATATGTGTGATGGAGAAATAAAACAGAAAATGAAAGAAAATCATCATTGCACCATTATGGGATGGACAAATCTCTCCGAGTTCAGCTCCTCACAATTCCACAACTGTTTGTGATTTTAAAAAGTTTTCATTAAAATCCATCGCATTTTAGTGTGAAGATATCTGGATAAATGTGTTTTTGCAGGGGGAAATTCCATATTCACTACCATATGCATTTTGAGGCATATTGGGCCCCTAACATACACAGTTTTATAAACATTATTCAGTTGAAGAACTGCATCACAAAATTTGGAAAAGTGCAAATTCTGAAGGATCACTGCATTTTACTTTGCAAATTGCTTCAGAAAGTACCAATTAAGGAGTTTTACATTAAAATGCAAACCGAACCAATTTTTTCCCACACACACCCCACCCCTACTCATGAACATTACATTCTTGCTTTAGCTTATAAAGGGTTGCCTAAAGGTGCTCACCATTCATATGGGTGAATCCTGTTGCTCGGTCCCAGCTCCTGCCCACCTAGCAGTTCAAAAGCACATCGTCAAAGTGCAAGTAGATAAATAGGTACTGCTCCGGCGGGAAGGTAAACAGCATTTCCGTGCGCTGCTCTAGTTCGCCAGAAGCGGCTTTGTCATGCTGGCCACATGACCTGGAAGCTGTACGCCGGCTCCCTCGGCCAATAACACGAGATGAGCGCCGCAACCCCAGAGTCGGACTCGACTGGACCTAATGGTCAGGGGTCCCTTTACCTTTAAAGGTGCTCACATTAAAAGCCACATCCTGTGGGTGACCTGCCAGGTCTTTGGTGGTGGTGGTAATCTTTTTGTGGGGAGACAAAAATAGCTAATGTAATTAAATATAAACACCAACTTTTCTCCAAAGTTTTTATAGCAAGAAGATAGCACTTGAAGAACCTGGCTGAATCTACAAGATTTGCCTTAAAAACCCTCTTCTGCCTGGAGGCATTGCCCATGTGGAAGGAATCACCAACCTTCCTAAACTGTTCCATCCAAGAACCACCACTGAGCATCAGAGGAAGCTGTACAACCTTGCCTACACTTCAACTCTAAAGTTCAGTTTGCCTATTGAGAAGGTGAGATAGGCCGCTCCACAGAATGTGTGCTCCTCTGCTTCCCACAGTAAAAGGAACACTGATAATGAAGAAGAAGAAGAAGAGTTTGGATTTGATATCCCGCTTTTCACTACCCAAAGGAGTCTCAAAGCGGCTAACATTCTCCTTTCCCTTCCTCCCCCACAACAAACACTCTGTGAAGTGAGTGGGGCTGAGAGACTTCAAAGAAGTGTGACTAGCCCAAGGTCACCCAGCAGCTGCATGTGGAGGAGTGGAGACACGAACCCGGTTCCCCAGATTACGAGTCTACCACTCTTAACCACTACACCACACTGGCTCTCCTAGGCTTCTGCCAAAGGCTAAAAAGTCACAGCCTCAAGAAAGTTTTGTTAATATTGCATCAGCCTTGTGGCTGTAACTCTGGTGCAGCCCATTCCAGTCGCCCAATTGCTATTTTGATTGCCACTTTGACTTCTTAGTTCTTTAATGGCATTCACCCTCCGTGGCAGAACTCAAGGCAGGAATCCCAGCTCTGGCCAGCCCAGTTACAGAACAGGAGATGGTGTCTGGAAGCACCATCAGAGGCATCACATTTTGAGATCCACTTAATCTACAGGTAATATAGTGCCTAGTCAGATGGTTCCCTCTCCCCACTACCACCATTCCCTCTCTCCTGTTGAGAGCTACTACTTAAGCATCCCACATCAAGGTCTCTTAGGAAATTTGGAGGAAGACTCTTCTTGCACTGAGCATAACCGTTAACTTTGCTTCTGCCTGCAGCATTGAGAAGAGTCAAGTGCCTTGAAGCTGCTTAGTAAATAGTGGACAGAAACCCACTGAAAGCAGCCACCCATCATATTTTGTTTTCCAGCTTCTAAGCTTACTTTTGTTCCCCATACCCACCCCACCTATGCATAGAGGCCAACCTATATACATGTTCCTTAAGGATAGATGTACAGCAAAGATTAGGAAATCCTAAGTTTAGTGAAGGAACTGCTTCCCTAAGAGATCCCACTGAGCCAAGTGACAGCAGTGCTGAAGCTTTCTGGGTTCCTGAGTAAGCACTCCTGACACCCATAAAGGACTACAATTTTGTGCTAGATCTTTCCACCCCACCCCCCAGATTGATGGACCAGATACTAACTAGCAGGATCAGACTGAGGGGCACAGTAGGATGAAAACCTTCTGTTGATTAGTCCTTTGCCCCTCTGCTTCTCATGAAACTTTCCTCATCCCACCTAACAGATTAGTATTGCAGCTTTAAAACAGCAGCTGGGTGATCCTCCCACCTGGAAAAACCTTTAGATTGCTCTTCAGTGCAACCAGGTGCCTTCTACAATTTCCCTGTGGCCGTTCCTTTCACACTCCAACAGTGCTGTTGTGAGTGTTGAGGAAACCACTCCTGCTGAGAGGACAATTTAGAAACAGCCACTACCTAATTATATTCCCCCACACACACACCTGAACCTGCATTGATTACATTCACATATATTCACCTGTGTTTGGTTTGAGATTTCCATTTTTGAACTGAAGATGCTTCTCAGTTGAGCGGCACCAGATTCTACCCTTTTGCAGAGCAGGAGCTGCTGGTAAGATGCAAACTTCATGCCAGCACACAAGGTTAGAATCACACAGTAGGTCTAAAGTATAATACTGACAGGGAAGTTACACACTTCAAGCTAGAGAAGCCTGGCAAAACTCTTTGTATCATATATCCCAGTTCTTTGCACCAACCCTCTCCCTTAGAAATATGTCCCATTCCCTCCCCATTACCCACCCCACTAGTGTGGCTGCATTTTTAAAAAAAGACAAAACAAGAAGCAACAAGTTAAAATGCATTTCACGGTAAAGATAAGCTGCAATACGTAGGCAAGGCTGGGTGTCCTTTAAAAAACCCTTCAAACTTTTGCATTGATTGAGATTTTGCAAAAGGAAAGCAGAATTCTGGAATCCGTCTATGTTATGCAAACCCAAGCCCATTTGCAATATTTTGCATTTTGCATAATTATTCTGCTGGTCATTGGGAAGGGGGAAGAATCTGGACAAGATACAACAGACCTACCCTCTGACCACTGGAAATCTTAGGTTCAAAAAGGATTCCCTCCAGTTTCTGAGATTTCACCAGATATTGCTCACAGACTTGAAAACATATCTTTGCAATTGCACGGGTTAGAACCCTGCATGTGTGTTTTAAAACACACGCCTACAGTCCTCCGGAAGCTCAAATGCTACACTGTAGCTTCTTGGCACATCTGCAGAATCACAGCGCACACAGCTCTGGGCATAAGAAAGGACTGCAAAATCACAGCGCACTGCTTGGAAAAGCTGACAACCCACTCTGGCACCTCAGCTCATTTCCCCTGCCATGTCCAACAAGACGGAAATAATCTTCACAAGTCTGCAGGGGATGCACCTTGTGGTATTGATCTACCCTGATCTGGAAAAAAGATGCCTTTTGATCAAAGCTCACACAACTCATCCTAAGCCAACATATTTCCCAGGATGAATCTAAAGCACGGGGACAAAAAAAAAAAAAAGCAAACCACAGAGTTTATGATATGCAGATAAGTGATGAAGTGTAGAATTCCTAAGCACCAAACACATTTTTTTTCGTTTTAAAAAAATACTTGCTCTGCTCCTGCTCTTTAAGCTTCACTCCACCTCTAACAGCTTTGCTGAACTTTCAAACACATTATTATTTACTTGCTATTTTTAAATAGTTTTCTTCTATTTATTCCCATTGCCCCCCCCCTTAAAATAGAAATCAAATTTGTATTTATATAATTTTTATATACAATGCAGTTCTGGAATACACATAGAGCACATATTCAAAAGGTTTGTAAAGGAACTGGATCTTATCTTTGCCGGTTGCTCCGGGGTGTCATTTCTGATGCACAAGTGGGATCTCTCTTTTTTGTATGAGGGAAGGCATGATCCTCCATTCTGGACCTCTGGAAGCTTCCAGGAGTTGCTGTAACAACCCAGAGCTCCCTTAGGCCTGATCTACACTACAACCATGTATCCATTGTATACCTCTAGTGCTTAAAGAACGCTGGGAAGTGTAGTTTTACTGAGGGTGCTGATAATTCTTTCGTAGAGCCCAGGACTTCCACCCAACCCACAGAACTCCAGTTCCCAGTGGCTGTTAAAGCAGCTTGAAGCTGTTATGTAGCTATACATGTTTTTACAGTCAAGGAGATCCACAAGCCTGGTTAATGGGTTTAAAAAGAGCTGTAGTTCAGAGAGAGGACACCTCCCGGGGAGGGCTGGGGAAGAATATTGACTGGAGAGCCATTGCCAGTTAGGTATAGCTACTGGGCTAAACTCTTAGACCCTGCATAAGGCAGATTCCTATGTAAGGCCAAGTTCTCATCAAAACCAGCTCCACCATACTTGAAAGGAGACCAAAGTGGACTCCTTTTGGCATGGAGCTGGAAAGCAGGTTGTTGTTGTTGTTGTTGTTTCAAAAACACTTTGTCCAATCAGAGCCCCCTCACCCCTTGCTGACAGCTGACAGTCTCACTGGACTGAACCTCCAGAGAGCACCCCCACCCAATGCATCATGAAAAGAATTTCAACCCATACTGACCCAGCCAAACCTGAGCTCTTCACTGTAGCCACATAAGACTTCTGCACAAAAGTCTCAAATATGTGGCGCTCTTAAAAGTCTGCCCTAAAAATATACAGCTGGCAGTTTTTGACCGCCAGTTAACAAGCTTTCGACACAGGGAAGGTTCAGAGAGTTCCCATAACCAACCCCCTCCATTTCCCCCATTTTTTAATTCATTTTTTTTAAAAAAGATATCCTTCCATGGTATTTCCATAAGTCATGCTTGCAACACCTGATTCCCCTGCCCCACCCCTTAGAACGTGGACCAACCCGCTTACCCCCATCTTTTTTTTCTCCCCACCCTACCCCACCCCTCTCACTGCTTACTGCCCTCCTATATCATGCACATTATCAAAACTACAAGAGTCCTCAAGATTTGGGGCATGGGAACCGCCTCACCTGCATACATCCTATAATAATCTATATAGCACACCTCTGTGTTGGATGCATGTGGTGGGAAGGGGGAGAAAAATGGATAAATGCCAGGCCCATTGAAAGCCTGTAGAGGATGACTATTAGTAATCATAACAGTTGACTGCAGGTGGGTACTGATGCTGCATACAGCTGTGAATGTTCAGAATTACCTCTATGGAGGGTGCTTTTTTCTGACCTCCATTTCGATCCCTTGATGACATGATTAGTCCAATAAATGTCATCAATTTAGAAAAGAAGTAACAACTACATTCGATTTCACACCAAACAGCAGTTACAAGCATCACGTTCATCCAGTCTCAATAATCAGTCTTGTCCAATGAAAACTGCCAAATGCATTTCATCTCTTGTCTTCCATTCACCATCAGCAACACACATTCATTAAGGGTTTTCTGTATCTTCCTCAGCCACCTGAAGAAGACTGAGACAGTTTCTAAGACCAAATGAATATGGGACCCGCTTGGTCTGAAAATTATGGCTTTAAACGATTGGTTATACTTGGGGATTTTCTCTGATGACAGCTTTTAATTTGGCCATAAGTGAATGTTTACTTTATGGATTGATATTCTATTAATGCTTTTCGTGACTACTATGTTGAGTTTTCAGTTTCTGCAGGGTGTTGGAATTATCGTCCCAATATACGATATTATAGATACAAATGGGCTTTCTGGTTTTCCTGGTCCCTATTTACCATGTAAACACAGGATACACTTTATTAAAATAAACATTTATGTAACATAAAAGCTAAGGAGAACGATTCCTGTTTGGCTTTCTCATCTGCACACAGGTTGCCATAAAAACACAGATGATGTACCTGATATCAGGCATCATTTCCAGAAGACATGCCAAGGTCTAAGCCTGCTGAAACTGAATTACTTGGGTGTGCAATCCTTTAAAGTCATCAGGGTGCATTATAATTCACCTATGAATTAAGGTTCACACTGGGCAAGCATAAACAAATGCTATCCCTTGCCTAGGACATGAAGTCATTAAGGGGATTGGGCAGCCTTATGGGCCTGTGTGTGTGTAATGGGGGCAGCTGCACTCCTCTTCCTGCTAAAAAGTGGGGGGACAAAAGTGTGTTCCAGCACTTTCGAAGGTGTGATGCATTCATCTAAAGAACTAAATTCTAAAAATCAAGACTCATGAACTGTAAGGGTTAGGGTTAAATGTCTACCTGGCTGGTGTTAGCTACTGTTTTCCTTTTCTTTTCAAAAAGGGCTACAATAGACTAATTCCTGCATTTTGTGAACACAACATGGAAATGTTCATAGTCTCTTTATATATACAAAAAGTTCAGAATATGTCACAAAATGCTATGGTCAGGAGGAGGAAAAGTTGTTCTTCTCATCACTAGCAACTTTCTTGGCACTACCCAAGGAGTCACACGACAACTGTGCCACCGCATTCCACACAGCACACAATCACATCGGACATAACAGGTGTGTGTATAGAGGGGAGGAACCAGGTTTCTACAGCAGCAAACACATAACTAGTTACTCTGGCATTGCCAAGAAAGAAAATGTTTGTTAACAGTCTACTGACCAAATGTCCTATGGAAAAGCATATCTGTGATGTGTGTACAGGCCTTGATGATATGCTAAGCAAGTTGTATAGTCTAAGACAATGCTGCAGTCATTCATCACAGGATCCAAGTCAGTTTTCCCCACCTCCCATCTCAGACAAGTCAAGAAAGAGGAGTTAACTGGGACTCTGTTTTGCTACCATCATTTAATGAACACCATTTTACTGGCTTACTCTGATGAAACATGCATTTGTAGTCATTTGTTACAAACTCCTATCAACTAAAACAAAACAAAAAGTCAAAAGGCACTAAGTGACTGAGTACAGCTTGGGTCAATAAACTCCAACCAGAAGATTGAGCATCGTGAAGTTCAGTCAACATATCTGATAAAAACAAACAAATGCTACTAGCTTCAGAGAGTCTATTTGTCTTTGCCTAGAGACAAACTTAGGATGGTGGTTGCTGTTTTTAAAAGGAAGATGAAGGTAAAGTTGCTGCCTGAGGCAAAATATTAAGCACAACATTGGAGGCATTTTGAGGGTCTCAAATAAAAAATTAAAAAAAGATTTAGTGAGACCAGCAAAATTACTCAGTGCTTTGCAGAACAGTGGTGTGATAAGATGCATCCTTCCTAAATCGTGGTTCATTTGACCCGCCATTATCTCCAGTTACACAGGTTTTGCAGAAGCCTTCCAGAAACTGTTTCTCCATCCTGATCCAGTAGACTAATCCAATGGGCTCAAAACCTTTCCGAAAGGGGCACTTCCCTACAAATACAGCCACAGCTGAACCACGAGGGACTTCATGTACATACCAGGCATTTGAAATATTTTCAGTATCCTTTTTTTCACTCCATAATTTAGTAGTGTCGACGAAGTGCAATGATTAAGTACGATCATTATTCTTCTTATCATCAGACTCTGTGCAGGTGAAGACCTGCATCCTTGTCGTGCACAGAGGCCAGAGGAGAAACTGCCACACCTCCCTAGCCCACAATCCAGTCTGGAGTCTATTTCCACCTGCCCCACATCCCACCCCCCCATACTGCCTTCTCCCTACCCCACCCTCTACCAAGCCTTTAACAACAAATGTTAGTTCTACATGCAAATATACTAGTTTCCTGCAAATACGTCTAACTGCTTCTCCTATAGTTCCTCTGTATATATCGCTACAGTTCTGATATACATTCCTCCTTCTTTAATTAAAACAAAGTAATCAACGAAAGATCAACACTGCCAAGTTCCGGAGGGTCTCTACGGAGGGTAAACTGCAATGTTCTGGCACCATGCCCAGGATTTAAACACACTATTCAGGGTGCTTGGAGGATGTCCCAAAGTACAGTGACTAAAACGAAAGGGAAGAGTGCAAGCCTGTCTGCTCCACAGGGTATAGCAATGGCTTTATGAAAAGGGGTTTAGACAATGTCCATCAGAGACAATTGACCACAACAACTGAGTGGAACCTTCCAATTCACTGAATACAGATGCTGGGGATAAACTGCGAGGAATGATCTTTTTTTTTTAAAGCCCTGCCTTTCTGGAGTCTGACCTCTGTGGGAAACAGGAATAGATGGATGTTTTATCTGATCCAGCAGAGCACCTGTTAATTGTGTTTTTTTTATGGCAGGGTGATGGTGGAAGCCGGAAGCCAACACCACTTTATTCTGCCAAAAAGTCCTGGACAACTTTTGATTTGCACATCTACTTTGGATGACTTTCAAGGGAAGGTAGTGTGAATAAATTATCATCCTATTTTCATTATTAATATTCATAGCACAAGGGAAGCTTCTGGGCCATTTTCTTTTTCCTTTCCTTTCATTTTTAGTTCTATTGGCGTTAGAACTGCTATTAGAAAGCATGCGTTACTGAACTATTATTTTAAAACTAATAATTAGATTTTAAAAATAATAATATCAACTTTCCCTTCCTCGGTTGTTTTCCTCTCTGGAAACACAACTTGCATACTACCTGCAGCGAAATACAGCGTCATACCATTCCATCCTGCAAAGCCCACAATCCCTGTGACCATCCCGTCACTCAGAATGGATAGCTTGTCAAAATCTAGCAGAGTTCAGAACACACAAAACAGCCTTCCCATAATCACTTCAATAAATACTGACATGAAAAGTCTTGCTCTAAGCCTGTGCAGTCCACCAAAGCAATTGCATACCATTCTGACAAGTCTACACACCCACATTGCATTTCCAGGAAGGAAAGAAGAAAGGGAGGGAGGGTGGGTTTTAGGCGTTTATAGAACCCCTTGTGGGTTATCACTATACATGTTTTTGGACTGATGTGTCACAAGATGTATAGGCCATATTACTGGTACAAATAATGAAAGGGAAGTAATAATATCAGTGTGTTTCATTTACATTCTCGAAAAGGGGAGGGGGGAATAGAAGCCTTTGTATACCACAGTGAAAGACATTCTTGCTGCCGGTGTCTCGTATTTTTTCCACAATGTATTTTTGCTATATCCCCTGGGACTCACAGGAAATTTAGGAAACAAATACTATAAAGAGTAATTACTATGGAAATAACAGCACAATATATCTCAGAGTTCCTCACAATAATTAAAAGAGCAAAACAAGCACAGGTCTACAAAATTAAAACAATGAACTTGACAACAAAAACTGCTTTTTTGGGGGGAAAGAATGGGATAAAGGAGAAACACCTAGCATAACATAGGGATAAAAAAAAAATCCTGGGGTCTCAGAGATTCCAAGGAGACTTCCCTGAAGAAGTTTATGAAAGGTTGTTCTAAAAGGGCCACAAAATGGGGAATAATTATTAGCAATTAAGTGCACACAATTTTTCACTAGAAATAAACACACCTCCCAGAATCATGATCTTCTGAAACTACCAGTCTTGCCCTTCTGCAATCCAGCTGCAGTCCCTACACATACTTCCTCATGAGTAAGCTCTTTGGGGTTCAATGGAGGCTTACTCAGGCTGCTTTTGTCTAACTTGAGTAGTGCCAGGTAAATGAGTATTTAAAGAAAAAAGTCCATACAATTAAGCACACACATATTCACATAAATATATTTTATGAGGGAAGGAAACCACACACCCTCTTGCAGAACCAAATGTTTTCAATGCCCCTAAGAACATGAGGGAAAGTCTCTTGAAAATCAACTACTCACCCCTCACTGTTGAGACTGGGGATAGAAGCAAGTAAAGAAACACTCCTTAAAAATAAAAAATAAAATCCCACAAAAATTAGCACCAACACCAGTTAGCTGGAGTAACAGTCTCAGTCTTTTCTCCCATGTCCTTTAATGGTAAAACTAGTCCAGGCCTTGGTTGGCCAAAACACACTAAAATATCAGTGGTGCCTATAGCAGCTGATTTATTGGAATTATTAGAGAACCTCCTATAGCACCATCAGGAGGGATTAAATAAGACTCTTGGAATGAAAGAGACAGTATGGAACCTCTGGAACTCAGAGGTAAGAATTCAAAGAGTTATGCGCATGCCTAGTGAGATCTTACCTCCTCCCATCCCATAACAACTAGCCATGAAATATGAGTTTTTAAAACATGGCACAGGAGACTGCTGAGTGAGAAACTGAATTCCTAATCCTCCTGCAAAAACAGTAGCACGATTCTCTGTATTCTAACCAGAACTACCTATTTACTTTATTTACTATGGTTATTGCCCACCTTCCTTCAAAAGAACACAAGGCAACGTCCATAGGCATCAGAGGTCTCGCATGCAGGCACTGAAAAGACCCAAACCTGCTTAAATTTGCCTAGCTGGCTGTCTAGTGTGCCTGAAGACAAGTCAAAAAGCAGTCTAGCAGAATGTCCCTTTCCCATGCCCCTCTTATACGGAGCAACAACCCCAAGGGTTTCTCTCACACTCCTCTTACAGGGAGCAACAGCCACAACACGTTTTCCTTAGCATCATGGGCTCATCAAGGGAAAGCCTAGTTTCAGACAGGATCTGCCATTGAATTTGCATGGAAGTTACTCTAGAGAAAGCTTGCAAAAGGAGTGGCTCACAGCAGTGCTTATACCTAAGAAAGGCAGGCTGCTGAACGGAAAATAATATAGTGCAACTGACTTTCAGGGTTGGTGTGTTATGCGACAAGCACAACAGAGTACAATGAGATTGAGTGTTTTTTGGGGGGGGAGGCTCGGTTAATTTCATTGTACACAGGTTGTACATTGACAATAAAGGTATTATTATTATTAAGAATGAGTGGGTTCCATGTTTATCATATTTTTAAAGCTGGTGGTGTGTTTATGAATACAGGGTGGGCATAGGAAAACAGCTCATTTCCCCAGCCCCCAATAAATATTCTCAGTATATTTAGAACTGGGAGAAACATGGGGAATTCATCTTAAGATCTTAAGCCATTTTTGACAGAAATAATTCTAGGGAAAGAAAAATGATGAGCATTTTCACATTTGGGGCTGAAAGCATTTCCTAGCCCTGTCCCCTCTTGCCTACGCGAATAAAACCACCATTGACCAGAATTCTTGTCTGCACTGAAAGTGCCTCTCTCCCCGCGTTAACAAGGAGTGCATGTTCACATATATGGCACAAGGAATGTTGTGGGGGGGCGGACCCATTCATTTTCTTCCTACACATACATCTTAAGATCTCACACTGCTCCCCACCCCAAATGAAAAGATCTTGCATGGCAGCACAGGGAAAGACCTCTACTCAAGACCTGGGTGAGCTGCTCTCATAATACTGGACTAGGTAAGATCAACAGTCTTACTTGTTATAAGGATGCATCATATATTCAAAATATCTGTAAACTTAGCAACACCGGTAAAAACGACCAGGCGCCCATATTTCAAATGAACCAAATGAACCCTGGGAAGCACATCTAGGGGAGCGCCTTTGTAAACAAGTGCATAAAGTACTTCTAGAGCAGCATTCACCAGCCCAGGTGCCGCTTCCAGATGTTTGGGACTACAATTCCCATCAACCCCAGCCAGCATGGCACCAAGGCCACCCTCTGGGACTTTGTTTTCATTTCCTGAATTTCTCATAAAACGAAGTACCACCTTAATAAAAGTAAACCTGACAAACTAAGGCTGCAAATCCTAAGCAGGCTTCCTTGGAAGAAAGTTCCACTGGAGGAAGTGAGACTTCTGAGTGAAGCGCACACAGGATTTGGCAGCGAGCACTCCACCAGTCGGGGAAGAACCTGGAAGTAAGTTATTTGCTCTTGCTGCTTAGGAAGAAGTTGTTACTTTTCAATATGAAGGAACTGTACTACTAACAACACTTGGCATTAGCAGATTTAATCAGAAGGGTTTTACAAAGTGCTTTGAAGTACGACGAGCCCCGATTTTATAAGTGGGGGACACTGAGGCATAGGTGGCTGAGCTGCATGCATGCCTGACTGGGTAACCTCAGGCCTGCAACAGAACCAGGAAAGGGAAACTGTGACCCAGAGTTGCTCAGCCCACCTTGCACTCACCTGTTCCATTAGTCCATAGCTTCCTCTCTCACAGGGTTTGTGCAGCCACAAAAAGGCATCTTGCACCTGACTATACAAAGGTAGGAATGAGAAGATGCTATTTTCAAACATGGTACAATGCAGGGCTTCCGAGAATTACAGCGGTTGGTTAAAATCTACAGCTTCTATCATATCTAGCCCAAGGGAGAGTTCACATTGACACATGATGATGTCACAGTCTATAGCTCAATCGGTAGAGCATGAGACTCTTAATCTCAGAGTCATGAGTTAAACCCCATGTTGGGGAAAAGATTCCTGAATTGTAGGAGGTTGGACTAGATAACCCTCATAGTACCTTCCAACTCTACAATTCTACGATTCTATGACTGTTGCACCACTGGCAACCAGCCTTCGTCAAACAGGCATCCGCTAGTTCTTTCCCCCAAGCAGCTAGAGGATACCAAATGGGAGAAGGCTGTTCTGCATCACAACCACTCAACATCCATCAATGCCTTGGCTGTGCTTCTTTGTCTGCTCTGTCCACCCCCTTCAATATGCCATACCTTTGCCAGAGAGGGCCAAGCTTTTCTGTAAATGGCATTAGCAAAAGCTATGTTACAAACCTTGTACAAATTTTGTACAACCGGATTCTCATAACTTCCCCCAAAAGCACCCTGGGCACAGCAGTCTGGTGGGGGTATTCCCTGGGAAGGGAGAATTACTCTTAAACAAGTCTGCAGCACAGATATAGCCTAAGACTGGCACTCCTTCCAGGCCACTGTCATACTCTATTATCACATGCCAGGATTCAAAGAACTACTATTACTTCTGCGCATCCAGTGAGCCTTGATTTTTGTAACTCCCAGGTTGCCTAGCAAGCAAGTCTGAAAAGCAAGTGGGGAAAAGGAAGAGGTGTTTCAAAATCAAATTGACTGAAAAAGCAGAAATTTCTACCAGGTGTTCGTAAGTCTGTAGGTAGAACAGTTCTTTGCATCCTGGCCACACACACACACACACGCAGCCCCACCACCATTTACCCAGTCCTGTAGTCCCCTTGTTCATGTTGTCTACTAATTTTGTTTAACTGAAGCCTGCAGGGTGACTTGTGGCCTACCAAGCAAAACCAGCCTGCTGGCCACTCATTGTGGGCCTGCCATGTGCTCAACTGGCCTCCTGGTTCTGCAGTCCCAGCCAGGCAGTCAAAAAAGGTTAACTGAACATCTGGGTTGGTTTATTACAATTCACCTCCTGCTTTCTTACAAGGAGTGCAACATCTGCTTTTATCCTCATAACAACCCTGTGAGGCAGGCTAGGCTGGGAGCGTATGACTGGGGCCCAAGGTCACCAGTGACTGAGTAGGGATATACTTTGGGCATGACTGGAGAGTTCAACCTTTCATCCACACCTCTTAGGCTGGTGTGATCAGAACTTTGCAATCCACACGATTTCACACTCCTCTGACTTGTTAATACAGAAACAGAACAGAACAGAAAAAATGGGTAAAGACACACAGAAGTGAAAGACAGATTCATACACCCACACACACATATTTTAATTTGGGTCGAAGTACGCCACCCTAACCATACTGGTACTCAGCAGGCTACTGTAGATAGCTGAAGGTCTGAGTTTTGGTTCGCAGGCCATAAGTTGTGCAGGCTTGGTATATAGCACCATCAAAACTTGGCTATTGCACATTCCTAGAGCCCCACTATTTCACAACACCATCCCAGTGTCCCGTCCCATACCCCACTCCCCACCCCATAAACAAGACACCTTTCTCTTCCCAGGAAGACTGATTCACCTGGGTATGGCCAGCATATGGGTGCATTTGTACTGTTAGAAGTAAAATAAATAACCCAGTCCCACTATACTAGGAGGAGAAAGTGCATATAGACCTGCATGAGTGGATGGGATTATTTATTCTAGAGTGTTAACAAGCAAAATGAAATATGGCATGATGGGACACACCCTTAAGAATCAAACAAAGAAGGAAATCGTATAAGCGAAGCCAGATGCCGAGATGCATATGAACAAACAATGCTGAAGAGGCCTGTGGAATTTGGTTTCACTAGTTGATATTTGAAACACGTTCTGTACTCAGCAAAACAAGATAAGAAGTCACATTCCAAAACTCCTTCCTATGATTAATGCTGTTGGCACTTGCTGACACGGAGGCATGGCCTATTCCTGCAGAAGAGTGAGAGAGCACTGTCCTGAGATGGTGGAATGGACTTATCACTTCATAGGAATAGAGGAAACTGCCTTATACTGAGTCAGACCCCTGGTCCATCTTGCTCTGTATTGTCTATGATAACTGACAGTGGCCTCCATGGAGATGAAATGGACAATTCAACCTGGGAGCTGCTCATTGCAAAGCAGATGCTCTGCCGCTGAGCTATGGACATACAGGGATACCCATTCTGAATGCCCCTGTGTTCATTCAGTTTTTAAAAGTGGCTGTAAAAATAAAAGTAGCACTGAGCTCATTTTGTATTTGCAGCTAATTTTGTAGGTTGTGAACAGGGATGGAAGAAGGCATATTTTTCATAACGTGCAATTAAGTTTTCATTCCACTGTAGTTCAACTCCCACCAAAGCTACACTATTCATCTTGCTGTCCGCGGTGCTGAAATTATGTAACTTAATTATGCAAGTTACAGGTTGGTAACCGTGTTGCTCTGCTGTAGTCGAAACAAAATAAAAAAAATTAAAAGTCCTTCCAGGTGCTACTGGAATGAATTTTTTTATTATTAATTATGCAAGTTGTGTTGCCATTAAGTTATTCCACCCCAATCAGTTCAATGAATGGAAACACAATGCCAATGGAAGGGGGCGGGATGTAATCAATTACATGTTGTATGTGAACGGAAAGCAGCAGCAACAACAGCAAATACCAATAATTTTCAGTGGACTGATTCTGGTTCTAGACATTGAATAAGTGAACATCAGCAACTGCCTATCCCATTTCCATTTTTATCAGAATTCTCTGACATCCCTAGCTGTGAACCCACAACCTATTGTCATGAGTGGTGTTGTGGATTCCACCACCTCAGGACTCTGCCACTGCATTCTGCTGCATTGGAACACCACACCTGATTTACTGTCTGGGAAGGGACTGGAAGCATAAGAAATCACAGAGAACCTCACCTAGTAATGCTCACGCACAGAGTTAAACCAGCTTTTCCTCACTTCAGCAGACATTATGTGAATGGAGGCACTGATATAGTAAGGTTTTGCTGTACGAAGACTCTTTTTCTTCATGGTATACTACTGAACAGATACTAGCATTATCAGGACTTGCACTTTTAAATTAGCCATTCTAAACCTACCATTTGCTACAATCTATGATCAGGGAGATGAATGCAAATACCAGAATTTTTCAACAAGCTGCCACCTTCTTTTCTAGTCTGGGGAGAAAATAGGTACCTTCCAGCCTTTTTAGTGGAAATTAAGAAGGTTCTCGTGTACATAGATTCAACTGTGCAAAACACAATACATACTCTAATTCTAGGTCTTCATTTGACAGATAAGAAAGTAAACTGTAATTTGTACTTTCACTCAGAATATTCAGACATCAAAAAGGTGTGACAGTTGAAACAAGCAGATTTTGCGTGTTTGTGTGTGTGTGTTTGTGTGCTGGTAAGTTTTCCATTACAATTTTTGCACCACATTAATAAAATCCATTGGGTCATAAACCTCAGCTTGAAATCTTGGTTTCTTAACTGCATCCCATGATACTCCTGTGGTAATTCTTATATCACTCCCAACCCACTCCCTAAATTAGGAAAGCTTGTTCTCCCCCCCCCCCAGTGTTTTCTACCTAAATTGAAACACACACTGTATAAATATACATTGTATCCTGTATCTATACTTTTTTTCTTTTAGAAAAACAACCCCCACTTTATATATATAATTTTGGAAACCAAGTTGTAAAATCTCGTCCTCCTTCCAGGACACATAAGACGGAAGCCACAGCACAGAGAAGAAGGTTTGAGGCTCACCAGATTATTATGATGAATATTTTTACAAAGGGTGGTCACTTCGAAGCTCCATTTCCCTCTCCTACAGAACTCCCTGCACTGAGCTCTTCCTTTGCCTGACCCTCTGCAGGAGATCCAAACAAAGCTGATTTGCTTAAGCAGAGATGTTTCCCCCATGCCCGCCCACCTCCCTTCCTCTCTCATTTTGGATATTGCCTATCCTAACGGATTGCATTGCAACTGAAAATGCTACAGGGAGATGCAAACAGTCCCCCCACCCTGCAATGGTCAAAGACTTGATGTTGGGTTTTCTCCTATCAAATACCACACAAGGGTATTGCACACCATATATAAGTTATTAATTGCTTTGTTAGGCACTTCCCACCCCCCATGCTGGTACCCAAAAACAAGACTGAAGCCCACACCCTCCAGTATGTATGAGCCACAAACACACACACGTGCACACACACCTGTGCTTCAGCTTCTTCTCTCCCCACTGTTTCTCTGTGGATTCTGCCTGATCAAAAGATATTTGCACCCTTATCCTGCCCCCCCTCCACACATACACACCCTGCTTCCCCCTTGTCCCTTCTCTGGCTGGTGCTACTCTAAAGTAAGGTTGCATGCCCACTGGAATCATCATGGTCCACGCTGTTGAGAATGGCTGTCTGGTCCTCAGGAACCTGCCGGTGGCAGAGGTCATCCTTCAGTGCTGAGAGGCGGGCAAAGGGGTCCTGGCGAGGATGTCTCTTCTTCTTTCGGAGACAGACAGCTTCGTCAGGCCACAGTACCTGAGAGTTAGGGTGTTGCTGAACCTGGGAGGCAGAACCATCTGAGGAGGAAGGTGACAAGGGCAGAGGAAGAGGGTGGTTAGGCATTTTGCACAGGTATCATGGCAGGATGCACAGACAATCAGCAGTTTTGTTTTGTTTTTTGTTCTTTTTAAGCCAACAACAAAAAGAAGGAGGAAAAAGAAGTTCAGTACACAACTTAAAATATAACCAAGGAAGAGAGGTATTATTTTAGCACATGAAAAGTTGCGTGATTTGTAGGAGAACAGGGGAAAGAAAAGCAATGCTTTGGGGTGGGAAGGTTTGCTTTATGCAGAGAGGGTGTGAGATGTTCATGGGATTGCCGAGAGGATGGATGATCCTTGGGAACGAGGCAGGGTTTTGTTTAAATAAAGATGTAACCAAGAGTGGGGGCAGAATAGGAGGAGGAGGAGGAGTTAGGAGAGTTTATTGAGGAACTGGGGTATGAGGGAAAAGGAAATGAGAGACACAGGAGCTGAGTTTAAAGAGAAATCCACTGGAAAACTGTAGGGAACACCAGCTCAGGGTCTATACAAACTGGAGGTGAAAAGGGCTATAAACTACCTTTTGGCTTAAGGGATGGAGGCAAATATCAGTGGGGTGGGTGGGTGGTGAAAACTTTCACTTCTGACGATCCCGTGAACAGGTGAAAAAACAGGAAAGAGTAGCACACTTTCTCTAGGCCCAGAGACAGAATCAATTCTCATTACAAGTCATTGACTTCAATGAGTATTGTGCCAGGCCCAAAGTGGCAAGGGGCAGGCAGGGCGGGGGGTGGGACAATTAGCCGGGAGTCTTGTGTTCCTCGCACTCACTGATTTGTTTTTTGGATTTCGAGGAGCCCTTGGATGACTTTTTGGGCTTCTTTATCCGCTGGTATTTCAGAGCTTCGAGCCTCTCAGGTGCAGCAGCGTTCCGGGTTGGAGATGGACGTTTTCTAGAAAGACAAAACAGACAAGCGCCATCAGTGGCCCCCTGCCGTATTCTGTCTCAAGGGAGGTCTCTCTGCTGGGAAGAGAGCATTCAACCTCTGCCAGGTCTGCCGTGGAAAAGGAGGGGGGATATGAGGAGGGTCCTAGGAAGGTGAAATAAGGGTCCACACCACCACACTGGTGCTGGAGGGGAAACCTTTTCCCCTCACCTCTTCATGAATATATATATTAGTGTTATCACCCCACACTGCCAGACACCCCTGGCATTCCCCAACCATCCCTACCAGTTCTTTCTCTGGGAATTGTTTGATTTTTTTATTTTTTTATTTTGCTACTCCCACAACAAATGCTGCTCAGGTCGTACCAGGCAAAGGTTATAGAAAAAAGAGATTAGGACTCCAACTGCTTGGCCATTCCTGCAAACGGAAGCAAACTCCTACAAATGGCTGGATCTCTAGAAATGAACCGTGCTGGAAAAAAACTGAAATAAAACTAGCACCAAGGCCCTTGAATTAAAATGATCTGCAATCTTTAAAAAGGAATAATTAAAGTGTCAATTCTAATGTCCAATAAGGCACTTTTTGGAATTAAGAGGGGAGGAAACGCAAAAGAAAAGAATAAAAGGCATATAACAGGTGTCCACAGTGGCGAGGCAAATTACCAAAATTTAGTAGTAAAAGGATGCATCCCAACTCCACAGCACAAAAAGGTGAAGGACATGAAAGAATCATTGGGTGTCGGGTGGCAGATGCAATGAGGAAAGGTCATTAAATTCTGAACTTTATTTCCAATATACATTTGCATTCATCCTAGTTTCGTCCTAGTAAGTTATCATTTCTGTATATTCACCACACAAACATACAGCACGCAAGTCCAAGGGAGAGGAACATTGCAAACTGTCTTGAAAGGTACAAGAGAAAGTGGGAGAACTCCTAGACTACCAATGACTTTCTCGAAGGACATATCTAGACCATTACACTGTTGCACTTCAAACTGATTTTGGACAACCACAGCTCCGGCTGATGGGTTTTGCCATAGGCAATTTCATGTTGTTGGGTTGGCTGGAGTTACAACTACAACTGAAAGCATACTTGCTCCATCAAAATCTGTAGAACTTAATATGGGGCTTCTTCCATATGCCCTTGTTGGATCCCAAGTCCCAACAACCCCAGCCAGCATGGCCATCAGGGATGATGGAAGTTGGAGACCAACAGCATCTGCAGGGCTAAGTCTACTGTTTCTTAGATAAGGGCCTTCTCTTTAATAGTATACCATCTCTGGAATGTTCTTCAGGAGGCTGACTACACCTTGTTCTAGAGGGACCTAGTTTCCCACTCCTGAATTTCTCTCTGGACAGACTGGGTTTGAAGCAAGCTGAAAGGCCTTCTCTCTTTATTTCAAGATAGATGGCCAGGCATCCAACCCAAGTTCCAGATTGTCACAGGGCAGGTTTGCTCCAGCTCAAACGCTTGTCCCATCACCCCACTCTTCCGCAAAAGGATCAGGTGAAGGACTAAAAGAGATTACGTCTTTCCCCCCTCAGCTGAACCACTGTACCCAATGTGCCCTGAATGTCCTGTCATCTGTGATTTCTTGGTAATTGGTCCATTAGACCAAGTAGGTGAAGCTAAACAGGTTTTGACTGATCAGAAACAAAAAGGAATGCGCTGTGGAGGCAACAACTGTAGCAAAATCTTCCAAAGTTCTCTTTGGTTTGGGGACACCTGTCAAATTCCAGGGCCAGGACAACCCTCCACAAAGAGTTCCTTCTCTTGTCAATGTCCCTTTCCTTGTGCATAGCACTGCAGCAATCTTCTCTGGCACCCACAGAGGGGGCAAGTCTCTCCTTTGCTGGGGGCAGGCTACATCACAGGGCTTCTCATAGGCATCTGATTGGCCACTGTGGGAGCAGAATGCTGGACTAGACAGCCAGTGTGGTTATAGTGGTTAGAGTGTTGGATGAAGACCTGGGAGACCAGGGTTCAAAACCTCATGAAGCACACTAGGTGATCTTTGAAACCAGTCACCACCTCTCAGTCTCACAGTGTTGTTGAGGGGATTGAATTATGAAGGGGAGAACCATGTTCATCACCTTAAGCTCTTTGGAAAAAAGGTAGGGTATAAATGCAATAAATAATAAATGAGTGACTAGACTAGACATAGATAGATTTGGCTGCAAATATAATGAGCTAGACTTTGTTCACAGTAGTCTAACATGGCATCATATTTTCATTTCTTTGTTGATTTTTCTACTTTCTTATTACTCCCCACCCCCCACCCCGTTCTTGCTGTATCATCCTGCTTCTTCTCCTTCAGAATCATGTGATTTAGGGGAGGGTGTTCCAAAGCAGATGTATTATATAAACTACACAAACACAAACTCTGTGAGCCAGACCCTATGCCAGCCTTCACCAACCTGGTGCCCTTTTAGATGCTTTGGAGTACAACTGCCTCAGTCAGCATAACTGTATTCTAAAACCTATGTAGTGCACCAGCCTAGCAAAAGTTGCCCTGCGCAGTTCTCAAAACCCATTGCCTGGTTTCATGTTGCTCTAGTAAAGTCCTGAGCTCTGTGCTTCAGCCCTCAGTAGCAAATATTGTGCCAGATCAGTGCTTGAATGATAAGGAGACTGGCTGTCTGTAATAAATTCCATAAGGCCAACCCTATTTTAGCCATATAATCCCCCCCACCCCAATTTCTTAAAACAGCAGCTAAGGAGGTCAGGATCCTATCTACTGTTATCTAATCTGAGCACTGTGAATGAAGAGTTTTGTGAGAGAAACAAAATACCCAAGGCTAACTGTTTGGAATGCAGCAACCCCGCAAAACCCAGGTAAATCTAGTGATGGAAAAATGTTATCTGGCTTTCTTTCTTCTTCCCTTTTGGTTAAAAAAAAGTGGCAAAATACAGAATTACAGAGTACGAGCAGATATTTATTGAACCTAATACTTCTGGTATGAAGATAAGAAGGAAGTCTGAATAAATGTTGATGTAGAACAGATAGAAGCAAAATGTTATCTTCTCTGTTTCTCTCGGGTTCTTGAAATGTTATTCTCATCTCCTTCCATCTTCTGTTCTGCTGCACTGCAAAAAAGCATCTCTTGTGTTTTTGCTGTTTTTAAAAAGATCCAGGGAACAGAGATGGTTGCAAATAGTGGGTTCTTTCAGGAAGGCCAGCTTTAAATAGGTAGATAACAGCAACAACAAAAGGAAGGTAGGACATCTTTCCAGCTCCTTGACTTCAGCTTTTTCAAAGATGTATTTTTTTTCAATGGCATCCCAGGTTCTTCACTGCTGCCCATAACAGCCTAACTCCCATGTTTAAACTTGAGATGTAACAAAAGAAGCAGATGGAGACGAAGCAAAATAACACCCTGAGAGGCTTCCTTTAATATGTGCCTTGAATATCCAATCTGAGTGTCCTACCATTTGGGGAAATTATGCAAACACACAATTTTCAGCAAAATTTAAAATGTTATTAACAAGCTGGGACACGAACAGCAGAAGTATGAAAAGTATGGCAGAAAGAGAGAGATTAGTCATTCCCATTTGAAGTTTTTTAAGAGACAATGGAAGGTGGCAGTGGGCCATTTGTCAAGATCCGGTTAATGGCACAGAAGACGGCAGCAGAAAGGAGCTCCAGCCCAAGTTTGCCTTTCCCTGTTCCTACAGAACATTTGGAATCAAGCTTAAAGTGACAAGTCTTCTTTTTCTTCTTCCTTGTAAACTACTAATCCAGAAAACTGCATTAGCCCAGCTCAGGAAACAGATTATGTTTTTCCCTTGTTAATGATAGATTATGAGGCATACTGGGCTGCTAACTGAAGCACGTTCATAATAAGGTTTCAAAGATTAAAATTCTCTCTCTCTCTCTCTCTCTCTCTCTCTCTCTCTCTCTCTGTGTGTGTGTGTATAACATATATTCAACACCGAGCAATAGTTGATACCAGACATCTCCCTTGTACAAGGACTAAATAAGATAAGATGAGGAGCAAAACGAGTCACCTTGAACATTTTTGTGCCATCTTTGTGATTTGCAGTACATCTTTTCTACTGATCTACATTTCCCCAGCCTACACTCAGGAAATGTGTGCATAGACTATTCTTTTTTTTGGGGGGGGGGAATAAACCTTAAACATGTAAGAATGTGTGTGTGTGTATATATATTGAACTAAGCTATACTAATTGCATTAAAATAAGCTATCTAAGCATGAAAGACTATGAAACCTCTCCAGTTATTTTGGTGAAAAGACAGGTTGCATGTTCAGGACAAATGTGCAAAAATGGATAGACTTTTTTTTGCAATGGCAGGATTTTCCAACTTGTAATGGCACACACTACTTTGGATACTACCTAATGCAGAATTGGCTGGCTGGTGTGCTATATTGCACATCATGCCAGCCTATGGCTCACCACTCTTGCCCATTCCAATAGCTGCCATGCTTACATCTGCATTGAGTGCTGGGCTATTGTTGAGCACAATTCCCTATTAAAGCACTGGAGAGCCAGTGTAGTGTAGTGGTTTAAGTGATGGACCAGGTCCTGGGAAACCAGGTTCAAATTCCCACCCAGTCATGAAGCTCCTTGGGCGACCTTAGGACAGTCACTGCCTCTCAGCCTAATCAGCCTCACTGGGTTTTTGTGGGCATTAAATGAGAAGGGCGAGAACCACATGGGCCACCTTTATTTCCATGGAGGAAAAAAGTGGGATAAAAATGCAACAAATAAATTATGTTGAGCTATTTGTATTTTTTAATAAAAGTATTTATATACTACTATATCATTAAAAAAATCACCATATTGGGCACTATTCAGTGCAACTGGCCTAACTGTGAACTGTTATCAATCCCCTCGCCCACCCCACCTTTTTATTACACAAATCTGGGGTACCTGTTCAGAAATCTGTTGCTGTATTTGGGCTATTTATCTGCAACTACGAATGCAGGATATTTACTTTAATTAAGATAGCAGAGGCTCAGCTCAGTTTCTCCACAAGTTAATGTTAGATGGCAAAGGAAGGAAGGCCACTAATCAATAGCACATAAGGCTTCAAAGGCTGGCATTCCAGCTATTTTTTTAACATATCATGGATATTTCTTGCATCCTTACTTAAAATCCTAAATTCTAAATCCTACACAAGACTTTGTGTGGCTTATTTTTATTCCTTTTACTTTTGAGTCCTAACCCCGTTCTAGAAGGAAAAGCAATTGTGATGGTTTTGTAACATTTTTTTAAAAAATCCCTGTCAGTTATGGATGAAGATAAACTACATTTGTTTGTTGTCTAAACTAGATAGGATTTCCAAGAGAAGAATAACAGTATCACTGTGATGCAATCAGCATTAAGATTTAGAGTATAAGGTGTGCCTTTCTGGTTGAGGCAAAGGCCTTTCTTTCTTGACCAGCAGTCTGCTTTCAAAAGTTTTCTATAATAAGCCATTAGAACAGGCACCCCCAAACTTGGCCCTCCTGCTGTTTTGGGACTACAACTCCCACCATCCCTACCTAACAGGACCAGTGGTCAGGGATGATGGGAATTGTAGTCCCAAAACATCTGGAGGGTCGAGTCTGGGGATGCCTGCATTAGAAGTTCACAGGCATAACTTGAAGGTAGTGTTGTTCATACAGAGCAGGGGCAGATTTTGGTGACATGGCACCCTGAGCGAGGACAAAATTTGATGCCACTTGCCCCATCTTTTTGGCACAGTTGCTTTTTTATGGATCTTCTCAGTAGGTACCCACAGAAATATAGGTTGATGTTGTTACTATTTTGTGCCACCTTGGCTCGGTGTCCAGTGCAGGGGAACTGCCAGCACTGCCCTAAATCCAGTGCCACACCCAGCTTTTGGTATTCAGACCACCCTGCAGTGGAGGTTCCATTTTTAGGGTTTGAGGCTAATTAATTTAACATGGATGGAATGTCACCCACTCTTCAACATCACCCGCAATGTAAGTCATTTTTACTTCTCAGGGAAAGGGCGCAGCTCAGCTGCAGAGCATCTATCTTGCACCCCCAGAAGGTCCCAGGTTCAACCCCCAGCATCTCAAAGTAGGAAAAAAGACTCCTGACTGAAACCCTGGAGAGCTGCTGTCAGTCAATGTAGGCCATACTGAGCTTGATGGGCCAAGGGTTTGACACAATATAAGGCAGCTTCCTATGTTCCTATGGACTACAACAATTGTAAAAATTTCTAGAGGGGTAGCCATATGTGTCTATGAAAGTAAATGCAAGAAATAGTGTTGTAGCACCTTAACACATTTATAATGGTATATACTTAGAAGTGTCTAGGAAATATGTCATTCTCCCTAATTCCTAATTTGGGTATTTTAGACTTTTTCTAATGGGATAGCCTAGATTAGAAAGTGTAAAAGCTTTGCTTTGGAAATACTGAATGTGAAGTACAGGTTTTTTTAAAAGAGTAAAACTTTCTAATGAAGGCCAATGCAAGACCATACTAAATTAAACCAATGGTTAAACTAATGGTCCATCTCACCCTGTTTTCTGTCTTCAACTGTGAACAGATTAAAATGGTTTAGAGGAAATTCTTCAGGTATTTAAGTAAGTTACCAATTCACAGTCATTCATTCCCAGCTTTTAAAGAGATGAATGGTTTGGGGATCCTCCGAATGTAAAATATGAACTGACCCAGACCCTGCAATCATCATTCTTTGTGTGCCTCGTCCACAAGAGGTTGGAGGGTGGCAACACGAGAACAGGGCTTTTCTGCGGTGGCTCTCCATTTGTGGAATGCTCTCCCCAGGGAGGTTCACCTGGCACTTCATTATGTATATTTAGATGCAAAGTGAAAACATTTCTCTTCAACAAGGCCTTTGGCTGATTAAACAATCTATGACCTTTTAAATGTGTTTGTGGGCCGAGCGATTATTATTGTTTTGTTTTTATGTGTTTTTATGTTGCAAACAACCCAGCAATCTTTGGATGAAGGGCAGTATATTTAATAATAATTATAACAATAACAACATAGTATTTAAGTAAGTTTTACTCAGAGCACACCCATTGAAATGAATGAATATTACGAAGCTAGGTAGGTTCATTCCCTTCAGTGAGTTTTCCCTGAGTAAACCTAGATGAGTATCACCCCACTCTTTCCTATTAAACACTAATGTTATGGCCCCATTGATTTGTCTTTTTACAAAACTAAACTAAACATGGTACCAGGTGATGGCATGCTGTGTTATCCACATTTCAAATTCTTACCCAGGTTCTATAATTAGGGCTCAAATGGATGTTTTTTCCTGAAATGTCTATTTCATGTTAATTGAGCATAGGTGAAAACTAGGCTAAAGCAAGAAAAGACTAATATGGCTTCCTTCCAGAGTGTCCAAAGACAAGAGGAGAAAAAAACACCTGGAAGAGATACATGGTTTGCCTATTTGGCAGAGTATTCTTCTTGAATGCCAACAGCAAAGGACAACTAAAACGAGCAGTTCTACTAGTCAGCAATGGCAGAAACCGGGAGCTATTATTTCTCTGGATCTTCCTTCCTAGCTGTAGGTTGGAAGAGTAGAGGAAGAAATGTAAGGGAGAAGTGGTAACCCTTGGCACCGGAATGAGACACCGAGCTGGAAAGGTACAATGAGCACAGCATTACCTCAATAAACAGAGTCTCTCCCCAAAACGCTGGATTACAGCCTCTAAGATTTGAAGCTTTTAAGCACAGAGAGCCCTCCTTCTCCATTTTAAGGGATTGCCAGCCACCTCAAAACTCCAAGAAGGACCTACGCTTGAGTGATACTGCTGCATAGCCATTTGCAAGCTGAGTCAATGAAAGATGCTCCCATCCTGCCCCCCAAGCATTTTCCTACTGCCGTGCCAGGCTCCACCACCAGCAGCAGCAGTAGCAGCAGTGCAATGAGGTAAGGGGGAAGCTGATAAAAGAGCAGGGCACACACCAGATAAAGGCATCCCTTCACCAGGTCTGCGGGGGACAGCACAACTTGTCTACACAACGGATTTTCACCATGCTGACAGGAGAGGGATAGAGAAGGGAGAGGAACAAGGGACGGGAGGTGCAGGTTGGGAAGTGAGGAGAGAGAGGTGGGGGGGGGGAGAAGGCAGGAGAAGGAGGGCAAGGAAAGAGGAGGAGAAAGTAGTAACAATGGAGTGGGAAAAGAGAGAGAAAGCAAAACGTAAGGTAGAAATCATAATGAAATAAGAGAGAAAAAGCAATCAGACAAAGAGGACTTACAACTTCTCCAAGCCAGAGCGAGTGTGAAATGCATGCAGAGAACTGGCACATGGACAGCCTTTAAAGGGGAAAACTCTTCTCTTCCAAAAAAGACAGACAGACAAGAGTCCTCAAACTCCAAAAGATGTACACCAGAGTGACAACTGTCAGGGCATATGCAAGTCCTGGCCACCCCCCACCTAGGCTCACATCTAGGGCTATGAGCAGAAGGCCCTGCCCTACTTAAGGGAAGAGCACGCAGGACACCGGCTTGGCCTTGTGGCTTTTGGGTTTCCCATTACAGTGATGAGATTAACTGTGAGGGGACAAGGAGACCTGACCTCGGTTAACAGACATTCACAGTGAACTGAACGCACACACATAGCTTTTTATATCCTAAAGGACTGCAGGGTGCAGTACTGCACACCCACAATTCAGCTTCCTAAGAACCAGTGCTTCGCCCCCACTCGAGAACCAATGCTTTCAACTTCATGAAAAGCCAAGCTTCTAGCCCATACAAACACAAATATATTTTTGAAAATGTGTGGGCAATGCCTGCTGAGATCCCAGAAGCCAGACAGGGTGTGTGAAACAGTTCAGAGGCAGGATTTTAGCAACCTGCTCTCCACAACTAGCAAAAACAAAATAAATTATATGAAATAAGAGCATCATGCAATCTTTGCAAATGTTTGGTGAGGGTACCTTATCCAGCTTTCACTGATGCAAAATTTGAATTGTCAAATGTGCAGAATGTTGAGTGTGTGCATTGTACATACAGTCCATATTAAAAATTGAAAAGAGGGTGACGACAATGCAAATCAAACCAGGCCATGGCTCAGTGGCACAGTCCTTGCTTTGAATGCAGAAGGTCCCTGGCTCAATTAAACAGTTCAGGTAGCAGGTGATGTTAAAGATTCTCCTCCCAAGATCCTGGAAAGCTGCTGCTAGTCAGAAAGGACAATCTGGGCTAGAGGGACAAATGGTCCAACCAGATTCAAAGTGGCTTCCTATCTTTTGGTTATGTGACCTACCAAGACAGGAAATGGGGAGCCTGTGGCCCTCCAGATACTGCTGTTGGGGCTACACCTACCATCATCCCCCAACATTAGCCATGTTGGCTGGGGCTGATGGGAGTCCCAAAACATTTGGAGGGTGCCAAGCTGCAAAAGACTGCAGTACAGGATGGACTAAGGAGCCTGGTATGGCAAGCTGCCACTGGGTATTAATGGGCCTTCCATTGGGGAGGCCTAGAATAAATCACCCAGGATCTTAAGCATGGGTGATTTATTCTAGGCCTTCCCAATGGAAGGTCCATTAATACCCAGGATCTTCACCTGGCATGACCTTGTATTGAAATCCATTCCCCAGTCCTCAGATGATGGCACTGGGTTTTGAATAGGTCTTTTTTACGTTGCAGAAGAGAGAGTCATCCAGAGACATTGACGGCAATACTCCAGATTCCTGTCCAAATTTGTCTGCATCCCCGCCATGGAAGTGAGCTGATCTAAGGCGTCGGTACAAATCTCATAAACCGTGTCCTTCTTCAGTTTTTATGGCTCCATAAAACAGTGGGGTTGTGTGTGTGTGTGCTTGCGGGTGGGGAAGGCTGTATACTGACCTGGTCATAAAGTGCCCAGCAACACTTCACCCACTGACAACTTTACAACCCCAAATCATAAAGCAATCACTTGCCTCTCTTCTTTATGGAGTCTCTTTTTAAATAACAACAGAGTATGCAGTCACTTATGATCTGCCAGTTTTCACACAGGGCAGAAATGCCCAGCCTCTCTCATTTAAGGAGAGACTCCTAGTAGATCAATGTTGCAGGACATAAATCAGTGCCTGCACAATTTGTGGCCATTTCTTGAGGCAAGCAAAGCCAACCAGGCCTTTACAGCAGACTACTAGGGGTTCTGTCAAAGCCCCTGTGTTTGCTATTTTGCTAAGAAGAATGGTGAGAACAAAGAGTTTTCATCCAGTATTTGGCATGTTGCCACCCAAGGCTGGAGGTTTGAGATTCTATCAGTGGGTCTCGCAGATGCTCCAAGTGCCTCCATTTTCCAGGGAAAGTCCCAGATTTACAGAAGCCATCCTGGTTTCTGATTTGATCCTGGAATGTCCCACTTTTCCTTAAGACATCCCTATTTTCATTGGAGAAGTGTTGGAGGGGATGGAATAGGATGTCCCTATGTTCATCAGAGAAATGTTGGAGGGGGTGGAATAGGATGTTCCTATTTTCATTGGAGAAATGTTGCAGGGGATGCCTTTATTTTCATCAGAAAAAAGTTGGAGGGTATGGTCTCGCAAATGGCTCCCCTTGCTCCTGATAGTCAAGGTGCACAGCTCTCAAGGCCATGAGTTATTTTGGCACCTGAGACAGAACATTCCAAAGCCCTGCTCCCTCTCCCCATCACTAAAAATAATTATAAATTAAATACAGGCACCTCCCAATTTATGCAGGGGTTTTGTTCCAGGCTTCCCTGTGTGTAAATGGAGCATCCTGGAGAGTCCTCCTGGTTTGCAAGAAGACCCTCCCCAGAGTCGAAAGAGGGTCTGCTGGTGAGCCAGGAAGACTCTCCAGGGTGCTCCCCATTTCCAGGTTCCACTTCTGGGTTTGTGGCATGTTGCTTGTCCACCGTCACACGCAAATACAGCGTGCATAAATGGGGAGCTGCCTATAACTTAGCAGTTTGCTGCCCTTTCATGACACCCAAAATCAGCTGCCTGAGGTGGCTGCCTCACTCTGCCTAATGGTAAGGCCAGCCTGCTCATTAATTATGGGGAAGAGATGGGTAATATAATCTCATACACTGCAGGCTATATGGGAGGGTCTCTGAAGAGTGGGGTTTGGAACTTCTGACTGCTGTGGCGGTTAAAAGTGTTAGGCTAGAACCTGAGATCACTGCTTCAGTCACATTGCTCCACTTGATATCCATTTATTGTGGTCCTTCTTGGTGATAGGGCACACTCTTGAGGCGCAAGGGTGCAGCAGGGGGGAGGTGTTAGAGGTGTAAATGACTCTTTAACTTTGAAAAGCTGGTATCACTGGGTCAAGTTAATTAGTTTTGTTGAATTAATTAAATTAAATTGGATTTTGAATACATGTTCAATTTATTGTTACTAAGGCAAACTGCTGTTCTGAGTAATGCTTTTTATAGAGTAGGGGGGCACTGGGGAAGAGTTTATGGAATCAAGTGGTCAGTGGCCCAAAAAAGTTTGGCTGATACAGAGTCTGTGCTTATAGAGAGAGGGAGAGACATACAAGAGAATGGGGAAACCCAAAAGCCACAGAGACTAAGTGTGCAAAGGTTTGTCCTGGATTTTGCAATACCTTATTCCCCTTTAAAGGAAATGTATAGATATATAGATATATGTTATTGAAAAAAGCCCCCCTCCTTTGGAATCCCCTCCCATGCCCCTCTCCCCAACCACGCCCCACAGCACCATCCTTCCAGACATTGATCGCCCTTACCTATTGAGCTGAGGAGTGGCTTGTCTCGACAACACTGCCCAGATAGCTGAGATTAATCAAAAACAAAGCAGTTATCAACACCCGCAAGGAGCCAAGCTCCACAAGACATCAGCAAGTCAAACGGAGGAGGGAAAAAATAATAATAATAAAGTAAATCCAAAAGGAAAAGTGAGGGGAAAAGAAACCGAAACACTAAAGAGGCAAACAAACAATGCTGGAAAAACAAAGGGGGGAAAGAAATGGAAACGAAAGAAAGGATGGCGAAAGTGTATAGAAGGCATGGCTTCAAAGCACAGACAACAGGGCGCTAACACAGAGAAAGCTGCAGACCTGCAGAAAGCTTCAGGCTGCAGACCTGAAGCCAGCTCAACATTCTTTTCCTCCTTCCAGGGAAGCCTAGGAACTGTAGTTGTATGAGGAGGGTAGGGCCAGGCTCAACATCAAGTAGGACAGTGAATGGTTTGGGGGGTACCATTAATGGGGAGCAATTTGACACATTAAAATATGTCTGGAATCACTTGTGAGAGGGTAAAGGTGAGTTGGGGATCTCTTAACAGGAAGTGTTCAGCAGAAAAACCACTACAATTCCCATGATTCCTCGGGAGAAGTCATGGCAGTTAGAATGGTATGACATTTGTAGTGTGGACGTGTCCTCTAGAGTAGTGTTCTTCAACCTTGGGTCCCCAGATGCTGTTGGACTACAACTCCCATCATCCCCAGCCAACTAAGCCAATTGTCAGGGATGATGGGAGTTGTAGATCAACAATATATGGGAGCCCAATATTCAAGAAAACTGCTCTAGGGTGTCCTAATATGTTCCCATATGTGGTCTTTGGAAGTCTTGGATCCATTGGTTTCAGATTGCCTATGCAAGCATAGGTTTAAAGTAACAGAGGTTGCCTTCATTTTGCTAGCGCCCTTCAGCCATTTAGTGCAAAGACATGTCTCCTGCCCCTTGGGTTCTCCTGAAGCAGCAACCAATAACCTTGCTAAATAGCTCTCCAAAGACTTAAGTGCTTCCAGGTACCAGAGAGTAGAGGTAGAACGCAAGGATGTTTGGGAAGGGGGTGAAAAGCCAGCTTCCCACGCTACACTCAAGTCTCATACCTTTGCTCTACAATGACCCTACCGCAACCACAGCTTGGATTCACATACCAGGCCAACCACACAGTCTAACCAGCCCACCCTTCATTCCTTGCTTGCTGTTGAGTCACTTCTCTCTCCTGTTCCAAATTGATCTACACATGCTTCCATCAAGCCATTTGGGCAGGGCGGGGGGGGGGGGGGGGCAGGGGACCACCACTCATTTCCACAATGCTGGGGGATCAAGAGAGGGGGCAAGGGGAGTCAAACTCCACTACATGGAGAACAAAAATATTGTTTCAACAAAGACAAAAGGATGGAAGGAGAGCGCACCTAAAGTTAGTGTGAAAGACAGAGGTGTGGGAAGGAGAAGGAAGAAACGGAAAGAAAGAGAAGACGCTTTGCCTGGTGCAACCCTGGTACCTGGAAAACCAGCTGCTGGAGGTAATTGGCCAGCTGCAATCCCTTGCATGGACAGGATCCGAGGGTGCTGGCGGCTTCCTGATTTGACTTCTGTGTGTTTGGGGTAGATTTTGGCTTTTTTAATTTTTTGGTCCTCTCCTTATAAGCTGTTCATGTGGCTAATGTCTTTGTTTCTCTCGCCTCGCCCAAGTCTTGTGGGTGGGGCTGCAGCACCCCTTTTGGAGATGTTGTGGAAAAAGGCGGCTTGTGCGGCCATGTTTCGTTCATGGAAGATGACAAACCCTCTCGGGGGGTAAAAGAAGGATGTGAAGAAGGCAAAGAGCGGGCCTCAAGGCCTTAATGTCCCAGGAAAGTAAACAGCCAGGAACTAGAAGAGGAAAATACTGGTAATATCTGGGGCTCGATGACCCAGTTGCAAAATGAAATGAAACACCACCTGAACCTACAGTTTTTAGACATTTGGACACCCTCTTCACTTCATCCCGGCACGTAACTCCCAAACAAAAATGAAAGCTTCAATATTTTTATTTCATGTGATAGGGGAGGAAAAGGGGGAGCCCTTGTGCTAACCAACAGTACACAATTCCCAACAGTCCCAAAGGCCAGGGACCCTATGGATCTAATCGCCCATGCTGAGGGGGTAAGAGACATTGGCAGGGGGTGGCCCAACACTGCAAAACTTGCTTGGGGAAGGGAGGGGGAAAATAATACTAGAAATCCCAGCTGGAGGCCATCTCCAAAAAAGTTGCTGCAGCGTGCCTCGACATGGATTCAGGTGATGGTGGCAGGGGAAGAAGTTGTGGGGAAGGGATGGGAGCAGGTGAGGCGGGGAGGGAGAGAGAGGCTGGGGCGGGGAAGGGAAAGCAGGCAATGTCCACACACACACACTTACCCCGAACTGGTTGTCGGTGTCGGCTCCGGCCTAAGAATGTCCTCCCCTCCCCTCCTCGGAGAGGGGATTTGTCCAAAGACGTCTATGGGCTCCACAGGCAGGGAGGGGCACTGAGGGGGGGGATAGCCGGTGGCCAGAGAAGTGAAAGCCATGGCTGGCCGGAAGCTGGGACTTCCTCCCCGGCTGCTCTGGGCAGGGGATCCTGTCGACGGGGTGGACTTGCGGGAGAAGCTGACGGCTGCCGGAGGCTGCAGAGTGATCTCAGACATCTCCGCCTGGTGGATGAGGCCTGGCCGTGGCCTGGCCCGTGCCGTCAGCTCTGGGGAGCTGGTGCGGGAGCTGAGAGGACTCTGGGTCAGGGGGGAAAGCCTTGAAGGTTGTAGCACCACCTGATGTAAACTGGGCTCAGCCCTCCTGGCTTGCCGGGGGCTGGGCCGAGGTCTGGGTTGGGGGTCGTACCACCTGGTGTCCAGGCCAAATGTGCTTGTGCCGCTGTGGCTGACTGACTCGGATGGCCCATGGTAAGGCAACACAGGTATGCCCATGCCTTGACTGGTGTGTCTTAGCTGCCCTTGACTCGCCATTGGTTGCATAGGTTTGTCCTGCCATTTGGCGGCGGTGGGCATGGAAGGTTGGCTTCTGCTTGGCGACTTGCCAGTCCAGCTCTTTGGTGCCTCCAGGGCCAGGATGCCAGGGTAGGATGTGGGGACCTGGAGCGAGGAAGGTGGTGGTCCCCTAGGAAGACTGGCCTTTGGCTGCAGGCTCTCAGCCATTTCGCACTGGTGGAGCTGGTGGGGGAACATGATGGGCGATGATTCCAGGCCGCTGAAAGGGAACTCGGCCCTGCCCCACAGCTCGGGGGACCGGCCCCCCGTCGGAGTCTGGGTCAGGGGCAGCGTGCTGTTGGAGGCGTTCTCTCCATTCTCCTCAGGGATGGTGGCATGGCCAAAAGGCCCCTCTGGGTGCAGAGGAGGGGAGGACATGACAGAGCTGAGGGGGCTGACCTCCGGCATGTAGAAAGGCGGAGGGTCCATCTCGCCGGGGCTGCTGCTGCTGAGGTAACCGTAATACGGGCCATGGTGGAATGGCCTGGGGGCAGGAGGCCTGGCCTGGCCGGTGGCTTGGAGGCGGCTCTCCATGGTGCCCGTCCCCTCCAGGCCCCGGTGAAACCTTGGGCTGTATGCTGGTGGCTGAAGGTAAGACTCCTGGCTGGAGGAGAGAGGCGTCAGCTGGGACTTGAGGGCTGTCACAGAGGCAGGCATCACAGGGTCGTCGTTCTCTTCATCGGACTGGCGGAACTCCGGGTACATGTCTGTCTCCTCCACAAACGGGAAGCCCTCTATCCGGCGGGTCTTGAGGGAGGGCTCCATCTCCGAAGGATCCATGACAAAACGGCCGTCTGGCCCACGGCTGATGAGTTCGATGGGGGTGGTGGCCTCAGCTTCTGCCTCGGCCTTGGAAACACTGTACTTCTTGCTGCTGATGGCCCGCTTGGTCTTCTTGTAAAGGGAGAGCTCCTTCTCCTTGCTGGGGCTAAGCATCCGCTTGCCTGGTGGGCCCTGGTCATCGGAAGATTCGGAGGGGGGACGGAGCGTCCGGATGCTCTCAGGGCTCACTTTCCCAGAGGACAAGCTGTACCACAGAAACGGGGGGGGGGGGTATTTTAATAATGGATCACAGAGGAGACCAAGGTCTGTAATTTGCTTAACACCACAATTTAAAAGGATGTATGAGCACTAAATAACACAAACCCTTTAACTGGATGTAAAATGAAAAAGCATAAGTTAGGGTGGGACATGTGGGGCATCATTATTAATATTACTTCTCCTTTGCAAAGGCCACATTCACGTCAGACGTTTAAAACACCACAATACCACTCTAAACAATCATGGCTTCCCCCCAAGGAATTCTGGGAAATGAAGCTTGTTAAGGGTGCTGAGAGTTGTTAGGAAACCCTTTTATTCCTACATTTCTCAGGGTGGTTTAACCATTTAATCCATCTTCCCAGGGAACTCTGGGAATTGTAACTCTCAAGGGGAATGATTGCTTTTAATGATGATTTCATAGATTTTCTTCTTCTGTTTTTTTTTTTTTTTTTTTTACAACACAGAGATACTTACGGAGACTCTAAACTCTTCCTGCAGTGGGTTATTGAGAGAGGAGGGTCTGGAAAAAATAAAAGGGGTGGGGGAGAAATAATTAAAAGAGTTGAAAGGACAACATTGAATGACGCACCTTATTTCTTACATTTCCAACAACAACAAAACAGAACAAGAAGCACAATGAAAGCAGGGTATCCCCCCTATTACAGGATGTTCACAACATTAAATGTTTCTCCATATGATCAGATGCCCCTGCATCATCATCATCATCATCAATTAATTTATACACTGCTTACATGTCAAAATGGTTTCTAAGCACTTTACAAGTATAACATCAATTATAAAACACACACACACACACACATGCAATATGTGCAATAAAGCAATTCCATAAAAACATTAAGAACACCCATCATTAAAATACATAAGTAAAAAAGCCCATTAAAAATAATATTTAAACAAAACACAAAGCTCAAGTTCCGGGGAATGCTTGCCTGCACAGGTGTGTCTACAGAAGCCAGTGGAATGCCAATACCGATAGGGCCTCTTTTATTTCAGCAGGGAGAGCATGCCCTAACACTGCGTATCAGGGTTTTATATGCTGTTTTATTTGTAATAGCACTGCATATAAAACTAGCACATCAGGGAGAAGGTGGGGTCAAATTCTTTTTTCCAGACATCAAATGCTTTGTGGTATTATTATTAAATGTTTGGTCATGCAACACCCCACCCCATGATACAGCCTGACACTGTGGAAACAGGTTAGCTCTTCATCCGCTCTTTGAGGCCTTATCTATCATCATATCTAGAGATTGTATCCAGTGTCAGTCATACATTTAATAGACCCATTGAAATGAAGGGTCATGACTAACTTAAACACATTAGTTTTAACGAGACTACTCTTCTTCTTATTACTACTACTACTACTACTACTACTACTACTACTACTGTACTACAATTTATTAACCATACTTTGCCATAAGGTCCCATGATCTAATACAGGGGTGGCCAACTTCCAAGAGACTGTGATCTACTCGATGAGTTAAAAACTGGGAATGATCTACCCCCTTTTGGGGGGGTTCATGTAAAAGTTGTTGAGCTTCTTTGGGGAAGAGGAAAGCGACATTGAGCTTTTCTTTTTAGGAAGGAAAGCCCTATTTTTGGTGCTTCAGGTCATTTTAGGGGTGCAGGGCAAAGATGTTGAGCTTTTTTTAGGGGAGCCAAAGTTTTCTTTAGCTTCTTTGGGGGATCAGCCACTGATCTACCAGTGATCTACCACAGACGCCCAGTGATCTACTGGTAGATCACGATCTACCTGTTGGACATGCCTGATCTAATACAACAATTAAAACACAATGCATTAATATTAAAACACAGTATTACACAACTTAGCTGGATACCAAAGTAGGCAAGTGGGGGTGTAGACAGAAATTTTAAGGCTACATTCACACCATCCATTTACCCCACTGATATACCACTTTAAACAGTCATGTCTTCCCCCAAAGAACTCTGGGAGTTAGTTTGTTCAGGGTGCTGAGAGTTGTTAGGAGGTCCTAGACAAGATAACGCTTTATGTAAAATTTTATTTTGTAATGTCATACAATAACAGATGGACTAAGATGTTTTTCTCTTTGTTGAATTATAATAATCAATTAAAAAATTATAAAAAGAGAGTTGTTAGGAGGTCCTTATTCCCTGCCCAGAGCTACCATTCCTAGAATGGCTTAACTATCAATTCCTCCTCACAGAAAACTCTGGAAATTGTAGCTCTGTGAGGGGAATGGGGGCCTCCTAACAATGTTCAGAACATTTAACCAACTGCACCTTCCAGAATTCTTTGGAAGAAGCCATATGTTTAAAGTAGTATCATGGTGCTTTAAATGGATGGTGCAAATGCAGCCTAAAATTGGTGGAGGAGAAATAGTTTGAACACACATTCTGTGCCTAGAAAAGCAGGTGTCTTGGAATGCAGCGTGTTTATCCCAGAACCATTTCCTCAAGATTTCAGGGTATAAGGCTGTCTTGACCCCTAGGTGATTATTGCCTTAATTTTCCAGGAAATGCAAGGCACAGACTCACCTTTTTTGCGCTTGAGTTTCCGTTTGCGTTGCTTGTTGACGAAGCAGGCAGCTAGAGTGCTGAATAGGATGGCAGCCGCGAGGAAGCAAATGGTGGCAACTATTCCAGCCAGCACAGGCCGGGCCAAGCCTTCATCAGTCAGCTCTGGCTGTGGAAATATGTCTGGGAGAGATAGAGAATAGGGGAGCCTCTTAAGACACTGCTATAGGCACTTGTTCTGCAGGGAGACCATCAGAGTAAGAATAAACAAATGGAATTACTTCCATTATCTCTTCACCACACACATTTGAGGTGATTTCATTGGGAAATGCTGCCATGCTGTGGTAGGCAGTTTTGAAGGGGTTTTGACAACAGTCAACATATCAAACACATCTCCATGAGGGGGGGGGAGGCTTCTGGCATCTTGAACATTTAACAGGTCCATTATGGCCCTCTAGAAGTTGTTGAACTACATCTCCCATCAGCTCCAGCCAACATGGCCAATGGTCAGGGATGGTGGCAGGAATAGCCCGACAAGATCTGGAGAACCACAAGTTAAGCTGGATCAGGCCGGGGCACTTCTAGTCCAGCATCCTGTTCTCACAGTGGCCAACTAGAAGCCCAAGGGAAACACATAAGCAGGATCCAAACAAAATAACACTCTCCCCTCCTCAGAAGCATTATTGTCTGCAATAGTGGAGGTAGAGCATGGCCATTGTGGCTAGTAGCCATTGAGAGCCTTACCCTCCCTCTATGTATCACTCAGATTTATGCATTAAACAATTTTTTATGCAGAAAAACAAAACTGAGTTCAAATCCTTCATCTGGCAGGGAGGGCCAGGACAATTCCTCAGTTCTGAGGCCATTCTCAAGAAGGACCCACTCCTTGTGATGATCTTGCCTTTCCGCAGATTAGGTTTGGCTGGTGGAAAAGCTTAATGGAAGGTGGAGAAAGCACTTCCTTACCTGTGCTGGATACACCGGCAATGTTGCTGGGTTCACTGATGAGGTCTTGCATGACAGCCAGAACTCTGAACTCGTACCATGTGTCCTATGGCATGAAATATGTGCATTATCAAACATCGCCTGACACCAATGCTGACATTTGTCATGAAAAATGAATGTCACCACAAACTGTGGTCAACAGTTGGACTCAGTTTTTAATTGGAAACAGTATATTTTCCCAGCGGTGGCAAAGGAATTGGCTTTATACATGCAGGGAGATTAGCCACCTTTAGTATCTAGAGTCATCAGGTTGCAACACTTGTAGTTAAGTCAGAAAACAGTATTCCAGGGTCTCAAAAGAGATAGCGAGTGCAGCAATGAAGCCCCCAAAATGTATTTAGTGGGTTTCTTTAGGGACCATTTAACACCAAACATATACACACACATATCACTTGATTACCTAACACTTGCTTCATAAAACTGAATTCACAATACCATTTATACCCCACCTGTCCACAGTCAAAAGGGCTGCCAAGGTGGCTTATACTGGTAAAAATATATAACATAAAACTAAACATCATAAAAGAGGATAGAGAGAATTATTATTATTTTTAAAATGGAGCACAGAGGAATTACTAATGCATTGGTTCCACTTCAGAAGCAAGACCAGGTCCAGGGAGAAATTTTGATATACATAATTTTTAAAATGGGATTTGATTGAGAATTTCAGAAGCATGCCTAGTTCGGAGAGATGGATAGTACATCAACCACTCTTCTCAAATGAAAGAGCAGTGTGTTAGAAATTTTCACCATTAGGGCATCATTTCTGGTGCTCCAAAGGCCTATTTGCCAAGGAACCCTTTGCAGTCTTCTGTAGAACCTCTTCTACAGAAGATTTGGGGCTATGCTCTAGGATGGAAAGATAATGTTCTTCAACCTTCGATCCTCAAATGTTGTTGGACTTCAACTCCCATCATCACTGACACTTGGCTAAGCCGGCTGGGGATGATGAGAGTTGTAGTCCAACAACATCTGGAGACCCAACCTTGAAGAACACTGTTCTAGGATGTACAGAGAAGCTCATATGCAGTGTTGCTCAGGCTTCCTGGAACCTCATTTTTGTCCTCAGAGCGCAGCCTGGAACATACCCAACACTCCTCTGTGGCAGAACATTGCAAGGAAAGATAAACAGTTTGGGAGACAATTTGTCTTTTAGGGAAGCTTGTCTATTATTACTAGCCTTCTTATTAAGGAATTCCTATTAAGCTCGTACACTTCATTCACTCCAAGATTCCCCAGAAAGACCACTACACTGTAGGTTCAATCTGTCATCCACTTACCTGAGTCAAATCCTTTGCAAAGAAGTCACTGTCACTTCCCAAGATGGCGTCATCTAAAATCTCCCATCTTTCTCCAACCCGAAACTCCATAATATAACGGTCAATCGGAAAGCTATGATTGGCTGGAGGAAGCCATGACAATAGGACTCCTTGCTGCGTCCGATTGGCTGTTAGGCACCTTGGTGGAGTAACCAGCACCAGGGGTTCTGGAGTTGTGACAGGGAATGCTGAAGACAGAAAAAAAATGTTGGGATAGAAGGGGAAAGGAAAACAAATATTTTTAAAACAGACGCAAGAAACCTATTGCGGGGGCGGTGATGGGTCTTGTGTTTTACACTGGAATTGTGGCACATTTGCCAAAGTGTTTGACCACTTCTGCTTTAAAAGCTCTGCCGTTTCACCCTTGCTGTCCCTTATGCCCAGAATGTTTTCCTCAGAATACCTGCTTTATGTCACCTATCTTGCTGCCCCTTAACTCCTTCCTCGAAGCTCTGCTCTTCCATGACACCTTTGGCTCAACCTTTTACTTTTACTGAGAGTAAGCACAGCACTAAATTTCCATGTGCCTCCCCCCCACCATTTCTTAAGATGTCATAACCAAATTCTGCTTGGCAGTTCCTGAGATCAATGAGACGGTTTTTGTCTATGCTTGGATGCAATTAGACACCATTTTGAGCCAGTTGGCGAACCCTTGAAAGTTTTTTTTTGGTTTCTTAGAATTCCAGAATAACACTGGGTACGACGCTGCTAGTAATTCATTCTTCTTTTTTTAAGTGGCTTTGTCATTTCGGTTTATGGAACCTTGGATCATCAAGGTCCTCTTCTGAGTCTCACCTAAAGTATTCACAGTGACCACCTCACTGAAGGAGCTCGTGCCTAGCTTGTTTTGGGCCAAGACACTGAACTGGTAGGCAGTCTCCGGTTCTAGATTATCCATGAGGAACCAACTGGGCCCAGTTGGCACTGGGAAAGAGAGCCAGTCATGAGGTCCAAATTGTGCCCGCTTCATCCTGGCAAGATAGAAGAAAGACAATCGAAGGGGCGGGTTCTTTAGAGGGAAGAAATCAAAGAGAAAAAAGAGAACAAGAGAGAGAAAAGAAAAGTGTAGAAAGAGGAAAAAAGAGAGAGATAATTCCTTAATGAACAATGGAGCTACTTGGGGTTGGATCCAACGACACCCAGGACTCTGCTAAATACAAAATTCTGCATCAACATGACTCAAATTTCATGGCAAGGAATGCTGGATTTTGTGGCCAGACTCAATCCAGCACATTTGCATTATCACTCCAGATTTGCATTATTTATTTTGCTCCTGCTAGTTACATAGGAGAGGGAAATGAGATCTGAACCCCCTCTGGCTTCCCACAGATCTTATTCAGAGACTCCCCTGATTCCTGCAAATGCAGCAGGTGTTGCCCACAAGCTTTCAAACCTGTTTTTACCATCATATGGGCTAGAAACCTGATTGTTGATTTTAATGAAGGGTGACACATATAGGAAGTTGAATTCTGCACCCAACACTTTATGTAATGATTTTCTTCTCTTGCTCTCTTCGCGCGTACACACACATGCACACACACACATGCATGCATACATACACATATATATACATATATACACACACACACACACACACACACACAGTCCTGCGATTTTGTACCACTAGGGTCTGTGTGCGGGTTTCTAAAGGCTTGATCTGTTTCAATTGCAGCAAAAGAGGAGGGAGATGTAATTTGGTTTTTTGCTTGCCACTCTAAACCTGGGTACAGATCTTTCCATCCAATTGGATGTAAACTAATGAAATTATGACAGCCCCCAACAGTACAATAATAATCAGAAATGATATGTTTTCATCCAGCCATCCTGCACCCATGGGTCTCTTGCCGCATCATCCTCTGATTATTTGTCACGGCAAATCTAAACATTAATTAGTGACGGCCCTCTCCATGGCACACGGAGCTAGCTCTGCTAACGGATAAGCAGGTGGGAGGCTAGGCTGACTCATACGTCATCAGCGGGACTGCCAAATTAATGCCAGAGCCAAATGCTGCCTTCAGGCTAGGCTCACCTGAGCAGCACCCCCCATGAGGACCATGGCCAAGAAATGATGTCATTCACTCTGGTCGCATTCCAGGCCCTGCCGATGCCAACAGAACGGAAGGCAATGGGGATTGCCCAGGGCTGTTCCTACCATAAGGAGGAGTGAGGCAGTCACTGCAGGCAGCAGATGCTGAGGAGTGAGGATTGGGCAGGGCTGTTTGCACCATATGGCCAGGCTTGAACCCCCTAAGTGATCCTGCTGTCCTTCAGGGCAGTGGAGGTTGCTGTTCGGCATTGAGATAAGATTCCACTGCCAGTCTGGTCAGCTTCTGTACATGAACTTGAGGGAGCCACCATCTTTGCCCTTTGCCTTAAGGAACAAAATGGGGTTGGCCCATTGAATTGACAATTCTCCTTTGCACCACTAATCCTATGTAATGCTTCCACCGAGAGCATCTGCTTCTGCAGAAACGAAGCTGCTGGCGGAAGTAGGTGCAAGTATGTGATTAAAGTGAAGCCAGAGCAAGATCCAGGCAGCACAACAAAAGTCTAGACAATGGGACCATCTGGACAGCAGCACATAGGGTAAAGGCAGCAGTGCCTGCCAGGATCCCTCCAACACATTTGGAGTTCAACCAGAGCCCTTCCAAAGGACAATTTGGGAAGACATGGGTCCCTTTTAGGTCCGAGCAGCTTCAGTCTGCCCCTCTTCACAGTGATTGGTCCCTGCCTTTTCCTGTACCTCTGTAACATCTCCTGTTGGCAAGTTCTGCCTATGCAGCAAAGTACCTACTGCATGCAGGAACTCTGATCCTTACCCTGCTCTGCTGATCTGACTCTGCTACCTCCTCCATTCCTCTTCTCCCCACTGGACAGTCATCTGCACAGTGGCTTCAGCAGCCAACCTTTCTGAACAGTGGTTTTGCCTTTGGGTTAGATGCCCTAGCATCTTTCTAGCATGAAAGACACCAGACATATTGGGCTATACCTGGCATTCCCTGTGAGTTTTAATGTTATGCAACAGAAGATGCCAACACAACAGTGGTGCTAGTGGAAACTCTCTGTGCAATACATTGCACAACTTGTCATGCAACAAAGTTACCGGCAACCTGCTCATGCATTCTCTTGAGCGACAGCCTTCCGCTGGGGCAAAACATTTCAAGGGTGCATCAATTATACCACTAAGTGACTTTAATTTAGCATGACTTTGGATTACAACCCATAGACAACAGTGGAAGTGGATAAGGCCCTATGGAGCAGGCAGGAAACCTCAAACTGCATGAGGCCCTCCCACTAACATCAAGAAAGCCCTCTGCAAGCAAGCAGTTCAGACCTCTGGCAGATCCTGGCAGACTGTTGGATGGGGATAAAGGAGGCAAGGGTAGAGAGAAAAAGGAGGTAGTCTCCTTTTTGCTTTTGCCCCACTGCAGGCTTCATGTCTGCTCACAGTTGGCAGACTCTCTCTGATAGATTACCCCTGTTGGAATACAACCATAGACCGAGAAAATGTTGTGATTTCTTGCCCTAAAGGGAAGATCCAGCTGCTGATCATTCAAGCTGCACAACACACACCCAAAAAACACCAGACCCAACTGCAATTCACTTGGGGAGAATAAATGAATAAGAGTCCAGCAGGAAAGAGAACCCCAGGATGTAAATTAAAAGGGGAGGGAGAATTTAGCATGGCACCAATAAGTGGCTCCAGTGGGTAATAAATTGCAACTCTTTGATAAAGATGGAAGGAAACAACTCCTTAGGGCAGTGACTTTGAACCCATGTCCTGGAGCACTCTGGGCTTCCCCAAAGCTCAGTTAGTGACCCCTCTGCAGAGTGGGAATCAATAATGGTGAAAGACAGCTTGTCTGTCATTTGCAATCTCCCCCTGCAATGCCAGATGTTGGAAGGGCACTGGGAATGTTTTAGGTTGTGCTCAGTTCACGCAGGGCCATGAAGACGCTCAACAGACCCAACCAGGGACCTGCATGAAACAAGCATGCCCTAGAATCCTCTGCGAGGGCACCGGGATCCCTGCAAAAGAAATGCAGGGCTTCTTCAGCAGGTGAGTCAGCATGGAACAGGTTCCCTGGAGAGGGAAAAAATGTTTATCATTTTTTATTACATTTAGATCCCACCTTTCCTCCAAAGAGCTCAAGATGATGGATATAGCTCTCCCCACCTCTTCATTTTATCCTCCCAACAACCCTGTGAGATAGGCTAGGCTAAGAGACAGTGACTGCCCCCCAGCCCAGGGTCTCACAGTAGCAAGCTTCCTGGCTGAGTAGGGGATTTGAACCCTGGACTCCCAGATCCTAGTCTAACCCTCTAACCATTACATCACATTGGCTCTTTGGGGATGCTACTCTTTGCCTTGGGAACCTTCCAAAAATGGAAGCATCTTGTATCCACAGAGCTGGCTTAATGCAGAAGCATCTGCCACAGATTCCTATGCTCCTTTCCTGCACCCCTGGGGACTCCTTGCACAGACCCAAGCCAAAGAATCTGGCTGTTCCTCTCCAAGGTGAGACGCAGCTCACAGAGGGAAGATGGTTTAATCGTTCCTTCGCAATGATATTTTAATCACAGAGGCAGCTGCATAAATTTTGTACTCTAAGCCTATTCCCTTGATTGATCTGTGTTCCTCCACCCACCACAACACCCTTTTCCTTCATCCCACCCCCATCTCCCATCTCTCTCCTTCCTTCCTTCCTTCCTTCCTTCCTTCCTTCCTTCCTTCCTTCCTTCTCTCAGTTTGTTTCTTTACATAATCATATAACCCTCACTTTCTCGAGTGCTACCTTTATCCTCTTCAGGAAGCCAAGTAGATTTTATGATGGGGAAGCACTTAGCCAATCTCTACTCCATCAGCAACCCACCATCCTCACCCCCAAGCTGGTCAGCTTGGACCATTAAGTGGAGGGAGAAGACGAAGAGGATAAGAAAGGGTGGGGAGAAGATCCCCAAGGATTTGTGATGAGAAATGCAGGTCACTTTCACCTCTACTTTCCCTTCGGAGTCAACAGAGGGACAGAATGTCAGTCAGCTTGGAGGCCTCTTTCTGCCAAGCAGTGCGCAAGGCAAGGAATTTGCTGTGCTGCAGCAACATCTGAGCACCTGCCTAATCTGGCAAAGAGCTTGAAATGGGAAGGCATGCAGCTGCCCTACACCAATTTGCCCATCTAGACCAGCACAGAATGACAACAGCTTTCCGGGGTCTCAGGCAAAGAAGGGTCCTTCCAAATCAACTGCTGCTACCTGATAGTTTTGATGCAGGGGAACCTGTGGCCATCCAGATGTTGTTGGACTACAATTCCCACCATATCTGGCTATTGGTCATGCTGGCTGGGGCTGACAGGAGTTGGAGTCCAATAACATCTGGAAGGCCAGAGGTGCCCTATCACTGGTTTAACTGGAGATTCTGGAGACTGAACTTGGGATCTTGATGTGCAGTTTACCCTCTGAACTATGCTCCCTTCCTTGGAAACTTGGTGCTCTCAGAGCTAGCTCATGCTGATAGGCATTGTAGCTACTATCTGTCTATCTATCCCCCACAAAACCTGGGATATAATGAACATGAATAAAATCATGAGCTATAAGCAACTGATGTGAGGAAAAAACAGGGAGGGGGAGAACAGTTGATGCCAGCTTGAGCTCCTTGGAAGAAAGGTGGGGTCTAAATGACAAAATAATATAAGCTATGGAATGGAAGAAACCACTCAATATAAACTTTTAAACAAAACTGGATGTCCTATCTTTTGTATAGGAATCAAAATCAAACAGGAAACACTTGATTTTGATTTCTGCCTATATACGTAACAAAAAACCATGAATATATGACTGGCAGGTTGCATTCAACTTCATGAGACACAAGCTATGTGGCAGCAAGTTCCATAGTTTAACTATCTGCTGCGTGAAGTAGGGCATTATTTTATCAGTCCTGAGTTTTCCAACATTCAGCTTCATTGGGGGTCCACAAGAGCGGGAGGAAAACTGTCAAAGAGCAGCTGGAGGGGGGAATCAAGAGTATGATAGCAGTGGGGACAAAGTGCCAACACCCCCTTCCCCCAATGCTGGAGTTCTGCTCAAAATGGCCCCTGCTCCCCACTTTGGCTGCTATTTGGTAAAACAAAAAACTAGGCACACAAGGGCCAATCAGATGTTTGATGTCACCTCTGGTTTGCACCTCAGGAAGTCTGGGCCTGGTCAGTGCCCAGAAACCCACCTACAACACCTTGAGTTCCATTATAGAGAAGAGATAAATGTATTCAACAAAGCACATGAACAGCCTCGCAGTAGTGGATATAGGCACTGCTGAGAGGGGTGGAGAAAACCCTATTCTGTCCTAATCTTCCTCTTTGGAAAAGAAGTATTGGGTACACCTGACACCCTTGCTGGCTCGCTTAGAGTGATTGGCATTCAAGCTAACAACTAGCTGTTTGGGGAAACTCCAGCCTGAGAAGGGCAAGGCCCCTTCCTACTCCGAGTTCTGGCCGAGTGAGAAAGAAAAGAAGCAGAGAGCAAAGCATGCTGGGATGACTCACAGAGGGCCGTACCAAACTGAGAATGTCTGTTCATATCCACCATCATAGCCAGGCTCCCAGGAAACATTGGCAGAGGTCATGGAAACAGCGATGCGCACGTTGCCCGGGGCATGGGGGCTTGTGCCTGAAAACAAGGAAGAGGGGAGAGAGAAAAAAGAATGAAACTGTTTAAGACGGTGAGGGGAAATGGTTAGGGTAAAAAATGTTGCATATCAAACTATAAAGTTATTTTTTAAAACAGGGGTGGGAAATCTTTCTCAGCCTGAAGGCCACATTCCTGCATGGGAAATCTCCCAAGGGCCACATGGCAATGGTGGGTGTGGCCAGACAAGCACCATTTGCAAGCCAGACCAGCACCACTTGCACCAAGCATGCAAGAGGTACCATCACAACTCAAGGAAATTTTACAACCAGGTAAAAGCAATAGAGGAAGGCACAGAGCATGAGTAATCGGGGGCCCGAATCCTGCTAGGCCCTGACAAATATTGAGGCTGAAGCAATATGCCTCTAGGCACATCCTTTACAGGTGAGAAACTTCCTCCAACCATCAAGAAAGGATGCTCTTTTTCTTCCTCTTCAAACCGATCTAAGGAGATAGCCAAAATAAATTTTAAAAAATAAAAAAAAGAATTAAAGGGCAGATTTTAGCAACAGGTTCATTGGAGCATGAAATTAAAAGGGAAAAAATGATCTTCTCTTCCTGGGAACCATCTATGACTCAGACATGGCATTTGCCACAGAGATCATCCAAGAAATATGAGCTTCCCTTGACACAGAGAAGCACATCACCTCCCTCCAATTATCCATTAGCCACTCTGCTGGCTGTAGGCTCAAGCATTTTGACTCCTAGAGCAAACAGATGGGACAGTTGAAAAGTCCACACAATGAAATCATTGGAAAGAGAGGCAAGGAGAAGTTGGGGGAACAGCACTCAACCCAAAACACAGGGTGATGGATTGGCATTTTTTCATTCAAAGGTGGAAGAACAGTAATTTCTTTTATCTCATGTAAAACTTTCAAGAAAACATGCTGCCAGATGAGGTCACTGAGATAGCACTAACAGGTGATATCTGCTGTCTTCTAAAGAAACTTATCAGATTTCCCCCAGAAATAGTAAATAAGGATTAGATGGGTGGGGGTACATACTGGCATTTTAATGCCAACAACACTATGCAGATGTTGCAAAACAAAAAAAAGCCCTTGAATTCATGAGGAACCCTGATTCTAAAATAAGACTCCATCATTCTTCCCTGTTTATCTATCCCCAGCGCTGGATCAATTTTGCATCACCTAGAAGCCTTTATGAATCTGGTGGTGCCACCAGACCTTGGCTAGTTGGCTATTTTGAAATAAATATCAGTATCTGGGAATTTTACTTGTCCTCCAGATTGGATCCAAAACTGGGTATCTTCTTCATACACACAGAGGCCAGACTTTCTAAATATGGAGATCAGCCTCCATTACTATTCCCATGAGCACTTCTCCTTTCTCCACATACCCTTCATTCCCAGCATGCCTTCTCCTAATCCATTATTTTCCTATACTGGAGACAATATCAGCTGTGTTCTATCTAGGAATCCAGCTATGAGCCACTCCTCCTCCTCCTCAGCTGACTCTATTCCATTCTCCTCCTCGCCACCAACATTCAGACATCCTGTCCTGTTTGTTTGTAACCTCTCATTAGGATTTTGTTCAACATTTCTCTTCCTACCCTTTTCAACTGCAACGGTCAAGAGAGAACTACATTCCTTATTACAGATATTTCCATCTTCCTGGATACCACCATCATCTGCTCAAGAGATTTGTCCACAAAAGCAGATCTGCTTTTTTCAGACCCATCAGATTTGGGGCGGTTCCCAAACTGTTACAGTTCCAAGGTTCAAGAAGCACAGGCAAGGCTATTTCACAACTACTGCAATTCAGTCACCACTTAAAAACAGTGCTCCAATGGTTGAGAAAAGGGAAGGGGGATCCTTATTAAAACCCACAAGGTCCCCTTCCTGACTCCTTCAATTTTAGCCTAATCATTCCCCCCCCCCAAAAAAAAACCTGTAAAAAAATTGCACCTTTAAGGGGCTGCCATGAAATGTATTTCGAGCACTGTAATTTGAGCACTGGTGTTTTATTATTTTATATTTTATATTGCAAACCACACTATTACACACTGTTATCTGACTATTTCTCGCAGGTCATTCTTGTGAAATGTTACTATCCATAATGTGTATGTAAAGGGTTAATTGCAAGAGCTGCAGAACTCTGTGATGTCATATGCTCTGTGGCAGTTATGGCAGTTGGTACCGTTATGGCAGTTAGTTGAACAGTCTTAACAGTTAGACCAGCAGGTATGCTGTGTTGTGCTGGTGTCTGCCTCAGAGTCAGAGTTCGTCTGTAGGAATTTAATCTAAAGTGGTACCTCAGGTTGCGGGCATGATCCGTTCCGGGGTGCCGTTTGCACCCCAAAAAGTCCACAACCCAAGCGGCGATATCATGCTTCTGCGCATGCGCAGACCACGCAGAGCGCTTTTGTGTGTGCGTGCGCGGCGAAACCCGGAAGTAACGCGCACTGTTCGCAACCTGCAGCAAACGCAACACGAGGTACGACTGTATGTAAGATGTTTTAGCAACCTATGTATCACCTACCTGTGTTGTATATTTATTCTGCAACTGCAAGTACACTAAGTAAAAGCTATTTGCTCTTTAAAAGAGAGTGTCTTGCATAGTTTTTATAAGAGGGCAAAAGACAGCTAATTAACAGGTCGAATGACCCAGGACTGTCTTCCACAAAGCTTTGCTAAATGGGAACTAGAGTCTAATTCTCGCAATTCTGAACCACCATTGTACTGCTGGTTTTACAGTGCAACTGCTCATGCTGATTGTTTTTTCCTCCCCACAGCACAGTGAGAACTATTTGCAAATGGTTGCTTCCTCGGGACCATTATCCGCAATAGCAAATACAACATTTTTCACTCCAGGAGAAGAAAAACCACAAACATCCATGGCATCCCCCGTTTGATGCCTTGGCCATGCCCATGAACACTTCCAATCCATTCCCATACCTACCGATGACAGTCAGATGAGTGCTAGCAGTTATGCTTGTGACTATGTTGGTAGCGACACATTCCCACTCTCCGTGGTCATCCTTACTGAGAGATCGGAACTGGAGGCTGCCACTTGGAAGGGTGTTGTGCTTGCTTCTACTGGGCTTCCCTACCTTGGTCAAACAACAGAGAAAGCACAGGGGAAAGGAAGGAGAAATAAAGAAAGAAAAAAACACAACTCAGAGGCATGTTGCAAGGGCAGCAGAGTGAGGCGACATGATGCCAATGCTGCTAGCACAAACTGGGAGAAGGGTGCAATTCTGGGCCCTTCCTGCAGACACTTGGAGGCATCTTTGGCAAAATCATTGGCCAGAGGGGTCAGCTCCCAAAAGGTGGTATGAGCAGGTAAGGCAGGTGTGGAGAAAGGAGCACAAAGAGGTACAAGGCAGAGCTGGAGATCCAGCAGAGATGAGGGAGCAGGCAAGGACAGAGCAAGGAGTGGGCATGAGGGTGCTTCTGCTGCACAGATAAATGGGGGTTTGGGCAGGGACCTGGGTGGCCCTGTGCCCTCCTTCACAGTGGACAGTTCCTTACTTGAAGGGCTGCCTGGCTCAAGTCCAGTTTAAATAAGAAAGAATCGTAAGAAAGAAGAGCAGGAACGACCATGAAGTTACACATTCTCAATTAGCAGCTGGTCAGCAGGCTGAGCAGGGACACAGGTAATCAACCCATTGTCCGCTTCCTCTACAGTAAGATGTACAAATTTAGAAATAATTAAAACAAAAATCCAGTGCATCTATGAAGTAGCACATGCAAATCTGCATCCACCACTCTTCTTTGGGGGGTGGGTTGATGCATTAATTTTTCTTAGCCACTGTTATTGGAATTCTAAGGTCTCATATATATAAATCTTATGTTCATAAATTTACAAGGCAAACACATACATAAGTATATAAACTATGTGTCTGAAATAATGCAGGACAGCATTCCTGAAACCATTTTGACTCCCCCAAATTGGCCTCAAATGTTTCTCTGCAAGGAGGAAGGAAATAGGAAAGCCTCCCCCTTGTCTTTTGCTCACAGTATTTATCATCACAAAAGAATGGCCAGGATGCCCAGATAAAAGCAATCAGTGACCATTAGATATCCTGGCAGACAGGTTTTCTGCTGTAGGCTGCCCCTTCAGTTATGTATGTACTGTATGATGTTTTGGGGGGTGGTCTTGAGCTACAGGGGAGGCAATTTTCAAATGTCTGTATAAGAGCTTGCACACTATTGTTCTAGGTTCCTCTCCTCCCTCCCTGTGTGGGGTGAGTGAGGGACCCTGTTGCAACTGGTAGTGATGGTGGCTGTGATGGCTGGAAAAAGGTACCCTAATGTTCCTGCTCTACTACCCCACTGGCAGAGCACCTACTTGAGTAGAGCAGGTTTCTCCCTGCAGATGTTCACCCTCCAAAGGATGCAGGTCAGTGGGATCAGGCAACAATAAGATGAAGTGTTCTGTGCGACCTGAATGCCTGCATAATTCTGCAACAACTGAAGGCGGCCCATCTAACAGCTATGAACCTTACATAATTGTATGTATGTTTTAAAAAGACATTAATATTTGGGAGGCGGAATAGATGAATTCTGGGACATGAAACACTGAGTGCATACATTTATATGCACTATGACTTTCAACCACTTCTAGGCCAGTTTTAATGTCCATGGCCCCCAACCCAAGGAATCCTAGGAACTGCAGTTCTTCAGGAGTCCCTTAAAAAAAATATCCTCCACTCCACAAAACTACAGGATTCTTTGTGGAATGGGTCAAAAGGTCATGACAGCTGATCTGGTCACTTGGTAGATAGATATTATTTTGCATTCTATGTACTGTTGTTTAGTTTAAAGCTTTAGGCCACTAGAGGGAGCTACGACACCATGAAGCTCATCTGTATTCACCCTGTATTCATCTGGTTGCATGATGAGGCAATCACTCTGTTTCCCTTGGGTTTCAGGCACAGAGGCGTAGCAAGCCCAGGTGGTACCGGGTGTGGAATTTTTTTTGTCACCCACTCTCGAGAGCTCGGGGTAGGTTTGGGAGTCGCAACACCGTGCATGCATTGTACGTAGCAGTTTGCCGCCAGCACCGCTCGAACGCCGTACGGATGGTGACGGGATCTTCCGTTCGTGGCTGCAGTGCCGTTTCCCAAAGAACAGGTATGGGGAACCACAGGACTACAAGCCCCACCATTCCTTGCCACCAGTTGTGCTTGCAACACCCTAAGGGACAAAGGTTCCCCGCATCTGCACCAGAAGATGGCCATAGGGTGATGTTTAAGGTGGCACTTGGCCACTGGATCACTTTAGCTGCAGCAATGGACAAAACAGATCTCCCCCTCCTGACCTCTGACAGTGTATGTTACTTCTGCTTGTCAAAAAGAAGAGGCGATGCTTTAAAGAGGTACAGGCAGTCCAAGCAGCAATCAAGGGCACCCTGAGGACATGAGCAACTGCCTTATACTGGGTCAGACCACTGGATCCACCCAGCTCAGTAATGTCTACACCAGATATAGGTAAGCTCGGCACTCCAGATGTTTTGGGACTACAACTCCCATCATCCCTAGCTAACAGGACCAGTGGTCAGGGGTGATGGGAGTTGTAGTCCCAAAACATCTGGAGGGCCAAGTTTGCCTATGCCTGGTCTACACTGACTGGTAGCAGCTTTCCAGGTTTTCAGACTCTTTGTCTTTCCCAATACTACTTGGAGATGCTGTGGGATTGAACATGGGACCTTCTGCACACAAAGTTGATCCTCTGCCACTGAGCTACTCCCCTTCCCTGAAGTTCAGGGGCACAAGACCAGATGTGGAGCACAGCTAGGCAAGCAGCAGTAGGCTAGGACTCTTAAGAGAGTCAGAATGGGGAGAATGCAAAACAGAAGATCACAGAAAAACGGGAAAGCTGATAGCACTTGGTGGCTTTGGTTTGGACCTTTCCTCCTGCTGAATCTCTCACAGCAGACACAAAATGAGAGAAACCCCTTGTGCATTTGCTAAGAGTCAGAGCTTGAGGGAGGACACCCAGTGTGGGCGGCAGCTGAACGAGATGTTTTGGGGTGGGAAAGCTCAGAGCTGCTATGCTACTTGTAAGAAATATGCCTTCACTGGAGGTATTTAAGCAGAGGCAAGATTACTATTTCTTAGGGCTGCAAGATTCTTGAATCAAGCAAAGGGAGTGGGACTGGATTACCTCCCAAGGTCCCTTTCAACAATAAAATTGCAATGCTCCTCATATGAAAGACTGCTGTAGTTAAGAGACTGTGTCCTTCTGACTGTACTCCAGCTAGGAAAGGGAGAGAATTTTGGGTTTTGTTTACATTTTAAGGAGAAACTACCAAATTTGCACATCTCAAGCCGATGCACAGAACAAAAAGCGGCTATCCTACAAAATTCACACTTCCCAAAATTCTGCAATGCGGTTGCCTAACCAATCTGTCTAAAATGTATATATTAAGGGAAAGTGGGAATAAACACACATACATTTCATTAAAATAATGAACAAGAATGCATTGTGTTTGGGGAAATGGCTTGCAAAAATGTGCACATTAGTAAAAACTGAGTACAAACACAGGTGTATTAAGAGATATTTGTACTCAAATGCTGACAAGATTTTCCCCTCCATTGCAAATTGCTGGGGAAACGTAGAGAACTGGATTTAAGAGTAGAAAAATGGAAAACAGAGAGAAGCAAAACGAATAGGTTCCTTCATCTGTAGCTCCAACAAATCATGGTTTGATCTGGCAGTATGTTGCAAAATATTAGCACAGGAAGAGGCAAGTCTATCCCATGCACTGCACTGGGGCAACTGTGGAGGGAGAGGTCCACAAGGGGGAGGGGGACCTGTAGTAGATACTGGCACAGAGGAGCAAGTGGGGAAATGGGCAAGTGAGAGCCAGTGTGGTGCAGTGGTTAGAGCATCAGACTAGGACCTGGGAGACCAGGGTTCAAACTCCCACTTCGCCATGAAGTTCACTGGGTGACCTTGAGCCAGTTGCTGCCTCTCAGCCTAACCTATCTCATGACTAAATGAGGAGAGGGGAAACCATGTATGCCACCTTGAGTTCCTTGCAGGAAAGGTGGGTATGAATGCAATAAAGAAATGAATAAAACAGAGCGGCTCATTTTGCAATTGCTGCTGTTGCTGGCTAAGGTTTCTGCAGCTTCTAAGGCTTCCTTGCAAGGAGCTGGGTATCTCCCCCACCCACCTGCGGGACGGGGGGCGGCAGTAGTACAGCCCGAAGCGAAGCAGCTGAACCCGCAGTTTTGCTCTTACCGGGACAGAGTGTGGCTTCTCTGTCTGCAATATTCATCAAAAGCCAAAGGCACTGCAGATTTTTCTGGCAGGCCGGGTACCTTTCTCCAGGTGATGGCAGGAAAGGGGTCTCCTGCAGCAGCACAGGGTATCAACAGCTCCCTCCCTGCCTCTTGTCTGTACTCCCAGCCTGGTAGCACCGTAAAATAGGGCGGGTCCTGCAGCCAGCAATGGAAGGCAAGGGGAGAGAAAGGCGGGTGGGGGAAATTAAAAAATCGAACAACTCTCATTGAACACACAACCAAAACCTGCATTTAAAAAAATCTGCCATCCAATTACAGAACTTTTAGCCAGTTAATGAGTCTGCCAAAAGCCAGATGGTTAAACAGATTACATTGACATACATACAATCACTGACCCATGTAAATTCGTGGATGAGGCGGGTGTGCAATACCTTCTCTGTGTTCGTTCTCCCTTCGCACACCCTCTCCCACTAACGCTTAGCTGCTCACAACACTCATGCAAGCTTACCGCTTGCTCGACTTGGTTTGCACGATGCTCTCATGTGCACACATTCACATTCACTGTCTATTTCATGGAGACAGTATGTAAGAGCTGCCCAACGCTGGCAGATTGACAGGTCATCTTCTCTGCTGGATGCCTCCAACTGACAGCACCATCTCCTCCTCCTTGACATTTGAATGCTGACTTTTTCAGCTTCTTAGAAGGTGGGTTGTTTATACGTATGTCCTGTGGGGTCCCCACAGGCATCATGGTACACTCAGATACTACTCCCCACTTGGTAGCTGCCAGATCCTCATGCCCCTCCTCATTTTATTTTTTAGATTAAAGGTTCTTTCTCTTTTTTTGCATTTTGCAGAAGGTTGATTTTATTAGAGTGGCTGCTTTTTTCTTTTTCTTTTGGTCTGTTTTGTTTTTAAAGGTTGAAGGAATTTTGCTCGTTGGGCAGGAAGGGTCTAAGCATCACCAGATATTGGTTCCCCACCCCCACAAAATGGATACTTGTGGTGTCCATGGTGGTTTCTTAGACCAGTGTTTTTCAACCACTGTTCCGCGGCACACTAGTGTGCCGCGAGATGTTGCCTGGTGTGCCGTGGGAAAATTACTTTATATATAGTCAATATAGGCACAGAGTTAATTTTTTTAACATTTTCTAATGGTGGTGTGCCTCGTGATTTTTTTCATGAAACAAGTGTGCCTTTGCCCAAAAAAGGTTGAAAAACACTGTCTTAGACTTCCAAGGGGGCCTCTGAGCTCAAAAGGGCTGGGGATCTGTGTTCTATCATAATAGCAACAGAATCAGGCAGATTCATTTCAATCAAATGAATTCACAATTCCTTTAAATCAGAGCCTGTGGTCTCTTCACTTTAGGTGAGCTGATCTGATTTGGGGCACCCAGAGAGGCTCTGTACTGTGCTCCTGCACACCACACCCACCCAGGAGAACTTCACAACAGTCAGGTCTTACCATCACAGCTGGCATTTTGTTGATGCAGATTGCATCCAAAGATAGGCATGCTCAGTGGGCTTACTCTGAGAAATAGGCATGCTCAGTGGGCTTACTCTGCTGGACACAACCCTCTGTGTGCAATATGCATAGTTCCCAAGCTTTTCAGAACAGCAATATATCAAGAGGTGAGATACTAGCTGCCTCTGGCTCTTCCCAACTGTGCCTCAGAGTTATTGCATCACTGAGGCTGCTGAGCTTGAGGGAGAAGCAGAGCAATTCAACTGCCTCTGTTGAAAGACCAGACACCTTTAGCATTCCCTCGGATGTCACCTGGCAGCAACCATTCCATCAGGCTATGTGGGCCACTTGCATTCAAGGTGATTGGTATAAGCACTTTAAGAACTGCTTCCTGACCTGCGGGGGGGGGGAGTTCTGCCCTCCTCCTTCCCTGTTCCTTTTTCCTTGTGTGCCATGCCTTTTAGAATAAAAACCTAAGGGTATGCAGTGCCACACTACTTCTCGTGTTTGTGTGTGTGTGTGTGTGTGTGTGTGTGTGTGTGTGCTGCTTCGTGAGCTTCTTCAGTTAAAGAGAAAGATACTAATGTTTAAAAAGCAAATAAATACCTTCAGTACGAGTCGGGCAGGGGGGGACTGGCCCATTGTACCCAGGGCATTATAAGGCACGCAGGTGTATGTGCCAAGAGCTTCTTCCGTTGCCTCTTCTATTCGAATTGAGCCATCTTCCATCAGACTCCAGCCAGAAAACTGCACAGGCAAGAGAGAAGACTAGACACGTTGCAGTTTTTGAGTTTCATATGAGATATATGGCTGTTTTGTGTTTTTTCTCTCCACTTAAATTATCTGGTTGAATGTGTAGCCGTATATTTACCGGTAAGTGTAGATGCTGCATAGACTGGAACCACAATGAACCCCTCCTCTTCAGCTGACATTTCAATATATGCTTCGATGTAATGCTTTTCATTTGTCAGTAGATGTCACTACTGTGCTGTTTGCATCACCTAGTGATTCAGGGTAGAACTACACTAAACTTAACATAACTTGTAGTTGTGGGATTCTGATTTAAAGGCTCTTCCTTTAAGACAATGGTGTTACTGTAGCTGCATTTTGAGAGGGAAGACCAATTCTTGAGGTGAGAGAGAGGAGTATTTTAACCCTGTCCAATTCTGCATTTTTTCTTCTGGAAGTTCTCCCCTGCCCTGATCCCCTGCAGACACATGGGTTTCACCTCTGCAAGTGAAATAATATGGGTATCTAAGGAAATTTCAAGTGAACGCCTAAGCACTGTGTCATGGCCAGGAGCTGATTATGGGAGAGAGAGTTAGGAGCAAATCCGTCCTAGGTACCTAATTTAGATTAAAGAGTTCCAGGTCTAGCCACAACACATTAAATACACTACAGGAATGGGGGCCTAGTCTGTCCAGGTACCTGTTCTGATTCAGGTTTTTGGTTCCCAGGCCACACAGGCCTCCCTCTCTATGCCCAGAAACCTCTAATGCAGCAATAGGGTCAATGTTACAAGTGTTGGGAGCATGTAGAGTTCTCCTGGATGCAGAAGGCCTCGGAAGGCATCCTCGGTGCAAACTGAGGAATCCATTCCAAATTTCACAATCCTCTAGAATTCTGGCAGAGTGAAATCACCCAAACTTTCCAGAATGGGAACAAGCAATTCAGCTCATCCTTAATTCAGAAACGTCCTAGCTAGCAGCTGAAAGATTCTCAATGTCAGAGCTTGGAAAGTTCATTTAAAAAAAAAAGCAGCTAATTCTAGTTCTAGGTCAATGCGTCCAAAAAGAAATTACCGTATTTTTTTCATCTATAAGACTCTATTTCATCTATTTGGGGGGACTCAGATTTAAGAAAATGGGGGGAGATGGCCCAGAGTATATGACGCCCCCTAATTTTTGACATTATTTTTAAGGAAAAAAACCTAGTCTTATACACGGGAAAATACGGTAATTCCAGTTCATATTGGTCCCCCTTTACAAAATGAACTATCTTGGCTCATGTTCAGTTCAAGTTCATCCAAATGGTCATTGGCAAAATACTTTTCAGTATTCACAATGTTACAAGCAGCTGTGCTGAGGCATACAGTGTACTTCAAACAACTAAAACAAAAACATCAAAATATGGACACAGTGGGATGTGAATAGCTTAATTCATTCCTTCAAACAATTATCATATTTAAGCTTAAAGCTTAAAGGTCCAAAGTGTAAAAAAGAAAACCCACATGTAAGAAGTTGAAGGTTTTAACTAGAAATTGTTCAAAGTTCCACCCTAAAACAAACTTAATCTACATTCAGTTCACTCAAAAGTTATGGGAGCAACTTTCAGGTGTCGTTCAGAGGTCTTTGAACTAATTCAGTGAACTTTTTTTTTTAAATTCAAGATAGTTTATTCCAAGCACTGCATAGAAAAGAGAGAATGAATTACTGGAGTTTGAAACTGCTGAGCCCTAGTCCCTAAGTTCTTTTTTTCCTTTTCTTTTTTTAGGAGGCGGGGGGGGGGAGCAGGAAGGAAGATTCAAAGCTGCAGCTGGAAAACATGAAGAATCACACCTAGCAAATGCTGAGAAGGAGGAGAAAAACAGGACAGCAGTTCTTTAGATTTGTGGGGGGAGGATTCATAAACCAAAATCCCCTTGTCAACATTTTGGACTGCATTTGTAATCCCTTTGTTTCTGTCTGCTGGGAGACGGTCAGTTATCATAATTGGCCTACTTGGATGGCACAGATGTATCGCTTCAGGGGGAAATGTTGACACAGAGCCCTGCTAATGAGATGTGGACAATTCCTCCTCCTGGCATCAGCTTGAATATAGCTCAGGTCAGTAGCGCTCAACAAAAACAAAACACCCTAGGATCACCAATTATTCCCATCATCATGATGGCTGGGGTGCAAAATCATCCCATACCAACCCGAGTGCCGGCCTCGATTCCAGCATCCAGCAACTTATTCCAGAGTAAGCTACCGCTGACTGTAATTTTAAGGGAACATATGCTCGCTCTCCTCCATAGGCCAGTGAAGGTCCACATTCAGCCCCAGTACCCACCCCACTTAAGGGAAGCCATTTGTGCCAGATCAGATCAAGGCAGGAGCACCACTAGGTACCTAGAGGGCTTTGGGTCCAGACCCACGACACCTGTGTGTATCCATGTATAGATCTTCCTTTGGGAAATTAAAGTGGTGGATAGAATATAGTCTCCCTGGCACTGCACTTTACAGCATGCATCACCCAGTAAGCAAGACTGTGTTTAAAAGAGGGGACTGAGAAGAGAAAGGAAATCTAGGGCCCTGCAGAAAAGAACTGGGCTCAGGCTTCCTAACCATCTTCCTGGATGACCAAAGGATCATCTGGTGCACTGCTGCTTCTCCAGCTGTGGCCAAGCAGATGCCCCCAGCAAGCTTGCAAACAAAGCAAAACGGAGGCATCCTTTGTTGCCTGCTCAAAAACATCTGAGATCTCATGCCTCTGAATAAAGCATCGTGCCAAGCATTGGGTCCCTGGGAGGGTCATTTCTGGTGGTCAGGTCCTGAGAACAGGAGGAGTTAGTATCCATCCAAGCGGCCCCAGTAGCAGGTGTGTTGTCCAAAACAAATCTGGGGCCTGGTTCTAATCTAGAGCACCAATCAAGGGTGGCAGGAGGGGCAGGATCTTAAGGACTATCCTTGTACCAGAGATAAGTTCCTTGGAATACAAAGCAAACACTAAGGCTATGGCTTTAAAAAAAGTCCTGGTGGGCAGGGATTGGCTCATGGGAACCAGCTGACTCAGAGTTGTAACAGGCTGGTATTATACCAAGCCAGACCGTTAGCAGGAGCCACCACAATGAGTCCCATTAATTCAATGGGACTTCCCCCCCTTCTCCTTTCCCTGTGTGCCCCCCCCATTGACTCTGGAGGGGTCAGGGGAGCCTCCAGAACAGCATGCAGTGGGAGTAAGCAGGGGCACCATTCCGTCAGGGAAGCAGAAATGCATACACTGATGTAACATTTGTGTTAGTGCAACACTGAATTCCTTCCCATTTAGATCAGGATTGCCTACACTGACTGGCAAAAGCTCTCCAGGATTTCAGGCACAGTTCTCTCCCAGCCCTACTTGGAGATGCCAGGGATTGAACCTGGGACCTTCTGCAAGTACAGCAGATGCTATATCACCAATCAACAGACCTTTCCCTGAAAGACATGCAACCCTGGCACCAAGTTATCAACATGTTACGAACATAACTTCTCATTGTATCTTGGTAGAAAGAATCCATGACAAGATTATGGTAAACATGTTTCATTGCTCAGCTTGAAATCTAGATTGCTCACTAATACATATATATATATATATATATATATATATATATATATATATATATATACACACACACACACATTTCTACCTTGCTCATTACAGAAATCCATTCTGCTGATGGGAACACCCTTACTTGGGGGAATATCTGCTCATCTGGAGCTCCCGGGGAGGGAGGGGGACCATTTGCCACACAGTGTGGCTGTGGCCAGACAGGGGAATATTGCCACCTTCCTGCACAGCTGAGGAGGGGATGACTCCCTGATGCCGCCCTCCACCTGGCCATGTTGGACACTCTAAAAGAGTGGAAATTGCCCACAAGCCAATCAGGGCATGGGCATTGGAGTTGTGCCCTGCCTGCCCCTAGGGTATTTAGGAGGGTGACCTGGAGCAGGCCGCCCTCTTGGTTGACCAACACATGATTTACCACCCACCCGGACAGTTAGAGGCCTGCTTAGTGGGGGAGCAGGCAAGTTGTCGTAAGGAAGTTGCTATGGTTAATTAGTCACCATATTCAGGGCCAAGGAGCAATTTTCTTCTACAAGCAAACTGGCCAGCTTGCAGACTTTCACCAAAAAAAGAGGTGCAGGAACTCACCATGAACACCTCCTTCATTCTCTTAGAAAATGGTGTCCACCTGAGAGGTGCTAGAACTGAGTTCTGGTGAGTTCTGGCTGGGGAAAAAGCCCTGCTTTCGCCTACCTCATGGCAACTGTCACAACTTTGGCGTATAAGGCATTGGGCTGGATCCTTAGTTACACGAGTACCCCGTTAAAGGGGTCCAGAAAGGGTAACTCTGTCTGGGAGTCCACATGGAGAATGATAGGCCAAAACACCTCTCCCAATGGTGGGCCTATGTGAGATCGTGGCACCTGACCCATATCAGGAGTGATTCCTCAGCACTGGACCAACCCATTGGATTCCTATCCTCCACATCAGCCACAGACATCATGTGTCTGTGGTGGCAAATAGTGGCCATGATCTTTCTAAATGATGGGCATGATGAACACTCACTGATTTGAATGAGTGAGCTAAGCACACAAGTATCTTCCCCATGAAAATCCACAGGGCTTCCAAGTGCTCAGCTTTGGCCGGATTGTACCCTCCCCTGATCATCAACACTATCATGCCTGAAGTTGAGAATCACGTTAGTAGATGACTCCCCTGCACACACACTCCATTTGAAACAGTCAGAATATAATCTTTAAACTGTTAATATTTAAAGGAAACTCTAAATATTGAGTATTTTGTTTAAATATTTAAAAGAATGAAGTCCTTGATAGGATTTTTCAAAGCAAGGTAATAGCAGGACGGAGTCTCATTAAAGAGGATCTTTTAAGCATCCCATATATAGTAATATCTGCCAGATGACCCGTTATACTTCCACCAGTGTTAGATTAATGATGCTCATCTCCCACAGTGACAAGAGGAATAAACTCCTTATGAGACCCTAGATGGAGAGATTGCTGTTGATTAGATTGAAGAATCCAAATTATTGTTCTATTCTAAATGCCAAGAGACTTTCACATGGTGTGGGGAGGGGAGAAGGGCAGCATCTTTGTGTGCAACAAGGGTGTCCCAGCCTAAATTGACAGAGATGACATGGAAGGGGGTGGGTCAGTGGGTCACTAATTGGCAAAAGGCATTCCTTACAGGACAGGTATTCAACCAGTAGGTTGGGACACCCAGGTGGGGGCTCTCACAGGCTGGAGGGGAAGCTGGAAGATCCTGAGAAAGGACCAGTCCTGACTTTTCAGCTTTTTCCAGCTGTTGCTGCCATGTTGAAATCCAGCTGAGGCCAACCAAACCAAAGAAGAACTACATGCGGTATTTGGGCTAGAACGCATGGTAAGACACCCATTTTTAATTTCCAAGAGTTCTACAAAGTAGCAGGAGAAGGGCACGTGTCTTTTTTCAGTAAAAAATATATTTCTGACCAACTGTATACCTCACCTGAAGCAAGGGGCATATCTATGGAGCAGGGGCACTGTTCACTTTCAGTTTTCATCAGAAAATCTGATTAATAAACAGCAATCCTGTGCACATCTAGTCAGAACTAAGTCCCATTGGTCTGTAACTTACATTCTCTGTCTGCTAGGGCGAGGGCTCTTGCCCTAGCAGACAGGTGAGGTTTAATGTTGTGCAACAGAGGAATCCAACACAATGGATGTGCTAGTGGAAATTCATTGCACAACAGATTGCACCATCTGTCATGCAACAAGGTTACCAGCAACCTGCTTATGCATTTGCTTGTGCAACAATGGTGAATTTCTTCATCAGAACACGTATACAGCTAAGAGACATTAACTTAGTGCTACACTGGATACAGACCCATTGAGTTCAACAAGGCATACTCATAGCTAAGCAAGTATAGGATAACAACCAAAACCTAGTTTCAACCAGGATAATTAAATCAGTGTGGTAGATCAAGACTAGATCTAGGGAGATTCAGCTTCAAATCTCCCACCAACATTACTATCACATTACTGGTAACTATCTCAGCCTAGCGTACCTCATAGGACTATTGTGGGCATAAAACAGGAAGGGAACAATCTTGCATGCCACCCTGAGCTCCTTGGAAGAAAAGTCCAGATATAAAACAAACAAAATCATACACAACTAAGAGCTCCTTCTACCTTTTCAATGTGCAGAGGGCGTCCATCTTTGTTCCACTTGACCAGGGTAACCGGAGGTTCCGCCTCAACTGGGCAGCGAATGTATCCATGTATCCCCACAGGAACGTATATGACGGGTGGCATGTTGACCACACGGGCAGGATCTGGGATGGGATAAGTCAGAAGTGACGAAGAGCTTTAAAATATGAACCCTCCAGACAAGCATCAAGCTTGTACCTTTCTACTGTGGCCTAATTGAACAGAGGTCAGCAACGTTTTTAATAATGGAGTCCAAAACCCCACGTACTAAATCAGTAACATTCATAAAACTCTGGCCTCCAGAGACCTTTATCCTTGTGCTCATTATCTGCGCCGGTTCCATTAGAGCAACACTTAGCATTTACATGGACCCTTACGTCACCAAAAACGTTTTATCTCAATCTATCTGTGCTAAGCTCTAGGAGCATGGAAGCATTTTTCAGTCAGGAGGGAGGGAGGGGGAGAGGGAGAGAGAGAGAAAAAAAAAATATAGGCACACACACACCCCTCCATCTTCACACATACACACATCCATGATCAGCGTTAAAATCCTTTGCCATCTTACTCAAGAGGTAAAATAAACCTTTCCCAGTCAACATTTAGCAGGTGCAACTCACACCTTTCCCAAAGTTGTTTGCATAAAATTTGAGGAAGGGTAGTTATACTATAATTAAAAATGGGGTAAGGGATAACACAATTACCCATTTTGGTACATCCAACTGGGAGTTGGATAGAGTGGAATTTGAGGTGTAATTGAAGGTCCCTGTTCAAATACAATGAACCCAATAACCATAGAATCATAGAGTTGGCTCAAACCACTAACCATCTGGTTAACAGACAGATGCATTGACCCATTGCGCCAGGGGAGAGAGAGAGAGAAAGAGAAAGAGAGAAGGAAGGAAGGAAGGAAGGAAGGAAGGAAGGAAGGAAGGAAGGAAGGAAGGATTTTGATCAACTTCTCCATGCTATTATTCTTATTTTATTTTTATAGTTGGGAGGGTGGGTTGTACATCATCAAGCTGCCACCTAAAATAAAACAAAAATCAAGGCTAAGGTGGAAGCCCCCACTCAGGAGCATGAAGAAGAATTCTGGGTAAAGCAAAAGAGAGAGTCAGTGAGCACATATTCAACAGCACAATTCTAAACATGCCTAGGTTTTTGCAGAATTTGAAAGGAGCTACTTCCAGGTAAGTGAGTATATGATTGCAGCCCAGCTTTTCATATGTGGCATTATACTTCCCCTTCCTCTCGTCCTGCCTGCATCTCCCCCCCCCCCCAAAAAAAGAAAATCTACTCCTGGAGGTTGGGGGACATTCTGGGAAAGATTTGAGAGGCATGCAAGGGGGCTGCAAGGGGGAAAAGGGAAGTCTCATTGTGCAAGGAAGCTTCCCCTGACATGACATTGGATATTGCTCTATGTTTTATCCCCTTTCCCCCAGTTATTAAAAAGATACCATATCTATACCACAGCCTTAAACTGCTTAAAAACAGTCATTCTCTCTCCACAGGGAACTCTGGGTATTGTAATCCTGGGTGGAATCTCAGCAACCAGTGAGGTGGGGGGAGGAAAAACATATATTTATCTATATGAAAACTACCACATTCAGAGAACTCTCAATTGAGCACAATAATAAGAGTGGAATCAATTTTCAGTTTCATTATTTATATATAAAAAACCCCACACACATTTCCTTTTTAGTTCTAGCTGTTGTTGTTAACCCAAGAGGTTTCACTGCTGCTTTGGATAAAGAAGTTGCCTGTAATAGACAGAACATGCAGTGAACCAACAGAGAAAGATTTTTTTTTAAATTAAATACTAGATATTACTTTTTTAAAAAAATAAAGGGAAGGTAGGCAACCTAAAGTAATTTGCTGGGAGTTCTCTGCTCTGGCAAGGACACTCTGATAGGCTGGAGGAGTATAATTGGAAGGGAGGGAACAGGAGACAGTATTAAAACCTTTAGTTGCATCGCTAAGGAAAGGAGGCTATTTTGGAACACATGTGGGGGGAACATAAAAGACAACAAGGGTAGGGAAAACACCTGGCAAATAGTTATGAACATCGGAAGCTTACTGTGAGGGAGGCCACTGCATTTGCACTGACTGGCAAAGACTCTCTGGTCTTTCCCAGTTTTGTGGGGAGGTGTTGCAGATTGAAACTGGGACCATTTGAATGCAAAGCATCTGATCTACCATTGTGCTATGGCCTTTTCCTAAGAGTTGAGGACAAATGAGCATGATATAGCTCACCATATGTCAGTGGGTCCTTGAACCTTGAGACTGACCAAAAGGCTTAGCCATCGCCAAACGGGATGCTTCTGCACAGCAAGATCTGAATCAGGGTCATGGCATCATTGACAACTATTGGCTAATTTTGCATCATGGTGTGCCTACAAGTACACCCTTTCTCCCCCCCCCCCTTTCTCTCTCAGTGGTGGATACAGGGGTGTGGGTTTATTGGAGAGAATGGCAGAGCTGAAACATGAGTTGCAGCATGATTTGGGACCAGTGGCATAGTATTCAACAGTTCAAAAATGCAGACACCACTGATAATCCATACACATGTACACTTTAAATAGCAGGTGTATATAGCACAATACCCATTTTGTTAGGATCAGTTGACATCCTTAGGCTAGTGAGTTGGCAAAGGGTGGTGAAGTGATTATTAGAGTGTTGGAATTTGGTTGGGGAGACCTGGGTCCACAGCATTGGTCAACTATGCAGCATGACTGTAATCCTGGAAGCAAGATCCATTTGATTCAGTGATGACTTCATAAGCTCAAGTTGTAAAACATACCGAGCTTTAACAACAGAACTTCAGGCATCTGAAATGCAACAGTTGACTTCTAATCAGAAATGGAAACAATCTTGCATGGAGGTGTCATGTAGCAGGAACCCCATCAAAGAAAAAGAAAGAAGTGCCCGGCCTCTGCTTCACTATTTTCCTTCATTCCTCTGATGCTAATCTGTCACAGACCATAGCAAAACGTGAAACCCTCCATACCACCTCATTAACTTGCCTGAGCAAGGAGGGCCTGTCAACTACCCATGTGGTCCAGCACATGACACTAACACTCCTGCTCTGGAAAGAAAGAAAAAATCCCAGAGCAGTGCTTTCCCTCTGCCCTTGTTTGTACTCCCCAAAATCACTGGGGAGCAGAGATTTGGGGGGGGGGGCAGAGACAAATGCATAGCACAGTCAGTTCTAAGTCAGGACCTGAATCAAGAAATCTGTCTAGCACAGGGCTGGAACAAGGGCATAAGGCAAAATGGACAGGAAAGCAAGTTTGCAGAGACCAGATCAGACAGGGAAAGACAAAACTGACTGAAGGGAATACTTGGAGTAAGGCTGGAGGAGCACACAGGCAAGGCCAAGGCCCGTCTGTTGCCTAGGCAACAACTCAGGCCTCACCTGCAGGTATTTATAGCCAGACCAGGCCAGAAGGAACCAATGAGCTGCCAGAAGGTGGAGTCACATGAGAGCCTAGGGGGGCAACAATGTTCTTCCTTCTACAACAGTTACTGGGTTCCTCTCAAGGGGCTCCAGGACACTGCCAAGAGTTTCTTGGTTCAAAAACTGGTTGATTGCAACATCGTGCCTGGATCCTGCACCATAGTCCTCCAAATCTGATACTCCACATCTTCCCGTGTCTGCTTCCTTGCATTATTTAGCCTTGTCCAATTAGCAGTATTACAGAACAGAGACAATAACCTCCTTTTTCATTCTCCGCTTTCTGGTCCACTGACTATTTGGGAATTCCAGATTCATTCGCTTTTGTTTTTCTCCTCCCCTTCCCTTGGGTGATGGGGGTGGGGAGCAAAAAAAAAAAAAGGCACCGGGTAATTCCTAGCGTCAAGCCAAGAGTGATTGAATGACGCCACCATTGTCAGGGATTTTGGACCCCCCTGCTTCTGTGATTGATGGGAACAAGTCAAAAGGAGGAGGGAGGGCATTAATCCTTATTATTCTGGCTTTAGAGGGTTTTGTGTTCGTTTCTTTTCGCTTTCCAAATTTGATAGCCTGCCAGGGACAAAATTAAAAAAAGAAAAAAAACCCACACAACAGAGGTATTAAAGATTAAAAACCAAATGATTAAAATCCATAAAAGAGCCTTGCATATTTCCCATGCAGCAGTGTTGCAGTGGCACTCAGCACATGAATTGTGAACGGGAGTAAGATTCTCCAGAAGGAGAGGGGTTTTTCAATCAGAGGTTTTGTCTGATCGCACCGCACCGCACTGCACAGCACACAAACAAACACACCACTCCCCCAGCCCATCACACTTTGCAAACAGCTGACAACCACCAAGGACCGAAATGCTTATCAAGGTCATCTGATGCCGTCTGTGGCATCGTAACCCAGATTCATATCCAGGGCGTAATGAGGAACTTGATTTGTATATACACAGTTTAGTGCCATGTCTTAGGAAATGTAATCAACATAGGCTCAAGGGATTGGTAACGGGACACTGAGCTTTTTCACTTCTAGGTCACTGGACAGCCTCCAACTCGGTTGATTAATGACTGGCCAAAAGCCGTTGCCATCTGACAGCTACTTGGGGAACACTGAATGAGACAGCTTTCCATCCCAGACAAGAGCTGGAGCAAAAGTGACCCGGAAAACCGGAACCTAAAAGTGATGCTCCTTTCCGCCCAGGTTCATAGCGTAAGTCACAGATGTGTATGAAGCGCCAAAGTCCAAACAGTGAACCTAGAACCACGAAGAGGTTTTAATTCTGTAACCATAGTTAGGAGACGTGGAGCATGCTGCAGGCGCAGTCACTTTATCCTCCTCACTTTTCTGGCATTAATCCCTCTCCTGTCTGTGGTTTACTGTTTAAGCAACGATGTAGTGCTGCACCAGGGCTAACACAGACCATGGTTAGAAGTAACCAGTGTTCCACCCTGGTTTCAAGGCAACTGTAGCTAGTGCTAACTAAACTGCAAATGCAACAGTGTTTTGTTTTATTTAACAACAGTTATATACCACTTAATTGTAAAAATGATGATGGGTGTTGTAGTCCAAACTATCTGGGAGGGCACTAGCTTGGGCAAGTGGTCATATGTGGTCAAAGTGCACAGCAATGACCCATAAGCTAACATCTGGGTCCCTTCAAGGAGCTGCAGGCAATGCCTGGTGAATTCTGCTGGTTGCTACTATATGCCTTGGGCTTTCACCTTGGAGGCAAAAGCCTGCCCTTTCCCAGGCTGCTTGCTGGTCTATTGATCCCCAACTTTCTTCTCAGAGGCAGTGGCTTGTGTGCATGCCAAGTGTGCCAGGGCATCTGCACAACTACTGTGTCCCTTCCATCTCAGCCTTGTAGTTAACATCCAGCTCACACGGCTGGGTCCGGGAGCCGCGGCCCAGCTCTCACCAGCCACCTTGAGATAAAACAAATGTAAACAGAGATATAAAACCATTCTGATGCACTTGAGTTTGCAAGGATCGGTGCGGTATCTCACCTACGGTTCCGCTTTTGAAAAATCCCTGGAAACAAATGTATACACATACACAAGCACATGCTAGGGGCTCCGCCAATCCTACCTACCCCTTTTGGCAACTGCCCTTCCCCTACATCTGACCAAAGCCCCCTCCCTTTACACCTAACCAATCCTTTGCCTCTCCCCTCACCCCAACATCCAGCCCCTTTTAAAGCAGAGGGGGAGGCACTACACAGAGCAGCTTGCTAAACTGTACTGTGAAGCATATCTCCCCTCTTTCCCCTGCAGGTGAGTTTAACAGAGAAGGGACAGGTGCTCATTGAATCACAGTCTGAAGGGAGCTCCCTTCGCCCCATTAAACCCCGATGCATGGCCAGTCTGCTTGGGCCAGCCTGCTGTTCCTCACACTGCAATTGGCATAGCTGCCATAACCTGCACAGCACATTTTACGTGTGTGTGCTTGAGTGAGTGAGGGGTTAAACTGTGTCCTTTGGGGGAGGGGGGGAGGCTGCAGTAAGCAATGCTGGCCAAGCGCCTAGCAGATTGCAAGCACTGGTTTAAAAACAAAGAATTAAATAAAAGCTGATGGGTGTGCATCCTGCCTAGGCAAGGAGTGGCAGCTTAACCCTCCCCGGGGACATCTAATACTCATATGATACTCTAACTCGGAAGCATCTGCTGCTTGGTACAATATGGCAGGGCTAGGTAGCATTGCATTAAACAAAGCAATTAACCCAGCAACCGCACTGATCAGCCTGTGTCTCGTCAGTCCCAGTAATTTAGGCACAATTTATTCTCCACTCTCTGGGCTGACGTTGTGCCAACGCAGTCATCTCAGTGCCCGTAAAAAGTTACAGGGAGGCTGCGCAGGGATGCTGCTGCCTACATTTCTCAAGCCAGTAAGCATGTCATCGGCCGCCCTCCTGTGTTTGGGAGCTCATCACCCAAACGCAGGCAGCCTCCATTCACCCCAGACAAACGCACTCACACTGCACAGTCAGGTAGGCAGAGGCTGATGGCGAGCGCCCCAGGCTGTTGCTTGGAATGCAGGTGTATTTTCCAGCATCTTCAGGCTTGACTCGGAAGATGATCAGCGTCCCATCAATCAGGATCCGAACCCTCAGCTTTAGGTCACTGCAATGGAAAAGGAGCAAAAGAGAGGACAAGTGAGCATTGACAGGCTATGGGAGAAGGGGGGTATCCAGTGTGTAGCAGCACAAGGCCCCAGGTTCAATCCCCGGGCATCAACAGGTAAGGCTGGGAAGATAACCATGTCTGAAAACCTAGAGAGCTGCTGCTGCCAGCCTGTGTGGGCAGTCCTGAGCTAGATGGGCCAAGGCTTTGACTCAGTAGATGGCAGCTTCCTACGCTGAATTATGAATGATTTAACACCAGTGAACGTGAACTGCATGATGGGCAAGAGGCAGACCTCTCCTGACTATGCAGACTCCCAATATTGACAGGTCTGCAGCACAGCACAGAGGACTTAAGCACCAAACCAGAGTCATACTTGGGCTCTCCTGTGGCTTTTACAACAATTGATCAACCAGGGTGGGCGGGGAGGCAAATTCAATCAGGATCACAGCATTGGGAAAGGGGGTTGATCCTTTCCCTCTATGTTGTTTTCCTGATTAAAATCTGCCCTCTGAAGCTGCTATTTGCCTGTAGGGGGAACACACAGTTATCATACAGCTTTTTCTCCATACAGCAATTATAAAACTTGGGGAAGGGCCACAGCTCAGTGGCAGAGCATCTGCTTTGGATGCAGAAAGTCCTGGGTTCAATCCCTGGGGCTGGTGCAGATCCCTAGAGCAGGCTTCCTCAAACTCGGCCCTCCAGATGTTTTGAGACTGCAACTCCCATCATCCCTAGCTAACAGGACCAGTGGTCAGGGATTATGGGAGTTGTAGTCCCAAAACATCTGGAGCAGGCTTCCTTAAACTCGGCCCTGCAGATGTTTTGAAACTACAATTCCCATCATCCCTGACCACTGGTCCTGGTAGCTAGGGACCATGGGAGTTGTAGGCCAAAAACATCTGGAGGGCTGAGTTTGAGGAAGCCTGATCTGGAGGGCCGAGTTTGCCTATGCCTGCCCTAGAGAGCTCCTAGCAGTCTGTGTGAACAATCCTGAGCTAGAAGGACCAATGAGCTGACTCAGTACAGGGCAATTTCCAACATTTCTAACTTTGAAGGGGAGCTGCTTGATAGGATTCTGAAGTCCTCTCCAGTTGCTAATCATGAAAGAGAGAGAAACACAGAGAGAGGCAGTCTTAAGACCAGGCTTCCTCAACCTCGGCCCTCCAGATGTTTTTGGCCTACAACTCCCATGATCCCTAGCTAGCAGGACCAGTGGTCAGGGATGATCGGAATTGTAGTCTCAAAACATCTGGAGGGCCGAGGTTGAGGAAGCCTGCTTAAGACCATATAAGTCCCAGTGAAAAATTGCAAAACATGTTGGGTTCTATGCAGGTGCAGTCATGGCTCCCAATATACCTATAGCTTGCAAATCAGGAACCAGCCTTGGGAATGCATGCAATCTTCCTCTTTTCTCCTTTATCAGATGTAACTGTGATTTAGCATTACATGTGCATCAATACTAACCATGCTCCATGGTTAACACATACATATTCTGTCTTATAAGCAGAGGCACTGAATGCTGCCCAACTCGGGGGGAAGGGGGGGCTTGTCATGTGCATGTGACATCACATGTGCAACACATAAGTGTGATGTCACATGCACTGGGAGAAGGCCGCCAGGCCCTCTGCCACCGTGGGATGGCCCGGTGGTGCCCTCTGCCACCTTAGTAACTTGGGACCAGTTTAACTGCGAAATCACCTTACCCTATATGTGCCCAGTTGACTGCTTCCAACTGCAGAATTGGCACTGTTACAGGTGCAGCATAATACGCATTCCTCATTTGTAAGAAACAGATCTTTTAGCGTGGCAGCACCCACACTTTGGAACTCCCTGCCTATTGATATCAGGCCTTCACTGTACACTTTTTGGGAGGCTTCCTTGCTTCTGACTTTCAGGAGTCTTTTGAAGACTTTTTCATACAACTTTTTTTGGATCGGCCAGTAATTTTGACTATTGCTTCGTACTGTTTTGAAACTATGTTCTATATTTTATTCTTGCATAGCATCTGAGAGTACAGGAGGTAAATGGTGGTATATGAATACTTTTAAAAATAAGTAAGACATGAAGAATGTCAAGGAAGATGCCTTTCTTACACGCCCAGGAAAAGGAAGGTACAGAATGTCATTCATTCATATTCATATTCACATTCACATTCTCTCTCTCTCTCTCCCACACCTGCACCCACACACATTGCAAGAGAGAGAGAGAGAGAGAGAGAGAGAGAGAGAGAGAGAGAGAGAGATATCTGTTGTCCAGGCTTTCCCTACTTGAGAGGCTGCTTCATCCCTTATATACCCAAGTAGGACACCACAGTCTGGAGGAAAACTTCTGCTGCGAATTCCAAAAATCTCAGAAGACCATTTTGCAATCACTCGGACCAGGGCTTTTGATGTGCCTGTCTCTGTCCTAGGGAACAGCATCCCTGTCAAGATACAACAGGTACCAACTCCCTGCACTTTCCAGAATATTTTTTTGTTCCAACAGGTTTTCCCATCTGCATGAACATGTCTTTGACATGGGTATCTGTTTTGTATTGTGTTTTGATGGAAATATATGTTCAGGTTCTTTTAAAAAAAATACCCTGCCTTTTTGCTGTTTTTACTGCACCTTGCCATCAAACATATGTGTCAAATGCACTTAATTAAAAATGAATAACTGTTAGTGGATGACTCCAAGGGCCTCCTGCTGGAGTGTGCAGTCCTTTGAAAAGAGGTCCGAGGCTGCTTGCTCACCTTACCTGCCCCATTCCCAACCACATACTTCACCAAGACCAGACGAGAGAGAGAGAGAGAAACCCGAAAACAGAATCCAAACTCACTTCTTAAAGTAGACATTCTCATCTTCCCAGTGCCAAGTGTAGGTCAGGTTGCCTGGATATGCCTCAGCCTGGCAGGTGAACATTGCATCCTGGGAGATGTTAACCGTGATGTTCTCTGGAGGGGAAACGATGAAAGGGGGTCCTGTGGGAGAGCAGGAGACAAACAGTTACCTCAGCAGCCAAGAAAGGGAAGATGAGCTCATTGCTAAGAGCGGCTGACTTAACGGTGCAGGGAACAAGAGCAAGAAGAGCCACCGTGCCTAACGGACGCAAGCTCTTGGCATTTTGCCCAGGTCACATAATCCAGCACAGCTCCACTCCGAATTCCTCCCTCGTAGAGTAAGAACCGTGTGTTTAGAGTTGGTGCATCTGGCCCTGAGACGACTTTGCCGTAAGAACACAGGAAGCACCCCATTGGATCAGGCCAAAGGACCCATCTGGTCCAGCACTCTGTTCTCACAGGAACTGATCGATCCGAACTTCTCACACTCAAAAGGTGCTTCAGGCAAGCTACTCTTTCTCAGCCTCAACTCCTCAATCCCACTTCAGTGGGTACAGGGCCGTAGCTCAGTGGCAGAGCCTTGCCTTGCATGCAGGAGGTCCCTGATTCAATCTCAACCATCTCCAGGTAAGGACTGGGAGAGAACTCTGTCTGATACTCTGCAGAGCCACTGCCAGTCACTGTGTGGAGATTCCAGGCCACGGGCCGATATCAGCTGATTGACAATCCTGCGTGATTTGTGGGCCATATTGGATCCACTGGTTGGCCTGATATCACTCAGTTAAGATAACAGTTCAGTTCTGTTTTGGTTGCACATGCAAGTCCCCAGCAGGGAAGAGCTGCTCGCAGCCGAAACATGATTTGACCCGTTGCTCGTCAGCCAAAGCAAGCAGCCTCAGTTGTTGTTCTTTTGCAGACATTGGCTACAAGAGAGACTTTTCCCACCCACAGCCAATGTTTGCAAATTCCAATGTAGACTACTGGTCTTGAACTGGTGGGCTGGGACCCATTAGTGGGTCACAGCCTGATCCAAGATGAGTAACAAGAAGAGCACTGCCACCATGCAAATGTAGGGTAAAATATAAAGAAATTGGTCCCCAAATGCATGTTCGGGTTAAAAGTGAGACTGGGAAAAGTGCAGGTACCTGTTGTGCACAATAATGAGCTAGCTGGACCATTAGCCTGGCTCAATATTGCAGCCATCTCCCAAATTCCAAACTCCAAATCCAGAATACTAGGATAATGTTGGCTTGCTACAGAGGTTTGTGGTCACGATTATCAAGATGTTATGAGTTGCTTTCAATTTTCTGAAGTGCTAGAAAAATGCTTATTACTATGATTATCTATAGCCCAATCTCAACATTTGGCAAAGGGCCATTTTTAAATTGAAAAGAATTATTACGGGGGTGTTAACAATGGCCACGTTTCCCCCACAGAGCTAGATGGGAAATGAATGTTTATGTATCTATGTGTCAGTCACCACATGGCATAGATTCTGAAGATACAGCATTTCTCAGCAAGGCTGCTGCAGAACCACTGTGGGTGCTTGAAACACCCAGATCCTACAGAAAAGTAAAGAGGCTAGTCTTCATGGCCATCATGTTTCCTGTCCTTGAGGCTATGCAGACAGATGAAGGGAGCAGTTGCAAAGGGCTCTGGGGTTTGCGTGGAAGTTGGCCCCTAAGTCAGGCATTTTCCTCTTCTATGTGTAATAAGGGGCATGTTTAAAAGGCTGCTAAGAGATTATCTGTCACTGGCATCTAGGAAATCGAATTCTGTGGGGATTCAAATAAGACAGCTTTTTGTGTATATGCAAGTACATACAAATCAGGGCCTGGGTGTGATTCCATTACACCATACATTTTAAGCACTGTGATACCACTTTAAGCAGTCAGAATCCAGGGAGAGTGCTGGCCAGTTGTCAGGAATGATGGGAATTGTAATCCAAAACGGAGAACCAGGTTGGCAAAGGCTTGGCCTGTGAGGTTGCAAACACTGCTTTAAATCAGCATTATTTGCACAGAACAGCATTTCTGCTCTTGCAAATTTTACACTCTCCTCTCCAGGAGCAAATGTTGGCTAGATTAAAAGAGGTTTGTGCTTTGTTTATAAAGGAAAGTTGTACATGCACCATTAAAAGCAAAAAAATAAAAATAAAAAATGGCTATTTTCTCTCCAAATAGATCTCCCCCCGCCCCCATTTTTCATTTTAAGACTCTCCAGACTTTGGAGGGAGGGTGTGAATTAAAACAATCTGCCTATAAACCAGGATGGCTGCTCAATCAGGATGGCAGGCCCATGCACAATTGTGTTCCAATTAAATGGATTTTTCTTTAATACTAATGGAATGCAAGACCATTAGCTGCCATCATGACAGACGAATGCCACTTACACATTTGCGGTGTCTGAAAAGGCCTGGCAGTTCTTTTCTTTTTTTAAGCTGGGGTGGCCAGCTGAGAAGGAGGTCAGGGCTGCTGCAGATTTAACAACTGCGCAGAAGAGGACAGTTTTGCAGGACATAAATCAGTTCCTCTTCTTTAAAAGACAGAAATATTTTGCTTCCAAAAAACAGAGGGTGGTGGCAGCTGTCTGCCCTGCATTAATAACTTTGCAAGGGAGCCTTGGAGTGACTGTCACATAGCCGGGGTGAGGGGGGTGTCACACACGTACCGCAAAGATTGCATGAATACAAATAATATACTTGATGGGGGGGCCTATCTAACATATTTTGAAAAATCAAGAACACTCCTGAAGAGCTGCAGAAGAAAGGCCAAAACTCAGTGGTAGAGCATCTCTTTTGCATGCACAAAGTCCCAGGTTCAATCCCCAGCTTCTCCAGCTAGAGCTGAGAATGCCTCCTGTCTGAAACCCTGAAGAGCAACTGCAAGTACGGTAAGTAGAGAGAGTGTTGAGCAAGATGAGCCAAGCGTCTGACTACATACAAGGAAGCTTCCTGTGTTCCTGGGAGGTGAGGACAAGCTGCAACATTTTGTTGCAGCATGATGCAGATCTTTGGACACTCCAAAGCATACCCACAACACAACTTATTACTGCTCCAAAATGTTACCCTCCAAATGGGGCAATGAGTCTTCAAAAGGGGCTGCACCTCGGTGGCTGAGCGTGTTCTTTGAAATCAGAACTTTTAAATGGTCTCTGGCTTGGAATGGCCGCTGATGCAGATCCGCTGCCAGTCAAGAACAGACAGTGTGAGTCACAGGACACTGTGGCCTCATCCACTGGCCAGTGAACCCAGAATAGTTTGAGTCCCTCCAAGCAAAATATGCCATCAGCAAGGGCAGGACAAGGGTTGCAGGTGGCCTCACATATTGACCCGGAGGACTGGGAGCTGGGGGAACATAAAATGTCATCTCTCTTCCCCTAAGGGGACTCTCATCAGAACCCACTATCTGTTCCCTGTATTGCTGCCAAAAGAAACCAGGGGAAGAGAAGCAGCCCGTGCTCTTCTGGATCTGTCTGCAGAATTATTTCTCCCTTCTTTATTTCTTTGCTCTTTCTGTTCCCTCCTTGTTTTTAAAATGGTGATGCTGCAAACTCGAACCGCAAGCTGCCCCAGCTCTTAAAGAACAGGAGGGACCCAACTGCAACTACAATAAAAATCAATGCACAGACAAATCCAGCTCGCAGAACAGCTGTTAAGCAAGCAGGAGGAAGGGAGCGGGAAGGGAAGTTAATACTATCGATGCAGACACAGGAAATCAATACAAAATGCTCCCCCTCTCCCCTCAAGGCAAAGCCAAGGCCACCAGTTTGGGCTCCAGCTGCCTTCTGCGAAACCTTTTGTCTCTCGTGCAGGACAAGGAACCATCAAGCCTCTGCTTTTTTACACACTTACACACTCACACACACACACACAACCCACTGCTCCTCTTTTGCATTCCTTGGGTTGTTCAGCTGAGCTAGCAGCATTGAGCGCTTTTTAGATGTCTGAGGTCTGTACTTAATGCTCTTGTTTATTTATTGATGGCATTGTGGAGGGGGTCTTTTTTTTAATGGAGGGTTGGAAAGAGGCTCATCTCGCTGGCTGAAGGTTATGTGGCCACTTGCTCAGGGTCACCTTCAACAGATGCAGGCGATTAACTATTCTTTTAGCAGGAGGCACCAAGAAAAGTCTAGGAAGCACAACTGGGGAGGCCGGTTGGACTCCATCTCCCATCATCCCCAGCCAGCATGGCTGATGGTCAGGGATGATGGGAGTTTTAGTCCAGCAATGCTCAGAAGGCTGCAGGTTCCGCCACCTGTGCCAGAGAGCCCATAGGAAGACAGGGTGGACGATGCTAACTCAGAATCATAGAGCTGTAGAGTTGGAAGGGACACCAAGGGTCATCTAGTCCAACCCCCTGCAGGGCAGGAATCTCAGCTAGTTCAACCCCCTGCAAAAGAGTTTGCAGCCAATACTTTTGGGGACGCAGCAAGCCTCTCTCTACATAAAATGGCACATTGTACAAATCCGTACATGCAATTTCCTGTCTGAGAAACACAGGACCACGAAGAATCAGGGCTGAAAGGGAGATTCCACACACAGCCCAATTGCAACACTGTCTCCAAACCAGCATTTTACTTTCCTACACAGGAGTAAATAAAAACCACCTACATATATGATTTTAAAAAATAGTCGTGGAGATACAATTCCGGGCGGTGGTCTCAGCCTGCTCTCTCTCTTTAACTCAGCCTTTTCATTAACCCTCAATACCATCTAGCCACCACACTGGCATGTGAAGGGACAACCAACCACTGGGTTTTGATGGACAGATGCTTGGAAGAATTACAAAATGACTTTTGGGGGGAGGAGGAGTATCAAATTTTAATGGTGTGTGTATGTGTATATATATATATATATATATATATATATATATATATATATATATATGAGTACGACAAGGCTGTATATTGTCTCCCTGCTTATTTAACTTATATGCAGAATACATCATGCGAAAGGCTGGACTGGATGAATCCCCAACTGGAATTAAGATTGCCGGAAAAAATATCAACAACCTCAGATATGCTGATGATACTACCTTGATGGCAGAAAGTGAGGAAGAATTGAAGAACCTTTTAATGAGGGTGAAAGAAGAGAGCGCAAAATATGGTCTGAAGCTCAACATCAAAAAAACTAAGATCATGGCCACTGGTCCCATCACCTCCTGGCAAATAGAAGGGGAAGAAATGGAGGCAGTGAGAGATTTCACTTTCTTGGGTTCCATGATCACTGCAGATGGTGACAGCAGTCACGAAATCAGAAGACGCCTGCTTCTTGGGAGAAAAGCAATGACAAACCTAGACAGCATCTTAAAAAGCAAAGACATCACCTTGCCGACAAAAGTCCGTATAGTTAAAACTATGGTTTTCCCAGTAGTAATGTACGGAAGTGAGAGCTGGACCATAAAGAAGGCTGATCGCCGTAGAATTGATGCTTTTGAATTATGGTGCTGGAGGAGACTCTTGAGAGTCCCGTGGACTGCAAGAAGATCAAACCTATCCATTCTCAAAGAAATCAGCCCTGAGTACTCACTAGAAGGACAGATCCTGAAGTTGAGGCTCCAGTACTTTGGCCACCTCATGAGAAGAGAAGAATCCCTAGAAAAGACCCTGATGTTGGGAAAGATGGAGGGCACAAGGAGAAGGGGGCGACAGAGGATGAGATGGTTGGACAGTGTTCTTGAAGCTACTAACATGAGTTTGGCCAAACTGCGAGAGACAGTGAAGGATAGGCGTGCCTGGCGTACTCTGGTCCATGGGGTCACGAAGAGTCGGACACGACTGAACGACTGAACAACAACAACAATATATATATATATATATTTCAACGAATCCCTTTTTTGCATTTTGAAAAAAAAATAGATTTATATGCTGCCCTTTAATCAAAAGATCTCAGGGCAGTTCACAAGATAAAAACACAAATAAATAGTTAAAACCAGTGTTTTTTTCTGGGGGTATGCAGGGGTACGCATACCCCTAAACATTTTTGTGAATCTTTTGTCCATTTATTTATTTTTCCCGATTTGAACTATAAAATGGTGACTTTCTTGAGTCAAAATGAGAGTACCCCTAAACATTTTTAAGGGAAAAAAGCACTGGTTAAAACAGAAACATTGCACTCCTCTTCATAGCTGTCAACTTTCCCTTTTTTTTGCGGAAAATTATTCCAGCGCCATTTCCCATTGCAAAAAAAGGGAAAGTTGACAGCTATGGCCATTTCCCAATGCAAAAAAAGGAAGGTTGACAGCTCTGCTCCTGTTGCAGGCTATTGCACACCTTGGTGTTTGTGCAACTCTGCTTCTCCCTTATTTCTCATAATATATGCAACCCACCATGCAGAGGGCATGGTAGGGCAGCAGCACTCGCCTGAACTCCCAACAGCCAAGTCACTGCTGAGTACCAAGAAGGTTGGCGCTGTGCAAACATGGCGCGCTGACCTATTTGCCACCTCTCCTCTCCCAGTAACCAGCAATGACCCAGCTGTAAAGAGATCAGGGGAGCAGCACAACCATGCCATCCACACCTGCTGTACTTTCATGCTTAAAGAGAATCACAGGGCAAAGGAGGAAACTGCTGTTCGTGCCATGAAACAGAAAAGCCAGCTCACAAAGTTTACCAAACTCAGAAGAACAGTCTCCATCCATCAGCCACTAAGGCATTTCTCTAACGACTTCAGTCGTACAGTAGGTAACAAATCCTAAGCATCTCAAGTTCCAGTGGCTTCCTAAAAAGAATAAACAATGGAGCCATTGCACAAGGTCATACAGGACGAAAAGCGAAATGTAAGACCTAAAACAATTATAATTAAGTAAAATATGTAGCACCAAATGGATGCCCCCAAGCTGCTGCTGGACTGCAACTCCCATCATCCCTGCCTAGTGGCCATGCTGACTGGGACTGATGGAAGCTGGAGTCCGGCAATGTCTCTAGGGTGCCAGGTTCCATACTCCTGTTCTAGGGAGCCCATAAGGACTCTCCAGCTAGTTACCTTGGACAAGCAAGCGGGTAGTGTGCACAGCTTCTCCCTGGATGCTATAAGCCCGGCAGGTGTAAGCGCCCCGGTCATCCCGACTAACGGATACAACAGTCAGACTCCCATCACTAACCTGAAGAGGGAGGGAAAAAAAGAGAATGAAAGTTCATCACCCAAAACCATTGCAGCTACAAACATGTGCATGCACACACACGCACACCCCAGCTAAACCTATGTGCGGCATTAACTGCATGCTTTCATTCCCTTCCAATGCAAATAGCAGCTTCAGAGGAGCATTTTTTGACAGGCAGGGGAGGAAAGTGTTAAAACACCACCTCCCTAATCATCACCATCGCTCCCACAATGGCTGCTATTTGCATTTCTAAAAAAATATGCATCTAGATTCTAGACCATTTCTAGACACACACACACACACACACCAGTACCCCATGCCAGAAAGCATGAATCACATATTAATGACTTTGACAGAATCTAGTTCAATTTTGTTCAGTGGCTCCTCCATCAACCCATGGATAACTATAGTGAGACTTATGATGGACATAATGTACTAAATAGCTAAATCAACACTGTACCTCTATGTTCGTGTTCATCATCACCCCATCTTTCCCCAAGGTGGCATACATGCCCCCCACATTTTTTAATCACAACAACCCTGAGAGGTAGGTGAGGCTAAGATGAAGTGACTTGCCCAAAAACACTCAATGAGCTTTATGACTGAGTGGGGATTTGAACTCTGGTCTCCCAGGTCCTAGTCCAGCACCATAACCAATAGGGGCAAAAGTGGGAGACACAAATGGAAACAACACTTACCTTTGTACTGTTGGCTACATTCCTACCCAGTGAGCATCAGAGGTTTCTACACAGAAACAGAAACACACACACACACACACACACACACACACACACACACACCACCTATCCATCCAGGCAAGCAATAGGAATGACTGCATGTGAAGAACACATTCCAGGCCTGCAAAAGCAATCTAGGAGTGGATGGATGAAGCAGGACCAGGGAGGGGTGGAGCATGGGAAGAGGAGGTGGAGTTTAGGGAAAGTCCCAAGGGCCAGACAGAAAAGGCTGGGGGCCTGCATTTGGCCCCCGGAGTGTGAGGTTGCACCCTCCTGCATTGTTTTAGTTATTCATTTGTTTATTTAAGTAAACATTTATTTATTTATTTAATTTGTTTATACACCACTTGATTGTAAAGAAACCTCCAAGCAGTTGACAAAAACGTGAAACATTAAAGTTATCAATAAAAACACAGTTAAAAACATGAAGATAAAACCAACAGCAGCTAAAGACATAAAACACACACAACTTCTAATTTTAACCCATGTGCAACTGTATTCATTCTATGTGCCTATCTTACAGTTTAGCTTTTCGTATTTTGATCTTCATCCATCATTATAATTATTCCCCCTGTTTTATATATGTTATAAAACGAAATAAAGAAACCCACTTCTGCAGGTCTGGACAGGCTTGCTAAAACAAACAAAATATGTTTTACGTGGGCACCAAAAAGAGTACAGCGGAGGCACCTGCTGGTGTCAATAGGCAGGGAGTTCCAAAGTATGGGTGCTGCCACACACAAAGATCAATTTCTTAAACGTGTGGAACAAATATTAGAGGGCACCTGAGCCCTTATCTGAATGGGGATATGATAATCCCACCTCATCCTGCCATAACACACTATCAGCAGCCTAGCCCACTGCTACCATACCGAGCACTTTTGTTCCCACGTTGCTTTGCTTAGCACAAGTGTGAAGTGAGCATACAGACAAGGCATGCATTATTTCCTCCACCTTTGATCCATCCTCTTCCACCCCACTGCCAATGCAAAGCTTCATTTCACTTCACCCTTCCATTTCAGTTCATTAACAAATGACTCCTAATTATTCTCATCAGTGCCGGTACCAATTCCAATGCCCGATTTGCCAATTACAATTCATACAAATGAAATTCCTGGCTGAGCAAAGGACAGAGGCTTTTCCAGGGTCGGGGAGAAGAGAGCATTTATGAGAAAGGATGAAACAGGGTGGTCCCCTCCATGAGATTTTGATGAGAGCATGACAGAGCTTGCACCCCGTGGGGCGAATGTCACAGCTCAAGACAGCAAACATGACATATTTAGAAATGCATAGAAATCAGTAAAAGAGTGTTCAGCGCCACAGGCACTGCTAATTGATGTGTGAATCCTTCCCGATTTGGTCATTGCATTTTAGAAAGTTCTCAGGAAAAATAAGCCTATGAATGTCAGGTGGTAAATACATGCAAATCCAATAGCGGTAGACTGTGGCCATCCAGGCACCCCCAAACTCGGCCCTCCAGATGTTTTGGGACTACAACTCCCATCATCTCTAGCTAACAGGACCAGTCGTCAGGGATGATGGGAACTGTAGCCCCAAAACATCTGGAGGGCAGAGTTTGGGGGTGTCTGAGTTAAATGCACTGTTTGCTTGGAATCACAAGATCAGGAGAGTTATCAAGCCCCTGCCATGTATAGGTAGGTAGGTAGGTAGGTAATATTGCTGGCAAATTTATTTGCCTTACTGGTGAAGCTGACAGAGAACCTCTCTTTCAATTTCCCCTAATACACCAAACTTCAGTGGTTCTGTGCCTACTGCTTTGGAAGTGAAAACAGAGCCATCCAAAAAGAGAAAACAGGATGCTGGACAAGACATTAGCCCAGTATGGCATGCTCCGATCACCAGCAGCTCTCCAAGCCTTATGCTGGGTTCTTTCCTAGCCATCCCACCGACATTCCATTAAATGTGGTGATGCCAGAAATTGTACCTCCCTACGTTATGCATGCAGAGCGTTTCCTCCATCCTTGAGCCATGGGCCCCTTCTGAGCATGACCTTACCTGATATTTATTGTTGGCACCTAAGAGGTCCCCCTCTTTCAGCCAGGTGACGGTTGGCTTAGGGTTCCCGAAAGCCATGCAGGTGAGTGTAATGCTGCCGCCTTCCTTCGCCTCTACGTATTGGGGGGGAGTTTCTGTGAAGGTGGGGGGAGCTGCCAAGGAGATTGAAAAAAGAAGAAGAAGAAGTGAGAAGGATGATGGCACATGCCTTGGCCACACATTCCAAATCTGCTTGAACTTGAGCACTGCTGGCCTACAAACCCTTTGCAAATGCAACATGGTTCTCGTGACCCACACATAGGTATGGATGCATCATCCCTACGGTATGTGACTTTTATAAACTTTGTTCTGTCCTGTATCCAATTTAATCTGCTATTTCTTCTTAGGGGGTGGGGGTGGAGGAATGAACAGGTAAGAAAAATACACATTCATTTAATTATTGATTCTTTGACATATTTTATCACATTCAAAGTGCATTTTGGTAATATCATTGGACCAAAGAACTTCAAAGGCATGTGAAATCCAAAGGAGAGACTGTGTTCTGATCCGCACAACAGATTGGGGGTGGGGTGGATCAAGTCTGTTAGCATGGGCATCCCCCCACAAAATGGATTTCGTCAAGCATCCCATTACCTGCACAGGCTTCAGACAACGTCCCAAGGGTAAGCAAAAGCGTACAGTAAATAAATAAAGAGTGAACAACTGGAAAGTCAATTTTATATACGGTTCTGTACAAATTTTAGATAAAGGTTCTGCACACCTTCCAGCTTGTCAATATCCTTCTTAAACTGTGGTGCTGAGAACTGAACACAGGACTCCAGTTGGGGTCTAACCAAGGAGGGCAGCATGAACTATTCTTTGCAAGGCACACACACACAAAGAGCCTTGTGGCACTAGACTAACAGATGGCATGAGTCTTTGTGGATTTGAGACTATTTCAGACACATGAAGTGTGAGGCTGGTTGGAAGATACCTTATTTATATACACATACACATTCATATGCAGAGAGAATATGTGTATTATAAGCAGTGCGACCAAAAGGCTATGAAATGCACGAAGCGCAGTTTGCGACATTTCTATGCAAAACTCTTAAGTATACATTCAAGCAAGTGCAGTGACCGTTTGCAGTGGCCATTTTGGCTAATGTGAAGTAGGAAAGGAACACCCTCTCCGTCAAACACAGGAAAATCTGCCTACGTTACTCCCGGACCCGTTCACCCCACCATTGTAGGAAAGCTATCAAAATGCACAGACGCACCACAGTGCAGATAACTAATCTGCCTTTTGATTAAACAGGCTCTGGGAGAATTATAATATAGGCCTAATCATAAATAGCTGTTAATTCCAATTTTCTAAGAAGGCATTCCAGCAATTTCAATCGACTCTGAAAAGAACTGATTTTTGGGTTACCACCCCCAGAAAACGTTGCTTATTTTCTGAAAAGAAAAAAATTAACTAGGCTAATGTGCTCGAGGAGGAGGGGTGAGAGAGGGTGGAGAGAGAATCATAATGTATGAATTATAAATTCTTAAGAACACGAATTCTACTTATATTGCACTGTTGGACCTGGAGGATTAAGTCTGCAATAAGGTTATTTAAAAACCAGGGTTTTTTAAATTAAGTGTTCAGGGTCATATGTAGAGGAATGGCAGATTCCTTGGAACCAAAGGCATCTCACTGATGCAAAGATCCTGTAGATATATCTGATTTGCTATTTCCAATGTGAATTATCCACACTGCCAAATGGCACCCTGGCTGGCCTCAGGGGGCAAAACCTTAGGAGTTGGCTGGACTGAAAGCCTTTTTTCTGGACAGAACAAAATCCCACTGAATTATGGAAGGCTGTGGACCAATCCTGGGAAGAGGCTCCGATGCAGTAAAAAGGTGGCATGTGGGATATTTTGCCACTCCTTTGATATGCCACAGCTCTCAAGGCAGAGATCTAGTGTGGCTCAGAGCCAACCCAGAGCCCTGGGTTCACCTGCTCATGTGGGCTGGGGAGCACCATACCTTGGGAGCTGGGTGTGGCCTTCAGGTTGTCTCTTTCTGTCCCTTGGGATACTTACTTACTTACTTACTTAAACTTCTGCATAACGCTACATCATAAAAATATATCCAAGTGGTTTATAGCAATAAAACCATGCAGTAGAAGCATCAGGAAGTTAAAAGCAAAACAAAACAATATTGAAAATGAACACCAGTAAACCACTGTAGAAGGATGTATTCTTAATTGCCTGCCTAGACCTGGCAGAAAGGGAAAGTTTTCAGCAGGTATTTAAAAGTTGGCACAGAAGGCACCTGTTGGTACTGTATTGGCAGAGTATTCCAAAGGACTGGGCTGCTTACATTAAAGGCTTAGGATTTCTCCATGTTACCAAATGAACCTCTTGAGGGGAATGGCCAATGATGCTCCTGCAGATGACCTCGGGGAACAAGCTGGGATTGAAGGGTCCAGGAAATACCTCTTCCCAAGCCACGCCTCCTCAGGCCACATATCCCTCTTCCCAGGTCACACCGTTCACTGATCTTTACCTTCTACAGGTGTTTTTGAATGACTAGAAAGTGCCCTTGAACTGTGACTATACTTCACGTTGGCCTGATCGAAGGCTGGAGGAGCACATGTGTGGGTGTGCGCCTGTAAAACATTTGACATTTGCATGGTTGAATGTGGCCCTTGGGTTGAAAAAGGTTCCCCCAGCCAGCCCTCATCCCGGAATCTGCAATTAATCCCGGAAACTGCAATTAATCCAGAATGCGGCAGCTAGACTGGTGACTGGGAGTGGACGCCGGGACCACATAACACCGGTCCTGAGAGATCTACATTGGCTCCCAGTACGTTTCCGAGCACAATTCAAAGTGTTGGTGCTGACCTTTAAAGCCATAAACGGCCTCGGTCCTGTATACCTGAAGGAGCGTCTCCACCCCCACCTTTCAGCCCGGACACTGAGATCCAGTGCCGAGGGCCTTCTGTCGGTTCCCTCACTGCGAGAAACAAAGCTACAGGGAACCAGGCAGAGGGCCTTCTCGGTAGTGGCGCCCGCCCTGTGGAATGCCCTCCCATCACAGGTCAAGGAGATAAACAACTACCTGACATTCAGAAAATACCTGAAGGCAGCCCTTTTCAGGGAAGTTTTTAATGTGTGATATTTTTGTATCTGATTTTTGTTGGAAGCCGCCCAGAGTGGCTGGGGAAATCCAGGCAGATGGGCGGGGTACAAATAATAAATATTATTATTATTATTATTATTATTATTATTATTATTATTATTATTATCGTCATCATCTGGGGTCTCTGATGAGGTGAGGAGGCAATGAAGATTATGCCCCCTTCCTCTGCCCAAAGCTTTAAGGTACACGCTAAGAGGTCTAATCACAGCAGTACTCTCTAAGGGTGCCCGCCAGGGACTGAAGAATCTATCTCAGTTTCTGACATTCATTCCAGTCTGGCAGAGCAAAATAACTCCAGAACTCTGCAGGCCGGAACCAAGTAGACCTGCCCACCTTGCATGCAAAGACCCCGATAGATGATTACCGCAGCATCTTAAGGCACATTTTGTTTCATAGACGTTGCAGCAACATGACACTGGAATCAGAGGCTGACAACTCTACCATGCAGACAGCCACAGATGTAAGGCCTTTGAGATTTTCTTGTGTGGTTTTGAAAGCTTTTCTATGCCAAGAAGCAACAGAGGAAAGGGTTTGTAATACCAATAAGCATTCTGGCAATTGTAGGTTTTCTGTTACACAGCTTGGTGAGTGAAAGCGACTTGAGATGTTAGCCCCAGCTTTAAAAGGAAGGGTTTTGGGGGGGGGGGCAAAACCCTCCACTTGGTCTCCCAGCAAGCATTAGGAACATAATTAGCCCCTAAATACAATGCCACAGAATTCCAACCTTGCTATCCCACCCCCACCCCCATCCCTTGGGGCAACTGAACCAGACACAAGTTAGTTAGGTTTTTTTTGCGATTCATTAACTCCCCACAATGCAGCCAGACTGGTGGGTTTCATTCTCTCCAGCCCACAATGCCACAGTGTCGCGAGCTGCCAGTGACATGGCCCAGGAAGTGTTAAACAAAAAAACGAAATCCCAGCCACACTGGAAATGGTTTGAACATTTCATTCTCTGAACACACACACACACCAAAAGATGGTAACGTAAAAGTCTCAAGGTCACGGCTTATGCAGGAAAAGATTTGCTCTTCGTGCTGCTAACAATGGTGAACCAAAATAAAAAAGGAAGAAAAGAAAGGAACCCTAAGGATGATATTCCAATTAAAGCTGAGCTAAAGGCTCCCTTTGGAGGCCAAAAAGAGAAGAGAACAATCTTACTTTTTAACAGTGTTTTGCTGTCTTCTATTCTGCAACAGCAATGCTCCTTTGGGTGCTTGTAATCCCCCCACCCCCCATTTTTAAAGGCTGTTTAGAAATCCATTCCACCATGACATATTGTCATTCCATGGGGATTTTTTTTAGGGGGGTGAGGCTGGGAGAATGGGAGTGCTGCTGCCATCCACAAGATTATTCAATTAATTAAGAAATTTATATATAGTGCTTCATCAAAAGGCCACGGGGAGCTTGGCAACATAGCAATATGACAAACAACACAACATGCACGCATAACGTAATACACATAAAATACAAGAAAACAAAAGCTACATTATATGGATACAAATCATAGTATGCATTTGTGGCAAATTATTCATAAATTATTTCAGCCACTCGGAAGAGGTGTGTATTCACCCATTTCCTAGAAGCAGCAGCTAGGTGCTCAGATGCACCTCAGTGGGCAACGCATTTCACAGACCACTGAAACGGCCCTTCCAGGGACTTCATCCTGTGTAGGGACCACCACATTCACCCTATTTTGCACCCATTTGGGGACCCATGCTGGAAAATCCCCCAGATACACACACACACACACACACACACACACACACACACACCATTTTACCAATTGCAAATGAGGTGCAGAATTGGAGGTTCAGTCCCAAATGCTATAGGATGGTTTTATACTATGTTGCTCCTCTACTTTCTAGGCTATCTATAATCTATATCTCTATCTATATCCATATCTATATCCATATCTCTTCCTTATACTGAGCCAGACCTATAGTTCACCTAGCCTTCTTCTAATCCCCCAGGGTTTCAGGGAAGCCATTTCTCTGAGACCCAGCATCCTTTATTTGGAGATGATAGAAAGTGAAGTTCATCTCTGCCACTGAGATATGCACACAGGCGCTTGCCATCTTCTGAAGCCACGGCCCTGGGGATGGCAACTCCCAGCAGGAACTGGCGAGAGGGGGGAACGGAGAGCTTCAAACAGCCCTGGCTCTGAATTCCACATCTCATTACGAACCTTCAAATGCAAGTCTGGATTATAGTGGGGTCTGCTCCAACCATCAGCCAACCCTCCCCACCAGTTCTCACTACCCCCCTCCAAGCATGTGTACCTCTGCAAAGGGGGAGGATAACCACGCCTAGTTTGCTGGTGGAGTCAGGAGATGCCTTTCAGGCCTCTGCTTAAGAAGAGTCCTGCTGGATCAGGCCAAAGGTCCACCTGGTCCAGAATCCTGTTATCACTGTGACCAACCAGATTCCCCAAGTGGGAAGGCTGCAAGCCAGAATGAAGTGCAACAGCGCTCTTCCCACTCAACTTGAAAACCATGTTCCATCTTTCCCTGTTGGGATTCGGGGGGGGGGGGTTGTAGTCTCCTAGCTTCCCAATTAAACTCCATTCAAGGGCACTGACTTAACACTTTCAATAATTTAAAAAGATAGAGACCTCTTGTTATCGGGAGAAGAGATACGAACCAGGAGCCAGGGAAAACAGTCAGGCGAAGCCGGCAAGCCCCATGATTAACGGTGGATATGCTCTAGTCCTCAACTCATTTGTTTATGTCACATCCTACCCCCCCAAAAAAGCATCCTAAATGCTGATGGGGAAAATGCAGCACTGTCCAGAGCCTCCCTAAAGCACTTTACAACTCTGAAGCCTGGCATCGATTATTCTGCAAGTCAAAGAATCTCTCTCTTCAGTCAGCCATGATGCAACAACAGTGCCCCTTGGTCCCAAGGTAGCGTTGCTTGATTTTCTAAGGGGTACAGCTGTCTACAATCAGTGAAAATGTTTCTAGGGGGGGGGGAGAGATCCCAATAAAATTAGGCCTAATCAAATTCTAGTAAACTTGAAGAATTATAAATATTGTGGCCTCTGAGCAGTACTGCAGTGACCTGTTTAGTGAGGAAGCAGTGGCTGAGTTAAACCTGGCGCCACTGTAGATACGAAGTTGTCAAAATAAAAATTCAGAAGCAGCCTTTCTCCTAGCAGTGAACTGCAAGGGCAGGTGTGTGGGGATTCTGTGTCCCTCTAGATGCTGCTGAGGTACAACTCCCAGCATCCCTGGCCATTGGCGATTCTAGCCAGGGCTGATGGCAGTTGTAGTTCAGAAACATCTGGAGGGGTCAAATGTTCCCCATTCCTGTACTACAAGATCTTTCAACAAGCCCTAGAAGGTCGAAACATTTTCCCAGAGGTGGCTTCCTTTAAAAAAAAAAAAAAAGTGCCATCCCAAAAAATACGAAGATGTTTCCCCATCAACAGAGAGAAAAAAAGACAAAGACACAAAGGGGAAGGCCTGTCATTTTTACAAAGCAGTTCCTGTTCCATTCTCTGAATTGAGACATGACAATATGCCGCATTTTGCAAGACTTCAAGGCTTAGCTAATTAGAGCAATAAAATAAAATAAATGGAGCCTCTGATGTCCTTGGAGCCAAGCCTTAAAGCAAACCCCGGCCTGTGGTTTCATGCAGGCATAGCTCCTGAGCTTTGCCACCGCTTGCAAATTGTGCAGCTGGAACGAAGAGCAGAGTCTGCCTCAGTGAGCATGCCTCATACTTCAAGAAACACACATTCAAAGGATGCTCAGTTGAGTGCAAAGCTCTTATTAAAAGTTAACGAGGCCAAGTTGCTCATTTTCCTGGAGGTTTGTTCCTCCCATCTCCCAGGCACGTCTTTTAAGTTAGACACAGAGCAGAGCCATTTAACGAGGTCACTCACTTTCCCCTCTCTGCTTTTCAAGGAACACTTCTGCCCCCCTTTCTGACATCGCTGATCACCCCAAACACTGCCACAACTTATGAAAGTCGCAGGTGACGAATCACAAGTATTAAATGCCATGTCTGAAAAGGGCGTCGAAAAACGGGTCTGATGCAAATATGCAGGTGAGATGTTGCAGCAGCCAGGCACACCTGCAGTTTCCTCCATGGTCAACAACTCAGCTTCTTAGAAAAGGATGCACCAGCATTTTGTATCTCACCTACAGAAATGGGTTACCAGAAAGCTGGGCAACATTCCTCAGAGAGATGGATTACGTCCACGAGCTGCCATTTTCCTGCTCATCCCCGCTGCATGTTAACCCTCCAATATCGACATCCTTACTAATCCCTGATCAACACTCCTCCCTTTCACCTGATGACATCCCATTATGTTATTCTACTACAGGGGCAAGGGACCTTTTTCAGCCCAGGGCCAGCATTTGCTCACAAGTGACCTTCCAGGGCCCACATGTCCACAGTGAGCAGGGCCAGAGGAAAAAGAACAAAGGCTCTTACCTTTGTCCAAGTGGACTATATTCTCATTCACGCAAAGGCCAGATGTTTGCATAAAGATCTTTCTCCATCTTCCATGCAGGCAAGCAAGAGCCATTATCACAGTTGAAGGACATATTCCAGCCAGGCAATATCATTCAAGGAAAGACCAGTGAGGGATGGGGGCATGGCCTGCGGAGATTTCTATGGGCCACAAAGGGGTATCTGGAGGACTGCATTTGGACCACTGGTTTCCCCCTCCTTGTTCTACTGAAAGCCATCTCAGCACAGGTAGCTGCTATTTTTGTCCCAATGCTAAGCAGCTCATGGGCTCATCAGATCCCTGTATAATAATATGGGTCCCCTCCTACAAGGCCAGCTTTAGGCAATTTCTCTCCCTCTCACTAGAACTCAGAGGCCTGGACTGCTCCTTGCCACCCACTTATAGTTTCTCAAACCTTGCCACCAGATCCCTTTTTCGGCTCCAGAACAGTCACTGAGCTCCAGCACCCAGCTACCAACAGGCTGCTGCTCACCTGCTCCACCTCACTTGTCACTGCTTCTCCAAGACTTCATGCTTACCTCCATCTCCCCCTAGGATGCTATGCCTTTTTTGAACAACAGGACACTTGCACTTCCTTAATGCGCTGTTCCTCCTTGGAAGCAGGAACTGAAAGCTCTGGGAAGCCGAGGTACCTTCCATCTGTTGCTGCCGTGATAACTTGGACCCCAGTCAGCTATTCACACCTAGACCTCAAGACCCTCTAACAGCAACCTTGAATCAGGAATATCCGTCTTGCAGGGCCACTAGAACCTTGACTCTACTGGCACAGAATATGAGGAGGGGACCCTTTTTCTGACAATAAGGGTTTATTGTTAGACCGTGAACCCAGGCCTGGCCAACACATCATGAATCCAGGCAGTTTGTCTTCATCAGAGGCAAGATCAACCGCTGGATGCCACTGATGAAGTACCCTTTGTTGGCTTAGGCAACTTCTTCCTGTGCAAATTCTCCCCAAAACCAGAGTGGTGTAGCAGTTTCAGCATTAGACTAGGACCTGGGATAGCATGGTTCAAATCCCCACTCAGTCATAAAGCTAATAGGGTCACCTTGGGCCAGTCATCGCCTCTCAGTCCAACCTACCTTACAAGGTTCTTGTCAGGCTAAGATAGGGAGAGGGAGGACCATGTTCACCACCTTGAGCTCCTTGGGGAAAAGATGGGGAGTAGAGGCAATAAATGAACGAATTTGGAAATCAGCAGAGAGGCCTCTAGCCTTCATCAGAACAAAATTGGTGGCAGCTAAGAATGAGCTGTCCATGGTCCTGCAGATCTTGACTCCACTCCTAACTTTCTACCTCCTCAAACTTCTAAGTTTCCCACATATTTATGTTGCTGTCATAGTTTCTACCGCTTGGTTGAAAGTAATCCAAGGCTGAAACTTGACATTCCAGCTCTGCTAAGCCAGACAAACTCTTATAGCTACATCCCACAGAGAAGGGAAGAAGGCCCATACACCAGCCAGCGGCCTGAGGAGACATTCTCTCCCTCCCTTGCTCCCCACATGGGAACGGCCACCTAGGATCACCTTCTAAGATGATCCCACGGGGGGGGGGGGGGATGCTGTGGGATGCAACAGGAGAAAGTTCAGAAAACAAAACGTTTGCATGAAAAGCTTGCTGCTACATGATACGAAAAGCTGAATAATTGCATTCAGGAATACAGCTGTAGTCACTTGAGCAACAGAAAAGGGATTTAGTAGTTGGGGTTACGGAGAAAATTACAGCCTCCTGTGATTTACTCTATAAATGTCAACTTGATTCAGTGTTTAGGTAGCCAAGCAATGTTACTGAACAGACATTTCACCACAGGAGGAGGGGAAGGCAGATGGATCTAACTATGTGTACAGCTCTATTTGTTCTATTCTCTGCTATCCTCTTACCAAAGGAAGCCTCAATAGTTAGTCAGCTGTTTTAACCCCAAATTCCTTCTCAGATGTCAATATATTTATCCAAACAAAGTTTATACAGAATATAGTAGGTTATTATTAATCATATATGTATTTTTACAATAATACTTTATATATAATAATGTATGGAAATGTAACTGATTGTGGTAAATATTATATATATATATATATATATATATATATATATATATAATTTCTTATTGTATATTTGCACTTTTTCTTTCTCCATTTTCTTTGCTCTTTCATCACATAATTTTCCCCCCAATTCCTTCTGTTACCATCTCCATATGAACAAAAGAAGGACCTGCTGGATCAGGCCAGCGGCCAATCTAGTCCAGCATCCTGTTCTCACAGTGGCCAACCGGATACTCCCTTCATTCTTCTATTCCCCACTCATTGGCCACTTTGACAAGATTGTGATTTAGACCATTCCTGGGTTGGTGTGGGTTTTGGGTGCTTGCTCCATGTGCTTTCTCTGAGTATGAAGCACATGGGAGCCTTGGGTGATGTCCTCAGAGGACGATTTCAGGGCCTGTAACCAGGGGATGCAGAGAGAGGTCAAGGAAGCACCAAGCAATTAAATGCACCTTGTGCAAGGGAGTTAATGAGCTTGAGGACTAGCTAGGTAGATAATTAGGCTTCTTTACATGTGACGAAATTACTGAAATGGGCATGAGAAGGCTAGAAGACATGAGCCGATATTTACTCTGAGCAGACCCATTTACATTAATGAACAGGACTAGGTTAATTTCAATAGGTAAATTTAGTTGAATTATTACACATATACACATCTCCCATGATTGGTCCTACTTTTGTAATAGGCAACAGCAGATGCTTTGATGAAAAGGGAGAATCCCACCTGGTGGAACAGCATAAGAACGATTGTGTGATAGGCCAGGACACATGCTTGGCAAGAGAAGAGAGCGAAACAGAGCTGGCTTGGGCAAAGCAGCCCCCATACTTACCATTGACGGTGAGGTGCACCCAGCTGCCGTTGTGGAACGTGTCGTACTGCTGGTCCAGCATGAGCACCTTGCACTCGTACCAGCCTTGGTCCTCGGAGCGAACCTGCTCAATGCGCAGAGATGCCTTGTCATGAAGGTTGGCACGGCCTGGAAGAGAGCAACAAGGTGGAGATCAACAGAGTTCGCCAACTGAACCCAACAGAATGTGGGCAGCACAAGGACGTTCAGGGCAACTGCAGAGCCGTATTTTGCCAGCAGGAGAAGAGTTGTGTGGGGCATTCATGGTGGTTGTGATCCCAGATGCTTACCCGCGAATGAGTAGAACACTAAACATTTTCTTCCACAGGACTTTTAAATTTTGGTCCATGGAAGATGTTCAAAATAGCACCTGCAAGACTCATGAATCAGCTTCAATTGTCCCTGTTTATTTATATAGGCCACACCATACATTTATAGCACTGTGATACTACTGTATTTACTTGAATGTAATGCACCCCTTTTTTGGACAAATTATGTCGCAAAAATTAGAGTGTGCATTAGATTTGATGGTGCACTACATTCAAGTAAATATGGTACATTAAACAGTTACGGCTTCCCCCAAGGACTTCTGGGAGCTGTAGTTTATTAAGGGTGCTCAGAGTTGTTAGGAGACGCCTTTTCATCTCCCAGACCTACAATTCCTAGAGTGGTTTAACCATCTATCCCTCTACCCAGGGACCCCTGGGAATTGTATTTTTGTAAGTAGAACAGGGATCTCCTAACACAGGCAAACTCGGCCCTCCAGATGTTTTGGGACTACAACTCCCATCATCACTGACCACTGGTCCTGTTAGCTAGGGATGATGGGAGTTGTAGTCCCAAAACATCTGGAGGGCAGAGTTTGCCTGTGTTAGGAGTTCTACTTACAAAAATACAATTCCCAGGAGTCCCTGGGAAGAGGGATAGATGTCTATGCCTGTCCTAACAACTCTCAGCATCCTTAGTGAAATATAGGTCCCAGAATTCTTTGGGGGAAGCTATGACTGTTTAAAGTGACATCACAGTGTGAATACGGCCTTTGACAACTAACACAGGCCAGGAAAGGGCATAGCTCAGTGGTGAAGCACCTGCTTTGCATGCAGAAGGTCCCAAATTCAATCCCCTGGTAGGACTGGGAATATCCCTGCCTGAAACCCTGAAGATCTGCTGCTGGTCAGTGAAAGCAGTACTAAGCTAGACCAACTAATGATCAGATTCAGAATAAGGCAAAGCTCTCAGTAACTTACAAAGCAAGTTTACAACTTTTATAAAATTCTATTAAATACCCGCATGGAGAGAAAAGCCATAACCTGGCACCAGAAAGATGTCAAGGTTGGCATCAGACAGGCATCACTTGGAAGGGCAATATATGCATGTGCAGGAGCCCTAACCATCACTGAGCAGCACCTAGCCTTCCGTTTCACATGCTGCCTAGGTGTGCTTTGAACAGCTAATATTTGAACCGCAAGGATGCTTTTCAAGCACACCTTCAACCACAACAGCAACCACTTTTAAGTCTGTGGAGGGCAGGGCTATTGCAGAGTAACAGGGTTACAGCAGCTGGAGCAGTGGAGCCTCCAGCAATGTGACCAATAGTCCATGGTGGGGGGCGGGGGGGTGTCAAGCAGTATGAGGAATGGAGTAGAAAATCAACCAGAGACCTGGGAAGGCAAAGCAAAAGAAAGAGATGCAGACACAGAGACAGAGAGAAGGAAACTCCAGGTGCTTGGTTTCACAGAGGCTGAGCACATTTTGGAAGAGTCCTTCTTTGGGGGCGCATTTTAGGTGGTTCAGCTGCACGAACCATCCTAGTAACTTGTTTGCGTGCTACAAGCATTTGCAGCTGTGAAACACTGAAGGGCATGAACGATTCAGGGCCAGATCAGAAGTGGCAGAATCGGAGGACTTCCTGGAGGGTGCGCTAGAGTGCGAGTCAAGAATCGGTGCTCCTCAGCAGTGGAGCAGACCGTGAACTGGTGGTAGAAGTTTGGGGGGGGAATTGGCGTCAAACCCCCCCCCAAAAAACAGCGAGAGTACGGGTCTTTCGCTAGGAAGAGAAAGAGCAGCGTCAGAAGGCAGAATTCCTCACTGGTAGCCCATTTCTGGGACGGAGGTGAAGGAGAGGAGCCGACGCAAAACATAACAAGTTTCCCACCGGCAGACGCCTGAGAACTCGTCCGGCAAGCACCCGAATGCTTCGACAGCAGAAGAAACAAACAAATAAAAACCTTCCGTGAGCACCAAAAGTGAGTAAGAACTGAGCAGAAATTAAAACTGGCCACGGGAGGGGAGAAAAGTCGAAGGATTGCTTTGTACAATGGGAAAGAAAGTTGCTAAGCAGGAACCCCGTGTGGTCCCTTTATTTTAAAGGGGTTTTTTTCCTTAAGAAAGAGACGTGAATCATTAATAAAGCGCTGAGACAGTGTATTAGAGAAGATAACGCTAGAAAATGGACTTTAACCCCCGAGCTTTCTAAGATAGAACGGCGACAAGAGGAGAGAAAGAAGGGGCGCTTAAATTAATAAGACTGTAAGACTATAAGATTTACATTCTGTGTTGCAGAAGAGAAGAAATTAGGACTGATTGAAATAAAGAAAGTAAGATGGAGACTTACTAGTAGCTGAATCATTCATTGGCAAGCACTTCCTCCTTCTTCAAGGAAGTAGAAGCTGAAGTGCAAGAGGCAAGGAAAGGGATAACAAAACGAAAGCAGAGAGACAGGCTGACTAAGAGAAATATTATAAAGGACACAGTGACACCTAGTGGGCTGTAAGAAAATTGCACCCCAAATATAGAAAGTAGACTGATGTGTGTTTAAAAATAAAAAGGGGACTCCCTCTAGAGGAATAACAGGGCCTTGTTGACTAAATAAATAAATAAAATCAGTAAATAAGAACGATTTGCTGGAAAAAGATAAAGACTATAAGATGGCAACTAAAAAGACAGCAACCACTTCAAGTACAACAACTAATGATACAAGAAGGAAATCAATCCTAGTGGAAAATGAAGCATTGAATGATCTTAAAGAATTAATAATAGAAATGAACAAGACTTTAAATGAAAAGCTGGATTCAGTGGAATCCAAAATAGAACAAAATTCCAAAATGATTCAGGAAATGACGGGACAGATAAAAGACCTGTATGGCAAAAATAAAGGCCTAGAAAAAGCAATTAAAGAAGTGAATGTCAAGGTTGATAAACACGAAGATTCAATTAAGAAAATAAGTTTGGAACAGAAAGAAATGAAACGAATGCAAGGAAAGGAAGAAGAGGAAAGACAAAATATTATAAGACAACAAGAAGAGTTGGCAGATCAACTTGCCATGATCGAAATGAAGCAGAAAATCTTGACCTTGCGCTTGAAAGGCGTCCCAGAATTGGAGAATGAACAGATAGAGGAAAAAATAATCAAAGAATTGGCAAGTTGGCTATCGGTCAAAGAAGATGATCTCTTGTTGGACATAGATAAGATCTACAGAATGAAAACGTCGAGAGCAAGAAATGTTAGGAAACCAGGAGATTGTATGATCTTTCTGAACTCAATGCTACTTAGAGATAAGATTTTACAGAGGAAAAAACAGGCAGATTTGATAATTGAAGGAAGGACAATTGCCATCTTTAAAATAATCCCAAAAAGACTGATACTAAAGAGACAGAACTATAAGACCTTAACTGAGGCCCTGAAGAAGAGAGGAATATGGTTTACATGGGAGTTCCCAGAGGGACTTTCATTTATATTCAAAGAAAAGAAGAAAACAATAAGAACGGCGGAAGAAGCAGAGAAATTCAGCAAGAGATTCAAGAAAGAACTAGGTATAGGAGAGGAAGATCAAAAAGAAGTTGAGAATTAAAACGCTGAATAAAATTACCGAAAATAAGACTATTTTTATTGTAAGATATTGTTTAATCCTGAAAATAAGATCATTTTTCACCTTTTGCAAGAAGTTTCATGTAAATTGTACTGCATAGGTAATAGACCACAGATATCAAGACGTATCTTAATTGAAAGAATTTAAATTCAGTTTATAAAGTGATGAATCTTAATATTGTTTCATGGAATGTGAATGGGCTAAATGACAAAATTAAAAGAAACAAGATTGCACATATATTAAAAAAAGACGCATGGGACATTATATGCCTCCAGGAAACCCATGTTTCGCAGAAACACAATAGAATATTATGTAATAAAAAATTAGGAAATGAGTTTTTTTCAGTAGATAAGAAGAAAAAAAGAGGGGTGGTGATATATGTTAAGCATAATATTAAAGCGGAAAAGATATTCCAAGATAAGGAAGGCAGAGTAATTGGTGTCCGAGTGAATTCAGTAAAAGGCAATGTGATTGTGATAAATATTTACGCACCAAACGGTTGTAAAAAAGAATTCTTTAAAAAACTAGAGAAACAAATAGGAGAATTTGTGAAGGAAGAGGAAATTATCTTAGTAGGAGATTTTAATGGAGTTGCTTTACCAGAATTAGATAGATCAAACAAAAATAAGGGGAAAAAAGGAAGATTGCCAGAATCTTTCTTTAATTTAGTGGAAAATTATGATTTAAAAGATAGCTGGAGGATAAGGAATCCCAAAGAAAGAAAATACACACACTATTCAGAGGTTTGGAATTCGGCGTCAAGAATTGATAGTATGTGGATATCATCTAATTTACTCCCAAAAATAATAAAATGTGAGATATTGGAAAAATCATTAACAGATCATAATCCCATTATGGTAAGAATAAAAGAGAAGTACAGGAAATTTAATTTCAATAGATGGCGACTAGATGAGAGTATTCTAAATGATGAAACCTTTATAATAAAACTGAAGGAATTGTTGAAAGAGTTCTTTGAAAGGAATACATCAGAGGAAATAGAGTTGACAACAACGTGGGATGCAAGTAAAGCATTTATCCGAGGTTTGTATATTCAGCAAAAAAGTCTGGTTAAAAAAGAAAGGGAAAAAAATATGGAAAGAATTAAGAAAGAAATAGAAGAGAAAGAAAAGGAATGGAGGGAAAATCCGGAAAATAAAAACCTGGCAACACAGATAAAAATTTTACAAAAGGAACTATCCATACTGGTGGGATTAGAAATAGAGAAAAAAATCAAATGGACAAAACAAAAATATTTTGAATCTGGGGAAAAAATTGGGAAATTATTGGCATGGCAATTAAGAAAAAACCAAAACCAAAAAATAATTTCAAGTATTAAAGAAGGAGATAAAAATTGGACCAGCCCAGAGGATATTCAAAAATGCTTAGTTAATTATTATAAGAAATTGTATAAAGGAGAAGAGATAAGTGATAAGAAATTAGAAAAGTATTTCACAAATCGGAAACTTTTACAAATTAGCGAAGAAGAAAAAGAATTCTTAAGCAGTGTAATATCAAAAAAAGAGATTTATTTGGCTATAGCAAAGCTAAAACCAGGGAAATCACCAGGTATGGATGGTCTCTCAAATCGACACTATAAAGTATTTAAAGAAGAATTGGTAGAGATATATCACAAGTTAGTGAATAAAATTTTAGAAGAAGGAGCTTTCCCAAAATCCTGGCAAGATGCATTTATCACATTAATTCCAAAAGGAGAAGGAGAGAACATACAAGTGGGAAATTTCAGACCAATTTCCCTCCTAAATGTAGACTATAAGATCTTTGCTGAAATATTAGCCAATAGATTAAAAAGAGTATTAAACAGAATAATTGGACAAGATCAACAAGGATTTCTCCCAAAGAGGAAAATGTCTAATAATATGAGAATATTTTTAAATCTGGTTGAATACTTAGATTGGTTTCCAAGCAAAAAAGTGGCATTTATATTCCTCGATGCCGAGAAGGCATTTGATAATTTGACATGGAAGTTCATGAAAAAAACATTAGAAAAAAGTGGTATAGAGGGAAAATTTTTAAAAGGAGTAAATGCTATATACAACAAACAAACAGCGAATTTAATTATAAATGGGGAAGTAACAGAAAAATTTGAAATAACAAAAGGCACTCGTCAGGGATGTCCATTGTCACCCCTATTATTCTTGCTATCCATAGAATGTCTACTTAAAGATGTTAAAGAAGATGAAAATATAAAAGGAATAAAAATAGGAAGAAACAATTATAAAATTAAGGCCTTCGCTGATGATATTATAATTATGTTAGAAGACCCAATAGATTCAATAAATTACTTGAAACATAGATTACAGATTTACGGGGAAATAGCGGGATTTAAAATTAATGTGAAAAAAACCAAAATAATTACAAAAAATATAAGGAAAAAAGAAGTAGAAGAATTACAAGCATTGGCGAATTGGGAGATAGTAAATAAAGTGAAATATCTAGGTATAGAAGTAACGGCTAATAATATAAATTTATTTGAAAATAACTATTCAAAGACTTGGAAGGAAATTAAAAAAGAGCTGGAGAGATGGGAAAATCTAAATTTATCCTTTTCGGGCAAAATAGCAGCAATTAAGATGTCAATATTACCGAAGTTTTTGTTCTTGTTCCAAATGTTGCCAATCGTGGGGAAAAAAGAAGTATTTGCTTTATGGAGAAAAAGTTTAAGTAAATTTATTTGGGGAGGGAAAAAAGAAAGAATCTTATATAAAATTTTAACAGATACGAAAGAAAGGGGGGGATGGGGAGTCCCGGACCTCAGATTGTACTATGCAGCAGCATGTCTGTGCTGGATAAAGGACTGGTGTTTATTGGAAAACAAAGAACTGTTGGAACTAGAAGGATTCAGGAATATTACAGGGTGGCATTCATATTTGTTACAGGAAAAAAAGGGAAGTAATAAAGAATTTACTGATCACATAATTAAAAAATCCCTATACAAAATTTGGATAGAATTTAAAGATTTGATTGAACCAAAAATACCATGGTGGGCATCGCCATTAGAGATGACAGCGATGAATAATAAAATTAAGGAAGAAAAATGGTTGACCTACCAAGACTTGTTAGTGAAAGAAAATGACCAATGGGTTTTGAAACCGTATCAACAAATTAAACATCAATGTGCAAGTTGGTTACATTACTATCAGATACAGAATATATTTAAAAAACACAAAGAAATAGGATTTGTAGAAAAAAAATCAAAATTACAAGAACTTCTATTAGAAAATTCGAATAAACCACTATCAAAAATATATAAATTTTTACTTGAATGGGAATTAAAGGATGAAGAAGTAAAATGTGTAATGACGAAATGGGCACAAGATCTAGGGAGACCCATATATAGGGATCAATGGGATAAATTATGGAAAAATAATATGAAATTTACAGCATGTTCTGGAATTAAAGAGAACATGATGAAGCTGGTATATAGATGGCACTTTACCCCAGAGAAGTTGGCAAAAATATATGGATCAAATTCGGGTAAGTGCTGGAAATGTCAAAATGAAATAGGTACGTATTTCCACTGTTGGTGGAAATGTCCAAAGATTTATGAATTTTGGAATAATATATATGAAAATTTGAAAAAAATGTTGAAAATTACATTTGGGAAAAAACCTGAAATATTTCTATTAAGTATGACCCCCGAGAATATTCCTGAAGACAGAAAAAACATCCTTCTGTACGCATGTGCCGCAGCTAGGATACTTATAGCTAAAACCTGGAAAGGAGAAAAAATACCAACAGTCCAAGAATGGCAAATTAAGCTAATAGAATATATGAATTTAGCACGGATGACAGCGGCAATAAGAGATATACAAAAACAGAAAACAAAAGCAGAATGGAAATATGTGGAAGAATATTTAAAAAAAGAAGGTTTGAAAACGGAACTAATGATTTGCTTAGATTAAGTTACGCACATGGGAGATTTAAATTATATATATATATATATATTGTTGCTGTTTTTGTTCATTTGTAAGAATGAGAGTAACTAAATTATCAGTTAGAGTAATGAAATGAGTATTATATTAAGAAAACCGTTGTAGAAACAATATGAAGTCATATTTTAAAGTTGATGTATAATTTGAAAGAGATTATTGTAAATTTATGTTTATTATTTGTGTGATGAAAGATTTAATGTTTTGTTTTGTTCTTTTTTTAAAGAAACACAAATTTAATAAAGACTTATTTTAATTTAAAAAAAAAAAAAAAAAAAGAAGTGGCAGAATCATCATTCACATGCCTTGCCCTGTTTGCATACAAGGCAGGCAAGGGTGGGAGGGTCTTGCGGTTGCAGAAAGAGGAGCATGCAAGAGAAGGGTGAAGAACCCACCCACACTCCATTGCTCCTTTCCCAGCTTTGATATCAGAAGTGAGCTGGGAACAGGGGGGGGGGGGAGTGCCTGGAGAAACAGACTAAGGTTTAGGGGGAGGGGACAGGGGAAAGTTCAGCACCCTTTACCCACATTCTCCTGCTGATGTAAGACACACAACCCCATCATCCCCTGCTTTATAATGAATGAAGCAGGGGCAACGTGGATGGGGAGAAACTGTGTCCATCACTGCTGCATCTTGCTTAGACACCAGAGGCCCTGGTTTCCAGGAAAAAGCTCAGGAAAATTCCTGCATCTCGAGATGCATCAAGCCCAGGAGAGGGGGGGGGAGGGAGGGAGGTTGGGTGGGGGAGAGAGAGAGAGAGAGCAGACAAAGCAAATGCATCCGGTTTCCAGTCTTCTCCGAGGCCAGAGAAAAGCTTGTGGGGATTAAAATATCATCACTGAAAGCTGTTCCCTCTTCCCCTTCCCTTTTCAAGAAAGAGCCTGTGTTTTCAGGGTCAGGCAATCCCCCACGAAGCACGCAAACCAGGTAACAGAGAAGGGAAGAGGAGAATGAGGAGGCCTAGACTGAGAGGCAAAGGATAGAGCCCTTCTCAAAACCCACCTTGCTCACTTAAGCACCTGTTTAATCCTTTCATCCTTGCCTACAGTTGAAAGGAGCCCTGAACGAAGAGCAACTCTGCTTTCTGACTTGCATCCCTCAACCCCAACTTCACAACCTCTCCATCTCCCTCTCACTGCCAGAATTGAAAACTGCAGGCTCCTTGCGTTCAGAGACCTGCAAACCCACTCCCATTGGGCACCACCTCCCCACATTTCAAGTACTATTAGGGAAAAGGAGAAGAGAAACCATCTCTCCACCTACTCTCTCCGTGCCATTCAGGATTGCATATGCTTCTGTCATGTCCCTCCTTATCCACCTGGATCCTCGCGTATCTGGAGTTTGTGAGAGATATGCACTCAGACCGTAGCTTTGGGAAAGGGCCACAGCTCAGAGGCACGTGCCTTGTGTTTCACAGGTTCCAGGTTTTGATCTGTAGCATCTCCAGATAGGACTGGGAAAGACTTGGTTCCTGTAGCCGTGGAGAGTTACTGTCAGCGTAGACAAGGGGAAACCAACCCAGTGCTCCCTAATGCAGCTGGACTACAACTCCCACTTCTTCACACAGTGCCAAACTATGGAATTTGCTTCCACAGTGCAGCCCCAAGCTCAAACACATGGTTGGAAGTAAGTATTATTTCGGACAGGCAAGGGAGAAGCAAGCTCCCTGAAGCTGCTCCTTCTCTAGCTGATTGATAGAGCCAGGCTAGTCTTTCCCATGCTTTGGCATTTGTCCTGGAAAGTAAAGGGAGTGGCCTCCCAGGGGCCTCTGTCCTCTGGTTGATGGCAGAAGCCAGTGTGTTGCTGTTTCGTTTTTTCATCCTTCAGATGCCCTCTTGCACAGGCATAGGCAAACTCGGCCCTCCAGATGTTTTTGGCCCACAACTCCCATGATCCCTAGCTAATAGGACCAGTGGTCAGGGATGATGGGAATTGTAGTCCCAAAACATCTGGAGGGCCGAGTTTGCCTATGCCTGATCTAGCAGCTGAGAGTCCAATGGCAGAGAGAGAGAGAGAGAGCACCCAACTGACACCCAGCATTGGATTCTGCTAGATTTTGGGAGGTATGGGCTGCACAAATGATGCCTGAACTACTGCAGCAGCAGCAGCATCAAATGCATCTGCTCTCCAAACCTGCCACTCAAGTGCAGGGAAAACTGCAGTGCTTCAAGAGGTGACCTATTCGGCTAGTTAGCATTCCCGAATGGGGTCCGGGGCGCTTGTAGCCACAGCAAACATTCACAGAGCTGTCAACCTTCCTTTTTTTTGCATTGGGAAGCAGCCATAGCTGTCAACTTTCCCTTTTTTTGCAATGGGAAACAGTGCTGGAATAAGGGAATTTCCCACCAAAAAAAGGGAAAGTTGACAGCTATGCATTCAGCCAGACACGTAAGAGAGGCAGGTGCCTACAGCAGAGCCAGAGCCACCCAAGCCACTCTCTTCCATCCCTTACCCTGCCTTCTTCCACATCTACTTTTCAAAGTTTTCAACTCTACACAAGCTCTCAGTAAGCACAGGAGTCCTCCAGCATTTACCGGGCAGCCTCGTCTTTGGAGCTATCCTGAGATGACCCTGAAGTCAAGCCCTCTGGGCCACGTGGAAGCTGGGGACAAGGACATGCCAAGGTAGGCCATGTCCCTCCACAATGTCAGCTCTCATTCCCTTCTCCCCGGCTCCCCCCAAATGCATCCGTCCAAAGAGGTTCAGCACATGAGCGTGCGAGCGAGTTGCAGCAGCAGCAGCAAGCAGCTCCCCCTTCCGAGGATGTCACATGAGGTTTCCAGCACAGGGCCCCCGAAAGCATCACTCAGGGCTCTCTGCTGCCACTGGAAAGCCAAGGCAACAGGCACGGGAGCAGCAGTGGATGCCCTCCTTTTCGCTGCCTCGGCTTCTCTTGGCCCCGACAGCCCAGCTGGCTTCTCTCTGCCGCTGCTTAATTAAAGCCAACCAGGCGGAAATGATGGAATAAAAAAAGGGAAAGAGAGAACTTCCTGAAAAAGAAGAGGGAGGTGGTGGTGGAGGAGGCAAAACGAGCTTGGCCTGATCTGTGTATTTAACCAGCCAGCCCAAATTGAACTAAGGGTAAAGACAGATGCAGGGGTTTACTTGTAGCAGAGGTCACTTTGAAAAGCATCTTATCTCCCCAGTCAGGAACACAACAAGATACACAGTTTTCTGTGCAACTACAAGTTCTGGGGTGGAAAAGATACAAGAAATGATTCTGCAGATTTCGAATCTATAGACCCTGCAGATTAGAAGTTTACAGAAAAGCTGCCTGTAAAAGGGGGGGGAAGGAGTCCACAGTGGTAAGCACCTATTGGCTAGCAACTGTAACGGTTTTACAAGGGTCCCTCCAGCCTGGTGTTTTTTTGCAAGTGTATCCTGCAACATGTCATTAATTTGCTACAAAAGTAGTGCATTACTAGTGGAGTTATATTAGATGAAGCACGCATAATCCTGCTTAATAGGTAGTTCTGCAATGCTTCCTTTTTTCTTGCTTGTCTTTTAAAAAACAAAACCCTATGTAAATAATAGAACCCATTCAAGTTTTTAGTGTAAATGAGCAAAATTCTTCCATGGTTATTATTGCAGCGGGGTAAAGAGAAGACTCACCGGCATATTCTGGGTCCACATGGGGAGGGTAGAACCCAAACTTGATGAAGATGGGGATAGGCACTCCAAACTTGAACCACTCCACCACATAAGGAGGGGGCTGGCCAGTCAGTGGGTGGATTACGTCGCATCCCAGGATCACACTCTCACCAGCACGAGCTGTCACAAACTCGGGTTCCTCCCTTAAGCCGTGGGCACCTAGAGAAAAAGAAGAAGGAAAGGGGGAGGGCGAATCAGTGGCGCTGCTTCCCAAAAGCCCCACTGGGACCATAACAGATCTCTGTTCCACAGATGCTTAGCAATGGCTTCATGTCAAGACTGAAAGGCGTTTCCTATAGCAAAGATGTTTACAGCCAAGGAATTGGGAGACGAATTGTGGGAACCACCGGAGGTAGGATACTTGTGCCAACTGAATACCAGTAGTTGGGATGCTGGACTAGATGGGTCCTTTGCTTTTAGGAATAGTCTTGCTGGATTATGCCAAAAGGCAACTGCTGGTTTGGCGAGGGCCAGTGATTCTTATTTTCAGTAGGAACAACATTTTAAGCTCAGCAAGCTTCGAATGGCCAGTGACATTGGCTGCACTTACTGACTCGCACTCTGTACTTGCCAAGTCGCAGGCCAGAGGACTCCTTGACCAGAGGCAGTTTTAGGGGAGCACAAATAGTTCAGGTGCACTTGGCACCATGTTGCAGGGAGTGCCACAACGATGCTGTAGAACAGAGCGAGAGAGGCTGGGGGCAAGTTTTAGTGTTGCACAAGGTGCCACTGAAATTTGAAAGCCCAAGGTCCACCACTGCCTTAATGCCCTCTTCCTGGGCAGAAACAGAACAGAGGTTTTGGTGGAAGGCTCCCCACCTCAATCAAAAAACACTAGAGTACATTTTATTGTTTCTAGCCAATGGCCATCACAATCCCCACCCGTGCTATATACTTAAAGCATCATCATACCACTTTAAGCAGTCATTACTTCCCACAGAGAATCCTGAGAACTGAAGTTGGTTAAGGTTGTTGGCAGATGTTAGGTGATCCCCTTATTCCCCTCCCAGAGCTACAATTACCAGAGTGGTTTAGCAACCAATCCCTCTTCAGAGGGAACTCTTGGAATTGTAGCTCCATAAAGGGAGTGGGGGGAGGGTCTCCTAACAGCTCTTGGCAGCCTTAATAAACTACATTTCCCAGGATTCTTGGGGGTAATCTATGGCTGTTTAAAGTGGTAGGATATTGGGGCTTAAAAAATTCATAATCAAATGTGTTTACTACAACTTTGGCTTTGCAACACAGTGCCTAGGAAAAGGAAAAAAGGTGTCTGTACTCTCCCCATGATGCGAGGAGCTTTCTTGTATGAGACATTCTCTTTTGGGGGTCAGCACCCCACTACCAAGAATCCACATTCTGAGGGTTTCAAGCAGGGATCTCTAGCTGGAGATCCCAGGGACTGAAAATTCTGCATTGAAGGGGGTTGGACTAGATGATCCTTGGGGGTAACTTCCAAATCTGCAGTTCTACTATTTGATGAACCTGTGGCCATTTGCATGCAAAGCACATGTTTTATCAGGGAGCAATGGGCCTTCCCCTTACATCCATCAGGAGGGGACATATGCACAACTGGCTGCAAATTTAATCTTGAGAAATACCATCATATTCCTTATTAAGGTGAACACCAAACTTGTGCTCAGAATGCTCTGCATCTCTTGCATCATCTCGGTCCACTTTGCTCTTGACAGCCAAGCAAAGGGGGACAAGCTCCCAGGATGAAAGGGTGGGTCAAGCAGAGAGCATAGGAAAGGGGAGAGATCAGCAAAGGTTAAATAAATAAAAAAACTCCACAAAAAATAGGCATCCAAGATGAAGCTGACTGCTGAGAATAGAAAGCAGGAAGTAAAAAGAAAAAAAAACTGGGAAGAGAGGAGACACCTGTGTGTCCAAAGGAATACACACCTGTTTGTGCAAAAGCCTGTTCTATAAAGGTAGCAAGATGAGAATTCTACTCTGGACCCCCCTGCTCAAGGCACCGAGGCAGGCATCCTCTAAACGCCCCCTGCCTGGAGGGGATTTACTCTGAGCTGACAAAGGCAGAGTCAGGCAGTTGCCGAGTCAGCCTCCCAGCATCACTCCAAGGTGACCTTCCCGTGGGGGCTTCTCACAACCACCACCACCACAGAAGCCTCTCTGCCTCTCATTTCAGAGAACAGAAAGGAGGAGGGGAGAACTGGGTTTTGGTGTGCGTTTTTGCAAGGGGGGGGGAGATTTTCATTTTAGCATCTCTGCATCACCTAGCAATACCTGCAGGGAATTTCTCCCCTCCCTGTAGCAGGAGAAGCATCCATTCATAAACCAATTTGCCTTTGCAGCCAATCACCAGCAAAGCGCTCCAAAAAAATCCCTGGAACGGGCCTTTGATGGGGAAACCGCTGACGCAGCCTGGGCTGCAGTACAAGCGGTGACAGCATTGTTAAAATAGCAAGAAGATGGATTACTGAAGCTGCTACACCCAGGGAGATAGGGAGAGAGAGAGGCCGGCATCCATTACACACACCTGGTGTCTCCCTCATGTGCACCCTAACTGCAACCTGAGAATCACACCTCCATCCAACCCATAAGCCAGAATCCAGAGTCAAATGTGCGCACACACACACACACACACACCCAAATCCTAAGTCTATTTCACCTGAACATACAGAGCATCAGGAGGTCAGCTCGAATCTGCATCACCATCTGAAGCCCCAGAGAGCCAATACCACTCACTGTAGATAATCCTGAACCAATGAGCCAACTTGCTAAAAGACAGCTGTCCCATGTCCTGGCTAAAGACTCAGCCGTAATCAAACAGCATCAGATTTGCAAATCAAATCCTGCAAAAAGGGACAGGCGTATCTGCACCACTGTCTCTGCCACCTGCACCTGCACCCAACCCTAGATCGCAATGCTAATCTTTGGCCCTTTGGACCCACAACCAGTTCCCCACATGGAACCCCAAGATGTGGTCGTTTGATGGGTGACTGGGTGCTGACCTCTGACACTGCCTCACACAACTGAGAGCGCATCACACAATGGGAAGACCACAGGTCCACCAGGGCCGGCCCCATCATGGCTCAGGCGGTGTATCGTAAGGGGTGATGGATCATAGGCACCAGACCAGCCTCCTCCACCTGCATGGCTGGCCCATCCACCACTGTCACTGCCCTGGATCCAACTGGCTGGCCAGCCAACCATTCCGAGCTTGCTGGACCTGTCCTCTGCAAAAACAGACTTGAACAATAACTGGGAGGAAAAATAGCTCTTTGCTGTCATTGCAGCAAAGCAGCGGTGCAGGTGCTCTCTGGAAGGAATTTGCCCACAATGCCTCACTCTGAAGAAGCAAAACAATGTGTAGAAAGGAAATGCCCATAGAAACCTGTGGGTTTTTTTTATTTAAAAAATACTGCCTTATGCTTCTCATATTGGATAGCTTTGGATAGTTTTGTGTTTCATTTGTAGAAAATATATACTTTTTTGTGCATTCTGCAAACCCTTCCTCAGAGTGCAACGTTCAGGTGGCCAGGACCGCCATTGAGGGACACGGCATGGCTGGCACACAGGTCTGTGCAGACTTGAAACGTACCATGCCTCCCCAATATTACTGGCCTACAGGGTCTGACTCAATCACTCTCGTTCTCTCATTCACACACAGTAAAGCTGTGTGAGAAAGGCTCTCAGTTCAATTCCCAGACTAATCCCACCTTCAGGGAAACAGCGTCCAGACAGCTGTTAGCTCAGTGGTAAAGCATCTGCATTGCATGCAGAACGTCCCAGCTTCGATCCCCAGCAGAGGAAAGACTTCTACCTGGAACCCTGGATAGCTGCTGCCAGACAGTGTGGACAATACTGGGCTAGATGAACCAATATTGCACTATTCCGCCCCGCCCCCCACAAGGAGCTCAAGGTGGTGTGCAGAGATCTCTCTCCCTCTTCATTTAACCCCCACAACAACCCTCTGAGGTAGGTGAGGCTGAGAAGCAGCGGCTGGCAGCCCAAAATCTCCCAGTGAGCCTCATAGCCAAATGGGGGATTCGAATCCTGTTCTCCCAGGCCCTGTTCCAACACTCTAACCAAAGCACCACACTGGTGCGCCGTTGCTCTCGGGTTTTAAAAAGAGGGGATTAGATGGATGATACGTCTGTAATCCACAACGATAAAACAGATCCTCAAGGTTCATAACCCTGTTACCTCTGCCATGCCAGTACAGCAGCTGTACAAACAGCAGGAATAAGTACTGACTGCAAGCTTTGCTTGTGTGCTTCCTGGAATCGTCGGATTGGCCACTGTAGAAAGCAGCAGACTGGTCTGGTTCAGCGGGACTCTTTCTGCATGTGAGGAGCAGAGGAAGCTGCCTTGTACAGACAGAGGCTGGTGGCCCAACCAGCCCGGCCTATTCTGCATTAATTGACAGCGTCTCTCCAGGGTTTGGGTCTTTTTCCTGGTGAGAGTCTTTTGCCAAGGATAGAACCAGGGGACCTTTGCATGCAAAGGCTGTGCTCTGTCACTCAGCCAGGCTCCTTCCACCGACGCAGGGGTCACTATCAGCCCATGTCTCACTGGTCTAACCAGGCAGCCAACCCTCCTGGTCTGCTGTTGCGTAACCAGTGTCAGGATCTGCAAAGCCAGTAAATGGCAGCATTTATTTTTAGAGCCCTAGCTGCCAACACTGTGAAAAATCACAGCTTCCTTATTAGAGGAGAAACATTTTTTAAAAAATAAAATAAAAAGTAAGCAGTAGGGTTATGTCAAACCTGTGCATTTATTTCCACAGGGCCTTCTTGGTTCACCCCCTCCCACCCCCTCCATAGCCTCAGATATCCACGGAAACCCTCCAGTGTGCTTTGAACCTACATGGGTGGTTTTTTTAAAAAATTACTTGTGCATTTCTGTGCATTACACACACACACACATACACACACACACACACCACTTTTTTCTTTCTCCACATTTGCGTGCATTTTGTACATCCATAGAGCTCAGTGTTTCGTGCAACATATTTTGTTCCACCTGCTACCTGCCCCAGCTCTGCCTCAGAACCTCCAGATTATGCCAAATGTTGCTCCTCCCCTACTTCTGCTCTCCTTCCCCCTCCCTACCAAGTCCAGCCTGAGTTGGGGGAGATTTTGGCATTTTTGTAAAAAAAGATGTTGGTCACTCTCTAACCAACTCACACCACATGAGGTCCAGTTGTTAAGGTGCAGGCGCAGAAAAGGAAAAGGGTACAGTGGGTGTCATGGAATAAGGGTACAGTGGGTGTCATGGGATAAGAGTACAGAGGTACCTTGGTTTAAGGACAGCTTAGTTTATGAACAACTTGGATTAAGAACGCTGCAAACCCAGAAGCAGGTGTTTTGGTTTGTGAACTTTGCCTTGGAAGCAGAACATGTTTCACTTCCTGTTGAGTGTGTTCCATTTGTAAATTGAGTCCCCCGCTGCTATGGGAAAGCACTCCTTGGTTTAAGAATCCTTTGGTTTAAAAACGGACTTCCGGAACAGATTAAGTTAGTAAACCAATGTACCACTGTACTGTGATTTGAATCTATAAGGACTAGAATCTTACTTTGAAATTGGGTGGGAAGGGAACCAGCTTACATTGACAGGGATGTAAATTCTTTGCTTCTATATTCTGCAGTGCTACCAAAACTCAGCATGCGCTTGGCCCTGATTACAGATTCTAATGTCCCTTTTAATACGCACTTAAAACAAAAGCACTGAACATCAGAACAACCCAGAACACTAGCAATAATTGCATGGCCATCCATTAACACTTCATTAACAAAAGCCTGCCTGGTCACTCTCTTGGGGCTGGCAGGTGAAAACGAAGCTGAAACCCATCTCACCTGGATTCAAATTAAAATGCGGACTTGGTTTATATCGCTAGAATCACTGATATAGGGCAAGCTACTGCAGGAACAGCAAGAAAAAAAAGCTTGGCGATTAGAAATAAAAGCAAAAAATGAAACCCATAGAATCTTAAACCTATTTTAATAATTTTATTGTTTTACTTTTTAATGGTGTTGTATGGTGTTTTGTGTAAAGGCATGGACCTCACAAACCTAATAAATGTTGTTGTTGTTGAAATAAAAGCTACTGGGAAAGTGAGGTGCTTTGAAACAAAGAAAAGGTATTTTGCTAAAATTAAAGACCTCCAAGCATTATTCTTTTTCTTGGCTCCTTTTGAGTAAGAGAGCAAGAGTTAACCAAGCACATTGCTTTTTGCAAAGGAAAGGAGAACCCGGCACAGCAGCTGGTGCAGCCTGGTGATGTCATTTCTCATCAGTACTGTCAAATGAAGCTTGACTGTCTGTAGAGAGGGACAGGGTCCTCAATCTAGAGATTAATATCTACAGAGAGAGAGAGGCAAACCAGGGCATTAAACCTGAAGCAAGACCTTCGTTCATCTTGGGGGCCTCCTCCTCCTCCTCCTCCCTGCCATCCCAGCTGTGTGGAACGCAGGCTGTAGTGACCCTCCCCACCAAAGGCAAGCGAATTGCATTCCGTGGATATTCAAGGATGCTCTTAACCGTCTAAAAATTGCCCAGGAGGCAGATGGGCAAACTGACACAGGCGGAACAAGTTGTGTGGGTCGGGGGTCTCTTTTCCAAAGCATGGCCCTCTCCATTCCCCACCCCCACCCCACCCCACTCCAAATATTGAATGTTGAGGGAGGGAGAGAAACAAGAAGCTTCATCCCAACAGAGAGGTCCTATTCCTTACTCCCAAACCCCATTTATTTTTTTTAAAACCCTTACATTTTGCACACTCTAGAAATGGGTGTCCCTATCAGAGAAGACCCATCTGTCAACTGTCAAGGGTGAGGGTTTCTCCCCTTACTACAACAGCATAAACTGCTCACCCCGCACACTGCCCGGTATGCACGGCCAACAACCATTCACTTCTATTTATGAAATTTAAGGGGTGCAGGGAGTGGGGTGCTAAATCTGCCCCTGCCAGGGGACCCAGCCTTTGAAAGGAAACAAGCCAGATCTGAATAAACAGGATCCTTACAGTAAGTTGTGCCTCTCTCTCTCTCTCTCTCTCTCTCACACACACACACACACACCCTTATCTATATCTAAGACTGGATGTGTGGAGCTGGCTTCCATCTACACTGAAGATTCAGGCATCCCAGAGCTAAACCTCAGCACAAAAGAACCACAGGCTTGCCTCGCTCCCTTCTCTCTCTCTCTCTCTCTCTCTCTCTCTCTCTCTCTCTCTGCATGAAAGCAGGACAGGACCACTGCCTCCTCCAGTGAGGCATCTTCAGAAAAAGAAGTTGAGCAAGGAGAGAAAGAGAGAAGCTCCCCCTCCCCTTGCCAGCTCCTGCGCTCTGCTCTGCAGGGCTGGTGCTGATTGGCCCAGAATGACATCACTGTTTTTTCCACAGCAGGAATCTAGTACGCCGGCAAGTCTATTTTTGGCACCCAGGAGACAGAGGCATTAACAAGCAAGTGGCCCCCAGGTGGGCTTGCGACGATAGTCTCTCGGGGACCCGGGGTGAGACAGGTGGCCTCGGTGCTGCAGGTTGCAAAAACCGGATAGCTGGAGATGGCCGGAGAAGCCACAGCGCTACACAAACACCCGCACAAGCCTAGGGAAGATAGTAGAGATATGCATAAGTGGATGCTATCAGGAGGGAACAAGGATGCAAGGGGGGGGGAAGAGAAAGCTGTGTGGCATTTAAATGCAGATTGCACTGCATCAATTGTGTGTATGGCAAAGGGCGGGCAGACGCTACTCTTATGTGATCAACTTGGGGTTCACTTTCTTTTTTACTAGAATCCCCCAATGACCCCCATCCAGAGCCTGATGCAAAACAGTGGCTCAGAAGCAGGGGGGGGGCATGCACTCAGAATAAAGGGTGCCTGCTGAATACATCTTCGGCCAGAATTTTTCCCCAGTACTAGAACCGAGCTGAAAGCCCTTTTACGAACACCCCAAAACCCACTCCTGGTCCCCACCCAAGTTAGCTTTCTTTCAGTAGCCTTTTTCTTTTCTTTTCTTTTTTGACAATATAATCCTATATATGTCTACTCAGAGGGAAGCCCCACTGAGTCCAATGGGACTTCCTCCCAAGTAAGTGGGTGTAAAAATGCAGCCTTGTTGTTTTTTCTATTGTCAAAACGCCTAGAACGGGGGTCAGCAACCTGCGGCTCCGGAGCCGCATGCAGCTCTTGGACAGCTCTGCCGTGGCTCCGGGGCGGCTGCCTAGGGCGCGGAAATGGTGTGCTTTGGGGGGGGAGGGTAGGGAAGAGATCGTGCGCTTTTGGGGGGGTAGAAGCATCGCCCAGAGATCCCCAGCTCAGCTGGTTTGAGGGGAGAGAAGAGATCGTGCGCTTTGGGGGGGGGTAGAAGCATCGCCCAGAGATCCCCAGCTCAGCTGGTTTGAGGGGAGAGAAGAGATCGTGCGCTTTGGGGGGGGGGAGTAGAAGCATGGCCCAGAGATCCCCAGCTCAGCTGGTTTGAGGAGAGAGAAGAGATCGTGCGCTTTGGGGGGGGGGGAGTAGAAGCATGGCCCAGAGATCCCAAGCTCAGCTGGTTTGAGGAGAGAGAAGAGATCGTGCGCTTTGGGGGGGGGAGTAGAAGCATGGCCCAGAGATCCCCAGCTCAGCTGGTTTGAGGAGAGAGAAGAGATCGTGCGCTTTGGGGGGGGAGTAGAAGCATCGCCCAGAGATCCCCAGCTCAGCTGGTTTGAGGAGAGAGAAGAGATCGTGCGCTTTGGGGGGGGAGTAGAAGCATCGCCCAGAGATCCCCAGCTCAGCTGGTTTGAGGAGAGAGAAGAGATCGTGCGCTTTGGGGGGGGGGAGTAGAAGCATCGCCCAGAGATCCCCAGCTCAGCTGGTTTGAGGGGAGAGATGTAAAATTGTGTGCTTTGGGGGGGGGGAGTAGAAGCATCGCCCAGAGATCCCCAGCTCAGCTGGTTTGAGGGGAGAGATGTAAAATTGTGTGCTTTGGGGGGGGGGAGTAGAAGCATCGCCCAGAGATTCCCAGCTCAGCTGGTTTTGGGGTAGAGAAGAGATCGTGCGCTTTTGGGGGGGTAGAAGCAACGCCCAGAGATCCCCAGCTCAGCTGGTTTGAGAGGAGAGATCAAAAGATTGTCAGCCTTTCCAGGCAGCTTAAACAAGGCTTTGCCCTGAAGCCAGATAGTACTTGCAGGCTCCCTGCTGCTTTAAATGTGCACAAAATAAGATTTAACGTCGTCCTAATAATAATAAATATAATACTTCCTTTTCTATTCTTTGCATTGGCTAATAATAATAATAATAATAATAATAATAATAATAATAATAATGGTTTTTCCTCTGCAGTGTTATATTTGTTTTAAATCTCGCAATGGTTTTGCGGCTCCCAGTTCCCCCCCCCCTTCGGAAACGGGTCCAAGTGGCTCTTTTTGTCTTAAAGGTTGCAGACCCCTGGCCTAGAAGTTGAGAAAGCCCTGCAGCTGCAATTGGTCGAAAGTCTATCAGGAGATTTCAGATATTCCCTGGTCTATAGGGCTGCAGAGTAAATGATGGAATCGCTCACCTATCAGCTGCCCCCCCTCTTTTTTTAAAGGCAAACCTACGCTTAAAAACAAAGGGGGTGAAGGGGGTGCGTGAGATCCCTCTCAATTTCAAAGACCGATGGCAGCTCCATGCTGCCTCCTCTCCATCCCTCCAAAAGAAGCCTACAGAAAGCATCTACTGCTGCAACCTCCTCTCCCACCCTCCATGCAATGGCTGACCTCCCCCAATGCGCACACGCGCACACCAATTGCACACGCTTTGTTCGCACCTTGATGCGCCTCATTATCACTGCATTTCAAATCTGACTGAGGCTTTCGCAACCTGTCAGCAGGCAAGAAGACTTCGGCTCCTTCCCTCCCCTCTCGCCCTCCCCACCACCTCAGAAAACCTCCACGATGTGCAAAAAGAGCAGGAACCTGCCACCTCTCCCCCCCCCCCCCACACACACACAATATCTGAGGGAAGGGTGAGGGAGGAAGAGGAGGGGAAAATTTTATTGCTGTCAAGCATGCATGCATGCTAGTACAAGGAACATGCAAGCACCTCTGGAACTCGGAGCCCTGAGCATTGCCTCCTAAAAGGGACAGGTTCTGCTCTTCAGTCACTGGAGCAGCTGCAGCAGATCCTGGGCAGAAACTAGCTGAAGCCCAGAAGCCCTTTCACATCTGGTTTTTCAGCGCAGGCTCTGTCTGCGTTCGCCTTGCACCTTTTGCATGACTCTCTCCTAAGTGTTACATGCTTTCACACAACGTAAAACCTACTTCTGGGATTCTAGTGGAATGCAGTGCAAGGCGAGGGCTCATTTCTATGTTATTTCTCTTTTTTTGCAAATAATGCGGAAAGGAGTGCTAAACTTGTACTATGTTTCACTATAGTTCTGGAAGGGGCTTACCGGTATATATATCATGTGTGAGCTCAAACAGAATTACCTAGAAATTAACTGTTAGGGAAACACCTTGCAAACAAAATAAACTGCCGTGTGAATGCAGCCTCCGTGGGTTTAAGAATCCATGTAAATAAGGCAGGAGCCCCTGAGGCTCTGGGGCTAAATACGGCCTGCAGTCCTCTCTATTTGGTCCTAGAAACTCTCCAGACTTCACTGCCACTCTCTCCAAGCCACTACCCTTGCTAGGGCTACTTCACACCTCAAACCTTTTTGGCTGGTTGGAATGTGCCCCTGGACAATAAAACCTCTTGCTCGTCTGAATAGGGAATAAACAAAGGTGTATGTGGGGAAAAACAAAGGTAAAGTTTACATTAGATACCCTGCCCACTTTTGCCTCTGGCCCCACCCCCCAGTATATGGAATGGCTTAGTGGGTAAAGCATGAGACTCATTCTCAGGGTTATGGGTTCGAGTCACACATTTGGTAAAGATTCCTGCATTGTGGGGTGTTGGACTAGATGACCCTCATGGTCCCTTCCAGCTCTACAGTTCTATGATTCAATATGGCCCTCCAGCTGAAAAAGGTTCCTTATGATCTTATCCCCTCCCGCCGCCGCCGCCCATTTAACATTAACCACCCACAAGTTCTGCAGTTTTAGAGTCTCCATCTTTATCTCTCTAAAATGTTTTTAATTTCCCTGGGGATTTGGTAGCGCAATTCCTCTAAATCAATTAATTCAAGCACCTTCTCTGCAGGATCTGCTTTGCAGCCGTTGCCCATTTCCAGAGAGCACCTTTCTATTTCGCCCCAAACTTGACCCTCAATTTGACAGCTTGTGGCCGGAACCTTTTACACCTTTTCCTGATGTGTTCAAGACCAGTCTGCAACTTCCTTTTGTCGTCCCAGGTTCTTTTTCATCTTGAGAATGAAACTAGAAGTAGTACTAGCAGGGGTACATTACAGGGAACGACCATTTTGCAAGAGATCAAGGCACATGTGACCACCGACCAAGCGCGCCCACCTTGCCCCCGCAATTGAGGGGGTTGGCACACCCCATGGTGCATTCTACCTCCACTGTCAGAGGCAGTATAGCTCTGAATACCAGTTGCTGGAAATGGCAGGAGGGGAGAGTGCTGCTGTGTTCATGCCCTGCTTGCAGGCTTCCCTTAGGGGCATCTAGTTTGGCCACTCTGAGAACAGTATGCTCGGCGAAGGGCAGAGACAAAAGGCAGAATATGGGGAAAGTGAAAATTTGATCTCATGTTGCATCTCATGGCTAGATACTAAGTCTGAAAAGACTGAGGACTAGTCTCTTCTCTCTCTCTCTCTCTCTCTCTCTCTCTCTCTCTCACACACACACACACACACACATGGCACAAAAGCCATTGTGAAAAGGGCTCCCTGAACAGGCTACATTCCATTTCATTTTACAAAGGTTTATACCCTACTTTTCAACTCTAAGATTTTCCAGATGGACTATTAAAATAACATTTAAAACAAGAATTCAGAACACTGAAACAATTCAAAAAGCAGAACATTAACAGCAGGTGTTGGAAATCATTTAAAAACAAATGCCAGAGGGGGCAGAAATTTATCAACAGTAGCATCTAGCAGGCTTGGGGCCAAAGAGATAACAAAGGCAGCGTCAAGCAATTCTTTCTAAAGAAGACACCCCCATGGATCATCAGCACCATCACTAAGGGCTGCAGAGCACATGTGGATTTTGGCAAGTAACTTATCCCATGGCCAAACTATTCTTTGGGGAAAGGGCAAGGCTGAAATTAAAATGTGCTCCAAGAGAAGTCAGCCCAGTTTGTAGCACCTGTGGAAAAAGGTAGATTCCATGCTTCTGCACACAATATGTACTTTAGAGCACATTCAAATCATATTCTGTCCCATAAAGAATTCTGGGTGCCACTACCGAGAAGGCCCTCTGCCTGGTTCCCTGTTAACTTCACTTCTCACAGTGAGGGAACCACCAGATACTTTGCTATGAGCTTCTTGGAGAAAGTCCAGGTTGCATCCAAGGCAAGGCAAAAAGAAGAATCATTTGCTGGGTTTTAGCCCCTTTCCAGACTCCTCGTTTAGGGTCTAGCAAAGGAGCTTCTCTGAAACTTCCATCAGCTTCCATCAGTGATGGGCAGTTGGTTGGATGCTTGGAAGGAGAGCAGTGCCCCCAAGCTGTTCTTTCAGCACCTCACGGAGCCAGCTCCCTGCCCAGTCATTTTATGCAGCGTGGAAACTCGGAGCTGGTCCAAGCTATCTCTGGTACAAAGCAATTGCGGCATCTCCCAAACACACAGCTGGAGACCAGCCAGGAAACAGAGGACTTGATGCACGTTGGCACTGTCCCCGGTTCTCTTATCTCCCGGTCAGCACCAGGGCCACCTGCTCACCTGTAGGGCTTTGCAAATTCAGTTTAGTTTGCAAGGCTCACAGCAGAGCAAAGCAGGCAGAGAAGGAAACAGGAAGCAGGCAGCGGAAGAGGTACAGAATCCCAGGGACTAGGGAAGCCATCTAGGTCCGACCCTTTGGTTCAATGCAGGATCTGGAATGCTGGATGCAAGCACAGCATCCCTGGCATTTGGCTGTGCAAAGAACAGCTTACAAGTTGCAGAGGCAGGCTGTTCCACTGTTAAACAGTCCTTTCTGTTAAGGTCAGCAGGGGAATCCACTCTCTTGCAATTTCCACCCATTGGTTCCAGTCCAGCCTTCTGGAGCAGAAGAGAGCAAGTTTCTTCAGTCTTTCTGCACAACAGCTCTACAGATATTTGAAGACTGCATCCATGACAACATCTAACTCAGATCTCTGCACTGGTTTCCAATCTGCTACCGGACCAAGTTCAAGGTGTTACTATTAGTATATAAAGCCGTTAACTACCAGTAATTGGGGCCAGGTTATAAGTGAAATCGCCCACATGAGCCCAATCAACCACTTTGATCTGCAGAACTGGCATTGCTACAGGTACTACAAAATACCTGCTCCACATTTGTAAGAACTCAGACTTTTAGCATGGCAGCATCTGCACTTTGGAATTTCCTGCCTATTGATACCAGGCAGGCACCTTCACTGTACTCTTTACAGTGCCTGCTAAAAACATTTCGGTTTAGGCAAGCCCTCCCAGAGGTTAAGAAAGTTGATGCAATTTTTAATCTGTTTTATTATTATTTTAAATTCTCAAAAGTCTTAAATCACTGTTAATTTTTCTTATTGATAATTTAGTATTTTTGTAAACTACTTTGTGATGTGCGTTTTTTGTTTTTGTTTTTTGTAAAATGTTATAAAATTCACTTGACCTGATAGCTAAGCCAAGGCTGGGGATGCATTCTAGGCTGCAAAAGCTGGGAGTTAACCTAGTGGGCTACCGTGTGTGTGTGTGTGTGTGTGTGTACTCAGAATCCACTATAGACCCAGACATGACCCTGGGACTTGGCAGTTAGTATGAGCCTCTGGTTTGGGCAGGCAACTTAAAAATACTAAGGACTAGCACCTTGCCTAATCAGTCATTCGAGGATTTTGCTGGTTATGCTTTAGACTCTAGCTTTCCTAGGTGAGCTCCCAGGTCCAGGCTAATATATTGGCTAATATACACATTTTTGCAAGCAATTTACCCCAATAAAATGCATTTTTTGCCATTTTCACCAATATATGCATTTTTATGCACACTTTCAGTACATTTTGGTTGCTTCAGAGAAATGATTTGCAAAATTCAGAGACATGGGAATTTTGAAGGACAGTTGTGCCTCAATTTACCTATCAGTTTGAGAAATGTGAATTACTTTGTTTCTCAATAAAATGCAAAAGAAGAAGAAAAAGAAGTTATCCTCCACCCATGCAGAAGACCATGCAAAACAGGCAGGAAAATGAATGGAGCAGCCCTGTACAAGACTTCTGCTCCCCAAGACAGCCAGACAGCTACACAAGCAAGGTTCTCCCTGCCTTAAATACACTTCCCAACAAGCTGAGTGGTTCCTTTTTACAATCGGTGCACATCCAGAGTTGGCACCAAAGCCACTCATGTATTCCATTGCATCAGTAGCTTTCAAAGCAGGTAGTCCTCAGTGAGGAGAGTCAGTGTGGTGTAGTGGTTAGCATGTCAGACAAGGATCTGGGAGACCAGGGTTTGAATCTCCACTTAGCCATGAAGCTCACTGGGTGACCTTGGGGCCATTCACTGCCTCTCAGACTAACCTACCTCACAGGATTATTGCAGGGATTAAATGCACCACTTTACATGGAAGTAAGAAGTAAGAACAGATTTAAACCATCCCTCAAGTGGCCATTCAGATAAGATGTGCAACAAGCACAATCTGCATCTACTAAGCAGTCGCATGAATACATTTAAGAGTTTGCTTGCTTTCCTCTTTCCTCCTCCTCCCTCCCTCCTTTTGTGTCATGGCTTGTTAGATTATAAACCTGAAGGCAAGTGGCTGTTTGAATTGGTTTTGGAAACCATTCTGAGAGCTAAAATACAACAATTGTAAGCTACCTTTCAATGAAGGGTCATTTCCATGCACCCGCTGAATGTCAAAGCAGCTCAAACTGCAGCTGAGGCAAGAGAACAGAGGGTGAAAAGGTGCGGGAAGCCCCTTCCCCAAATTCAATTCAAGATATGAAAAGAACCCGGAGATTAAACTGGAAACAGCATTTCTCAGGAAGCTGCCCAGGTAGACGACATCCAATTGATCTCCTGTCTCGGTTATCCTGAGTCAGCTTCCAGATCCCTCCATGTTAGTAGCATAATGTTTAGAAACAGCTCTCAACTAGACTGTGTTTCGAGACCCTTCCTCATGGGCCCTGCTGACAGGAAGGAAGCCGGTAATTCAATCTCCACACAATCCTTTAATGGTTTCTCAGCACAAATAAATAAATAAATGCATAACCACAGCAGCTCCAATAAAACTTGACAGCGAGCCAAGCCAAAGGCATGGAAATATGCCCAGCAACCTTCCTCCCTGAAAAATCTCAGGTAAGAATATAGTCCAATACTGGAGTAAGCCTCAATGCCTCCTCTTCCATGTCTTGACCATGAGGACATTGGCTTCAATTACTTTGCAGTGTACGTACAATTAGGGTTTGGGAGCTTCCAGATTACCTGTTTATTGAGCATAGAACTGTGGAGTTGGAAGGAACCCCAAGAGTCATCTAGTCCAACCCCCCACAATGTAGGAATCTTTTGCCCAATGTGGGGCTCGAACTCACGATCCTGAGATTAAGAATCTCAATGTCTACCAACTGAGCTATCCCATGCAAGCTCTTTCCATGCTGGGTTTTCCTACTGCGGAAAGGGCTTTTAAGTTCTCTGCTTTCTTACCGGGCTTTGGGAAGCTATCGTGAGATCTCGGATGGGGGGCAAGATCGCTCTTATAATGCTTCGCCAGCAGGCATGGGAGCCAGGAACAGAATGGTTGCCACCTGTATATGTGATTTCAGCTTTATGCACAATCCTCAGAACATAAGCCCCACACAAGGTGCAAGTCATTTGTATTTGAAGATTACTTTCATATCACCTCTTCTCCAGGCTAAACATACACAACTCCCTCAATGGTTCCTCATCAGATCTTTGATCATCTTGGTCACCCTCTTCTGCGCACCTTCCAGCTTGCCATTCTCAAACTGCGGTGCCCAGAACTGGTCACAGAACTCTAGGTGGAAGTCAGACCAAAGCAGAATAGAGCGTTGCTATTACTTCCCTTGATCAGCAATCTATACTTCTGTTGATGCAGCCTAGAATTGCATTAAATCATTTTGTTAACTTTGGTCCAGTTCTCCAACCTGATCATCCATCCAAACTGTTTGCAGGGAGATTAGATGGCAATGGCTATTTAACAAGCATTCATTTTGATTTGTTTGTGGGGAAGTTATATGACCCTTGCATTAAAGCAAGAATTATCTGACAATTAGCCTTGATTAGAGTGCACACATTCTTGCTCTCTCTCACTCACACACACACACACACACACACACAAACACACGTAAGTCCCTAATGTTTTAGTATTTACTGCATTCCTCTCATTTAAGCAAACGCCTGTCACCGCATGCATGACATCACTCCTACTTACTGCAATTTACAACCCCTCTGTCAACATTTGGGATGCTTCCCCTAGAGGCCATTCAAGCAAATGAGACAGGCTTCTAAGCAAGGCTGATTGCATATGCTACTCAACATCTAGTTTAAAAAGGGAAAGGGTGGGGGGGGGGATAGATGCAGCATAAGGTTTAATTCGTGCAGGGCTCATCCAAGGTAGCTATTTTTAATACCAGGGTCAAGTCCTGGAATACGGGTAATAATATAGATGAGGCCACGGCACATCTCTCATTTACTGAGCAACCCAGGTCTGTCCTGCAGGCTTCAGATGGAAGGGGTGGGGGCAGAAATTAAAACAGCGGATTGCGACACGAGCTTAACTGCAGGCACAGAAGCAAAGTCCTGGGAAAGGGGGAATCCGAAGTGCTGGAAACGCAATGGAGGCAAACCCTCTCCTCCCTCTCCGCTCCCCCCCCCCCCCGCCTTGCCGCCTGCCTATCATGTCAGCTTCAACACAGCTCACGGCTTTTCCTTTGCAAAGATATGAAGTCACCTTTTTCTCTCTCCTGCTTTATTTGCATGCCGCGTGCCTATTGGATGGGAGAGCTCTCCCTTGATCTATTTGCATCCTGCAAGCTCAACGTGGAAGCACAAGCCACAACCAGAGCACATACGTGTCACGTAATTCCAAAGAGAGGAGAAGAGATTTTGCCATTTCTTTCCGTCTCCCCACCACTGCCCGCTCCCCGCTCTCCTCGCTCCCATCCCTAGCAGATAACGCTCTAGCGTCTGCGAAGTGGAAACACAGCAATTGCTAAAGGGCAAGTGAATTGTGGGAAAGAGGTAATCTTCAGGACGGTTTCTTGGTTGCGGGGGGGGGGGGGCAGAATGGCCCAGCAAGCAGGCAGCTATATAAAGAAGTACCGAAAGCCTATCCCTGGCAGAACTGGGACCAGAGTCCGGGGGGGGGGGTAGGTCACAGTCACAGAAGCATCATCCGTCTGAAAAAGGAGAGGTTGGGTGCAACGCTAGAATCTGAGCCATGAAGTCCATAAAAAAGGCCTCTGTAAGCAATTATCTGTGAGGGTAGACAGATAAATGCATCCATTTCAGTTTCTCTAGTTTGTCATTTTCCAATCTTAAGTTTGGTTCTCTAAAATTCCACAACTGTTTGAATGTTGTTGTTTTTTTAAGTTATCATGAAGATTTGTAAGTCTCTTAGTGCAAATTTCTCCAGCTATACCAGACCCTCCAAGTGTCTCTATTTTCCAGGGACAGTCCCAAATTTACAGAAGCCATCCCAGTTTCTGATTTGATCCTGGAATGTACCATTTTTTCCCCCTTAGGACATCCCTATTTTCATCGGATAAATGTCGGAGGGTATGGAGTTATGCAAAACCATGTTTCCCACATTCCTATGCCTTGAGCATCATTGGCATACGAGAAATTGCTTTATCCCGAAATTGCTTTATCCCAAGTCAGTCTCTCTCCCAGCAACTTGTCTGCTCTGAGCAGCAGCATCACTCCCAGGCTCTCCACTACCCAATCCGTTTCCACTGGAGATGCCAAGAGAAGGAACTGAACCTGGAGCCTCTTGCAAGCAAAAGCACCATGGAGCTCTGGCTCCCTCTCCCTGCACAGCATCTTGCCACAAGGGACCCCAGCAAAAAGGAGGCAGCTTCTGCTTTGAAGCCCAGCTAATGCCAACGTCCACATCCTCTTCCAGGTGGCTGCACTAACAGAGAAAGTTTCCACTGTCCTCCAGTGACCCATCACTCTCTCCCAGATCGCTCTCTGTCCATTCTCATTATACTCCTTCAGCCTTTTTACCTTTCTTACTTACTTCCATCCTCTCAATGGTATATATTGGATAGGAAACCCTGACTAGGAGCAGACAGATTAAAGCTGGTATCTCCCTCTTTCTCTCATTTTAGTTACGTTGCCCAGAGTTACGTTACTCAAGAGTTCCAACAAAGAGGGAGAGAAACGTTATACATACAGGGGAAAAGATCACCACTACAGATCACCAGAGCTGCTTTAAAAATCTTTCAGAAAGCTTCTGAGAAATTGACCGAAGCTATCACCAGAAGTTTCCATCTTGCTGAAGCTAAAGGCAAATGACTTATTCTATTATTTCCATCTTGTTAGAAATAAGTAGCAACAACTAAAAACGATGTCACTTTGAACTTATTCTACAGTGCAGCAACAGCAGACAACTTAATAGCAATCAATGCATCCTAATAAATTAAATTTATACAGAGGTACCTTGGTTTACAAACTTAATCCGTTCCGGAAGTCCATTCTTAAACCAAAGCGTTCTTAAACCAAAGTGTGATTTCCCATAGCAGCGGTGGGACTCAATTTACAAATGGAACACACTCAACAGGAAGCGGAACATGTTCTTATTCCAAGGCAAAGTTCACAAACCAAAACACCGACTTCCGGGTTTGCAGCGTTCTTAATCCAAGTTGTTCATAAACTAAGCTGTTCTTAAACCAAGCTTCCTTGGCTTATGGCAGTGGTTTTCAACCAGTGTGCTGTGGCACCTTGGGGTGCCTTGAATGATAATCAAGGGTGCCGTGGACAACACTGGCCTCTGTCCTTCTTTCCTTCCCTCCCTCCCTCTGATGCCCTCTTGCATCTCTGCCTCCCAAAGTCTTGCATGACTATTTGCTGCAGCAGCCCTGGCTACAAGCTCCCCAAACGAATGGTGCCTCTGAGGCTGGCTGGGGGTGCTTCCCAGGCCCCTGTGAGGCAGTGTGAGGAGACACATCTCTTTGGGGTGGGGGGCAGCTCGGAGACCAGAGGACTCCCAAGGAGAGGGGAGAGGAGGTGAGGTTGAGGGAACACTTCACAAGGGAGGGTGTTTGAAAAGGGGTGAGGGGCTACCAGCTCCGCAAGCAAGGGGAGACAAAACTGAGCTCCTGAGCCCCACAAGGGCATCACAGAAAGAATGTAGTTGGTCAAGGGAGCCATGGACCCAAAAGGGTTGAAAACCTCTAGCTTATGTTGCTAATGCTATCCAACTTTTACTAGAAATTTAGTAATGTGACCAAGTTATTCTAAGAGCACAGGGCTGGAAAGGATCCTGGAGGTCATCTGGTCCAACCCTCTGTTCAATGCAAAATACAGGATTGCAACTATAGCATCCCTGATGGAGGACTGGCCAGGCTCTGTTTAAATGCATCCAGTGAAGAGGAAGAACATGAGATGAGTCATGCTGGATCAGGCCAATGGCCCATTTAACCCAGAATCCTGTTCTCACAGGGGCCGACCAGTTGCCACTGGGTACATGAGCACAGCAACACTCTGCCCACCTGCTCTTCCAAAAAACTGGTATTCAGAATGCTGATAATGGTGATAGAACATAGACTTGTTCTCCGTTAATTTATTTACTGGCAATCCACTTTTAAAGCCATCCAAGTTGGTGGCCATCACTGCCTCCTGTTGGAGCAAACTTAATGGTCTAGCCCTGCGCTGTGTGGAGAAGTCCTTTCTTTTAGCTGCCCTGAAGCTTCCAACATTCAGCTTCATTGGGTGTTCAAGAGTTCTCTTGTTATAAGAGAGAGGAGGGGGAAAACTTTTCTCTATCCCTTTTCTCCATGCCACACATACCGGTAATTTTTTTTAAAAAAAAAAACTTATATCGTGTTACCTGTTAATCACATTTTCTCTAAATGAAAAAAGGCCCAAACACTTCAACCTTCCTCAAGAGGAGTCTCGCTCCATTTCCCTTGATCATTTGAAGCTTCAGAAGAACAAGTATGCTCCATCTTTCACATAACAGCCCTTCAAATATCTGAGATTCAAAGGCAGTTATCAAGTCTCTAGCTGTTTCAACCATTCCTCCACTGGCAATTGGTGCCCCTTGGGAATGGAAGGGCAAATGGCTGGGAAACCAACAATAGAAGGATCTCGAGACAATGACAGGCAGAGCCAACTAATCTCCATTTTTCTGCCTGCTGAGTTCTACAAGGGGCAACCCTGAAACTAAGGAGAAGGAAGCTGACAGGCAGTGCCACCCCCTGGGTTGCCTGTAAGTAAGAGGGCAGGCAAATGGGGGCTGGGTAAAGGAAGAATGAAGTTGGTGGGGCGTTGCCCCATTGGCCCTAATAGGCCTGCCTCCACTGCATTCCTCTTAGGACTTTAGTTTCCAGACATCTCAACATCATGGCCACCCTTCTCTGGACATGCTGCGGATGGCCAACATCCTTTTTAAAACGTGGTGCCCAGAATTGGACACCATAAACCAGATGTGATCTGACTACTGCCAACAAAGCTTAAAACTGAATACTTGGAAAGACCTGGAGTTCCGAAATCCCAGTCCAACTCCTTTGGCTTTAGCTACCTGCTCGACCCAAGTAACGGCATCTTCAGATAGCTCAAGCACATGTGATAAGCAACCCCCAAAGTTGACAGAAGATCCCACTTAATCGTGGACCTCTTCATCTCTTTCCAAGAGAAACAAAGTTGGCATGCGTGCACCCAAATGCCAAACCACTTTCATCATTCTAAACAGGACGTGGGAAACAAGTGGTTGCTGTTGGACTCAGAGACTCAGCCCCACCCAAGATAGCCCATGGTCAGGGGTGATGGCAATTGTAGTCCAGCAACATCTGGAGAACCACAGGTTCCCCATCCTTCTACTGAACCAAATAAACATTACAAAATCACATGTGTTTCTGTAATTTGATTACTTGCAATTGATTGTGTGATCTGACTCCGCCAAAGAGTAACGGATTTGAAGAGATCTGAAAGTTCTGTTCTCATTTGCATGCATGACACTCAACGCTTCAATCATGAAGATGTGAACACAGAAGCATTGAACAGTCCACGGCCTAGAAAATCTCTCTCAACCTCTTTAGCTCTAGGGTGAATTGATTTTTTTTAATGCAATTTAAATTGTAAGGGAGAGGACAGATGTAGCTTACCATTTTGTAATGCATTTATTTCCTGAGCGAGAGTGCATATTAACTGGTTATACTATATGCAATTTAAACCTACTGGTTTTTTTTTAATGGAAGTCTTCATATTTTACCTGCAGTACAAGCCTGGGCATATTTACTCAGAAGTAAGCCTCACTAAGTTCACTGGAACTTTCTCTTGAATATATTTAGGATTAGCATAATTCAAAACTTCGGTGCATGCAAGCCCACCTGCCTTTATTTATTTATTTCTGTACAGGCGCAAGGATACTAAGACCACTTTCTTGCTATTGTCACTCATGGCTTGCTGAATTCCTCATTAATATTACTGTGTTCTATGTACAGTAGGTTACTCATGAGGTTGGTTCAGAAACATCAACTAGTACATTTCACTGGTTACAAGATAGCTCCACTCATCTGCTGACAGATGTGTGTTGGCAAGAGCATGCATATTCTAACACACCTCAACCGGTAGCCAATTTCTCGGTCAAATTCAAGGTGCTAGTTATGCCCTTTACAACCCAAAATGGTCTAGAAAGTTGTTGCATCAAGGGATGCCTTCTCTAGAAAAATCCCTCTAGCCAAAGAAACCAGGGCCCCAGCCTTTTACAAACTGAGGCAGTCTACTAAAAGGAGGGCCTCACTGCTGCAGCCCCACAGCTATGGGGTGGAAGTCATTTGTCTACCCCTTTTAGCAAACAGGTAACAATATTCTGTCAAACATTTGGAAACTGAAGCTGGTGCTTTTTCTGTTGTTGTTTTTTATTCTTAAAACTATTTTATTTCTCCAAGGAGCTCAAGGTGGTGTGCGTGGTTATCCTCTTCCTCATTTAATCCCCCATAAAAACTCTGTGAGGCAGCGTAAAGCTGAAAAATGGGACTGGCCCAAGGTCACACCCAGGGAGCTTTATGGCCAAATGGGGATTTGGTCACCCAGGTTCTAGTCTCACACTCTAACCACTATGCAAAACAGCCCACAATTCAATAAAAAGAGAGTTGGGTTGTTAAAAGAGAGTTAGGTGTGCTGAACCATGAGCTAAATGCCCCCCTAACGTTCAACAAGCAATGAGCAATTAGAGGGCAAAGCTGTTCCATGAGACAGAAAGTTTAAGTGACCACGCTGTTCGGTCAACAAGATTCATAAATATTCATAATCCGCCAGGGTAAAATACAATACATGACCTATTATATCATTTATAGTGCTGGACCCGGAAGTCAAATATCTTCCCCCATGGTTTTCTATTATGGCAAGAAAGAAAGAAAAAAGCAACACATGCTTTAATTTGGCATGTTCAATAAGATGGTCGGGCTCATTCGTTTTCATGCTGGCTGGGGCTAACAGGTTCTGTAGTTCAAAACACTAGATTGGCGAAATCAGTTTAAAAAACCAGGACAATCAAATTTTGGAACAGAGCAGCTGATGCAAGATACCTGGGTTCTGGGTGAGGGATCAGCAGCAGGGAAGGAGTGCTGCCCATCTCATGCAGCCTTTAGATGCAATAAGGGGGGGGGGCTCCATTTGGTCTTTGGAATGCCTGCTCTTCCCCCTGCCAATATGCTGGCTACATCCGTTCATTCTGCCTCAACAAGCTGCAGCATCCAACCCTGCCTCTGTCGCCCTGGTGCAGTAGGAAGCTTGCTTCTCCAGAGCACCTCACTGCGCAGAAGCAGCCACGCTTGTCAGTGTAATCTGAAGGGTTCACTCAAGGCCACAAGAAAAAAGCTTAGAGGATGTTAAAAACCATCTCACTACAGGCAGCGTGTCTGAAGCACTGGGCTTTCTGCCATCAACAGGTAATTAAAGGGCTCAGTGGACCACTCTGCCACTTTGCACACCCATCTGGAACTCCTAGCAGGCTGGGAGATATATGCCCTGCCCCAAACCAGGACTGAGATACTGGGAGTGTTTTGCATCCTGGCCCTGCATCCTTCCCTGTCTTTGCCATGTGGCTCCATTAGTGGCAGAGCCATCCTCCTGGGTCCTCCCCAAACTACAGTGCAAATTATTGGCAACCAGAGGGAGAAGAATGCACACTCGCAATGGCCCGTGGCAATGCAGGGAGCCATGTAGTGCCCACACACAAATCTATCATGATGAGTCCATATCAAGCTCTTAAGACGAGCAAGAAGTAGCAGACAGCTCTTCCCTGTTAAACCTTTCGGAAAGGGGAAGAAGAAAGAAGAATTGAGCATGTCAGATGACCTCCAAACATACCCCAAATTAAGTCTAATCTCAGGAAGGGAAAAGGAGTAGAGATGTACAAGATGTGGGAGCCAGTGTGGTGTAGTGGTTAAGAGCGGTAGACTTGTAATCTGGGGAATCGGGTTCGTGTCTCTGCTCCTCCACATGCAGCTGCTGGGTGACCTTGGGCTAGTTACACTTCTCTGAAGTCTCTCAGCCTCACTCACCTCACAGAGTGTTTGTTGTGGGGGAGGAAGGGAAAGGAGAATGTTAGCCGCTTTGAGACTCCTTCGGGTAGTGATAAAGTGGGATATCAAATCCAAATCCAAACTCTTCTACAAGGGTGGGAATATAGAGAATAAGAGTTGCCTTACTGTGTCAGGTCTAGGGTCTATCTAATGCAGCATTGAGTTTCCAACTTTGGTGGCCAGCTAGAGGTTGGTAGCCTCCTGGGGACATGGAGGTTCCACTTAGCTCACACACGAAAATAAGGATGAACAATGCCTGTACTGTGTCAGCTTGGCATGTATTCAGCCATGCCCATTTTGCCGTTTCTTGGAAGGTGTTTTTAACTGCATTGGAGGGGGGGTGCATTTATATTAGATGAACTTTCCCCTAAAACACACTTTTTTGCATTCTCTCCCACTATATGCATTTGGATGGTTTTCTGTGCATTTCCCCTTCAACGCATTTCCCCTCAAATCAGAATTTTGCCTCTTCAAAACAACACATTTTTTTCACCAAAACTGCAGGGGGGGGATCCAAAGAACAACTACTAGACAATCCAATAACTGCTTTTAAGACTAAAAAATGCCAGTTCGCTTTAAAATGAAAAACAAACTGGGATTGGGGGGCGGGGCGGGGGGGATTCTCTGTTCCTACAGCTAATAGTAGTTGATAGGTTATCCTTCAGGAAACGGTCCTCCGTGTATTGGGCTCTACCTTTATTCTTATTTTTCTAAGGAAGTGAAACAGGCATCCAAGCAAGTGCCTATCACCACATCCAATAGGAGCAAATTCCATGGCTGAATTACATATTTGGGACTTCCTCTCTACAACAGGGTGGCAGGAGGGCGGGGGACTACGATCAAGGAAGAGCAGGAAGTCCTGGGTAAATCATAGGCTCACACACAACAAATCTCCAGTCAAACCTGACTGGAGCCAGCATCTCTGGCTGAGCTACTGGTTGAGGGGTGTACTCAGCCAGTTAGAAACTGTGTGACAGAATGCTGCAATTAGATGCTCAGTCATCTAAGAAACTTCTGAGGAAGCTGCCCTGATTCTGCATGCCCCTTCCCTCCCTGTCACTACAAAACATCCAGCAGGTTATCAAATTGCCAAAGGGGTGGGGTGTATCCATGCCACATCGTGCACAGGCCCCCTCCCTGACCGCCTCTGGCAACAGCCATCATCCATGATCACCATCTTTTTGCAAGTCCATGATCAATGACCTTTCCTTCTCCTCGGTTTGCTTCTCTGTATCAGTGAGGAAGAAGCATCTGGAGGGAGGGTTCATTTAGGTTTTCGGAGCAGCATTTCCTGCTTTTTAAACCAGATTTTCCAAATGGAATGACTTGGACCAGTCTAGGTCAAGCAACCTGCCTCAAGGTCATACAGACCGGCAGAGAAAACGAGGAGAGGGCCCAAAAATGAGAAGTGGAGCAGACATATGGGGGATCTGGAACTGGTTCAGGCACCACCCCATTCAGAGGAACCTAACTCCCCACAAGAAAAAAGGCTAAAAGAGAAATCCCCTCTTTCCATCAGTAATAATACACACACACACACACACACACACACACAGGCAAGTAGAATAAATTAGGGTTTAAAATATCCTTTGATGTTTTCCCAGTGCACAATGAGCATATAACACTGGTCTTAAAGGATCTACATCAGCTCCCAGTATGTTTCCGAGCACAATTCAAAATGTTAGTGTTGACCTTTAAAGTCCTAAATAGTTTTGGCCCTGCATACCTGAAGGAGCATCTCCACCACCATTGTTCAGCCCTGACACTGAGATCGAGCACTGAGGGCCTTCTGGCGATTCCCTCACTGCAAGAAGTGAGGTTTCAGGATACCAGTCAGAGGACCTTCTTGGTAGTGGTACCCACCCTGTGGAATGCCCTCCCATCAGATGTCAAGGAAATAAACAACTATTTGACTTTTAGAAGGCATCAGAAGGCAGCCCTGTTTAGGGAAGTTTTTAATGTTTGATGTTTCATCGTGTTTTTAATATTCTGTTGGGAGCAACCCAGTCAGATGGGTGGCATACAAATAAAACAACAACAACAACAACAACAACAACAACCCTCAGTGTGCTATGACTGGGGTGCCCTCAAGGATCCCCAACAAGAAATAAGTATGGGGCACCCCTGGGAAAGCAAAGCAAGCCTGCACACTAGATATCGTCAGGTTAAACCAATTAAACCTTCTGCCACTTCAGAACAGCCCGACTGTCTCACTATGAAGTAACTAGATAGTGTTTGTTTGCCCTGCTGTGGCCTGGAGAATGGTGAACATGAAACCAGCTTCTGTTTATAACAGCTCAGGACCTTGGCTTTGAAAAATAATAATGCAGTCCTAAATCTAGTAACTAGGACACTCAATGTTCTCTGAAAGCAGAGATAGGAAGAGGACAATGCCCCCATTCAGTCCTGAGAGTTGCCAGTCAACATGAATAACATAATGGGACCTACAAAGCAGGATGGCTCCCACCAAGCGCAGACTCAAACCCACATTTTAAGGACCTGTTCATCCAACTCCAGCCTCCTTAAGTTTCAATGCAAACATTACCATTAAGAAAAAGACCTGCCACATCCAGTCACCACCCATTTTAGCCTCACAGCAACCCTATGAGGGAGGGAAGCACCGTGAGTTTGGCATAGTGCTGGGACTCAGACCATGGAGACCAGAGATCAAATGCCTGCTCAGCCATGGAGCCCACTGGGTGAACTGCAACCAGCCATGATCTCTCGGCCTAACCTACCTCACAGTGTTGTTCTGAGGATGAAATGGAGAGGGGGGAGAACACTGTATACCACCTTGAACTCCTTGGAGAACAAGTGGGATAGAAATGGCGGAAGACAAAGACGGAAGGCAGAGAGGGGTTCCATTCACATGGCAGTTTGTTCCATTTTCACAGTGCTTCCCTAACAGCTATTTCTTACATTTTATCTGAGCTTTCACACAACTACAATGAAATGTAGCACAAGCTTAGCACTCATTTCCGTATTATTTGCCAGTAGATTTCTACTGGAAGCAAATAACATGGAAAGGAGCACTCAACTTGCACTATATTCCACTATAGTTCCAGAAGTGGATGTTGCATCACGTGAAAGCTCAAATATAATGCAGAACTTAGCAGTTAGGGGAAAGTCGTGAAAATGGAATAAACTGCCCCGTGAATGGAGCCAGAGTGTGTTGAACCTAAGGTCACTCAGGGTTCGTCCACAGTTCCACTTGCCCCACCACTTTCCCGCGGGGAAAACCAGCTGTTTACCACTGAATTGGAGCAAACGTCCATTGGTTTTTCTGTGGATTGATGCGTGTTCCAATTCAGTGCTAAACAGCAGGTTTCTCCGGGGAAAGCGGTGGGACAAACGAAAGACCACATGGACCCATGCTGAGAAAGCAAGGGGCAAGCAGAAAACCTCTCAGGCCCATGCTTTCTAAGCACAGGACAAGCAGAAGTTGGGATGAGTCCTCAGAGAGAGCATCATGGCCAAGAGAAGATTTGAACCTGTGTCTCCGTGGCCCTAGGCCAACATTCTGACCACTGCACCACCCTGGACTTCTGCCGAAAGAATCCACGTGTCCACTGCAAGCAATGCAATTGACAAGTAGTCTTACCAAGAACCCTGGGCGATTACTCTTCTCCCCATCCCCGCCCCCCACCTCTACCACCTTCTATTGGAGCCTGGAAAGTAATCACAAGGAATCAGATTAATCTTTGCCTGCCCAGCGGGACTGGAAGATTACAGCTCTCGCTCTCCTCCCAAGAGCCAGAAGTCAATAGGACCTCACAGTGGGGAGGCAGGGCAGGGAAAGTTCCCCCTAGACTCAACCAAGATTAAAAAAAGGATAAGGCAGGAAAGCAATGGAGCTTTCCCCAGCCAGGCACCACCTAGTCCAATGCTTCATGCCTTTTGCTGTGCTTCTAATGTGTAGGGGGATCAGGAACATCAGGTGTGTGGGTCAAACACGGCCCACTAGGAGGCCTCTCTCTCCGACTCTCAGGACTGAGCATTGCTTTGTCTCCTTTCTGGGTGTTTTTGCCTGACTGGAATATGTCCTTGACCTCTTGATGGTGCTTCTTACTTGCCTGGATGTAGGAGAGGGATGGGCGACTTTGAAGAAACTAGCCTACTGAACAGAGGTACAATTTACTTTCATTGCTCCACCCTCTTTTGACTCTGGCTCCACCAACCTCTGACATGTGGCCCCCAAAAGGTGGACCAGATGGGGATGTGGCCCTCAGGTTAAAAATGTTCCTTTCCTCTGATGCATAGAAATGTGTTTCACATGTAACCCACCTTGGGATCAAAGATGAAGAGCAGGGAAGAACTACAATAAGAGATGTGGTAATAATATTTTCCTTCTGCTACTGCTACTACTATTAATATGGTTATTATCCGCAGCAAGCGGAAGAGAAAGTTCAGTGCTGGATTAATGTTTGCTACTGTGTTCTCACAATCAGTCGCAAGATGCAGATATCTGGAGTGCAAGTTAACACCTTCAGCAACCTACAGGAGGAATGGGGAAACTGTTGCCCTCCAACTCCCAGCAGCCCCAGCAAGCAAAGCCGGCAGCTAGGGATGATGGGAGCTGTAGTCCAACAGCTTCTGGGAGGGCAACAAGTTCCCCGCCCCTGACTGATGGATTTATGACCACTGGCCACATTCAACCATTTTCCCCACAACGCAAGATCAAGGTTGCTGCCCAATGCACCCAAGTCAGTGACACACCCCACACACATTTGGGCCACAGACTCAACGCCACAGGCGACTGAAGGCAGTGTTGTAGGTCCATTGCTGCCTGTGACGAGCACCCTCATTCCTACTGCCCTAATGTCAGGCTTTTGACAGGCTTTTGATGCGCCACAAAGGGACCAAGCAGATCAGTGTGCACACCACGGCCAGCACAGCCTCTGTTGTAGCAATTCAACCCTTGGGGAGAGGGAAGTACAACTATTCCCATCTCCAGATTCAAGTCACCCAATGTCATAAAGCCAGTATGGTATAGTGGTTAGAGTGTTGTAAGCCAGTTACTGCCTCTCAGCCTAAGCTACCTCACAGGGTTGTTGTGGGGATTAAATGAGAAGAGTGAAAAGCATGCATGCCACCCTGAGCTCCTTGGAGAAAAAAGTGGGCTATAATTGCAAGAAAAGGGTGCATTTTGGAACATCCATTCCTTCCCAGCCTGCCTTCTAAGAGCACAGGTCTGTTGGGTCTACTGGTTAAAGCTTATTTAAGATGTCACACTTATTATCTTGTATTTTGCCCATGATGGGAACACTTATGGGCCATGCCTTTGGTTCCAAGAAGTTTCCCATCCAGCCACTGACCAGATGCAGGCCTGCTTAGCTTCAGCAAGATGGCTGCTTCCTGTGCTTTTGACCCTAGGATACTGCTCAAGTGTCTTTGTGGAAGGAAGGATATAAATGCAATGAACAAATTATAAGTACCGAATCAGCCTGAATATAAGCCACACTTTCCCCAAAAAAATTCTGACCGTGCAAAGTTAAAGTGTGGCTTATATTTGTGAACTTACAAAAATTGGCTCAGAGCGGGTTTGTCCCCAGATGTTGCCTGGTTTCGGCTGGGCCAGCTGCCAAGATGGTAGCGTGGCGAGGGGGTCCCTGAGAGGAAGCCAGAAGATGGTGAGGAGGAGGAATGAAGGGAGGACCGCAGACAAGAGAGCGAGAGAGTCTGCTAGGAGGAAGAACAGGAGATACAGTACAGCTTGGACTGGTGCTAGCCTAAGGTGCCGCCTAGCTATAACCTGCTGAGGTGCGTGAGTCCCGCCAGCCACCGCCTCTCTCTGCCCCATCCCGTCAGGGGGCCACAGATCCTCTGGAAGTGCTGCTGCCCACCACAGCCAGAGTGAAGGTGCTGCCTCCTTGGCCCACCTCGGCCCCCGCTCCTCCTCGCGTATTGTCTTTCCCCCCCGTTTACTGGTAATTTTAAAGCTGTAGCTTATATTCGGGTGCAGCTTATATTCGGGCCAATGCGGTAGTAACTGAAGTGAGAAACTGCACACCCAGGAAGAAGTTGCTGAGGACCACAAAAAATGTGGCTCCTAAGTGTCTGGAGAAATTCCCCCATTTGGACCACCATCTGCTGTGCATCCATTTGAATGAAGTGTCGCCTTGAGCTGTCCAAACTAGCAAGCCAGGAATGCAGGCATTTATCGATCGAAGTGTCACCTTAAGATTCCATTCAGTATTCATGGCTTATTTGCAAAAGAGAAAAGTCAGCAGCTTCGGCAACGACATCCATGCAAGCAAGAACTACAAATTCCAGTGATCTCTATTTTTTTGCCTCTTTCAACACATATGAAGCAGTGCAGCTGGTCCCCAGGCCAGTCCAGAAGGGGAGAAGATGCACCTGGTTCCATGCAACCAATCCATGCAGGTGGGAGAGAAAGATTTCCTCAACCAGGCCTTGACACCTTAAGGAGGTGGTTGGCGCACCCCGACCGAAATCTGCTGCCCCTCTCCACCTCTGCCACTGAAGAAGCTGCCTCACCAAGACCCATGGTAGCAGCAGGCCTGCACTCACTCCTGGACTGAAGGACACTGGAGGAGACATCTCTCTTTTTATTTTTTAATAATTTTTATTAAATTTTACAATTTTATATTCATCACATGGAGGAGACCATCTCTCAATCTGGTTTGCACCTGTGCGTATACTGATGCTCGAAATGTCCTTCCACAAAGTTGACCACAGCTCACTCTTTGCCGGCAACCCATTCATTTCTCAGCGCTGCAGAAAACAACAACAACCACCAAACTCCAGAACTCCCCACACTTTACCTTCCTGACCCTCTCACTCCACACTTAGCAAGTGCACACAGGCACACACGTCCATACCGGGGGTGCATGGTAGATTTTGCACATGACAGCTGGCGTCCTGCATGCTGCAGATTCCACCTACAGTTACTGTATCTGCCTCCCAAGGGCACACGCTCCTGCACAACACTTCTGGTACATGCTCACAAGCAACGCCACGGCTCGTGCAGCACGCAGGCTTCGCTACAATCGTGTAGTACTCTCTACCCACACCCACGCACCGATTGGAATACGCAGCCATCATTCTTCACCCTGTGCACACACTTGTAGAGCACTCACTTTTGCGCTACACACACCGCTCAAGGCAGACACGCTTGTCATATAATTCAGCGCCCACCTCTTCTCCTTCCTTTATGCTCAGACAAGTTCCAATTTCCCTTTTTTAAACCTGGTCTATTCATCTCACTGCATCACAGCTGAGCTTACACTTACAGGGAGGAGGGGAGACTCTTCTCTCCCCCAAACAATCATGGAGTCCCACCCCCTTCCTTAAAGCACCCCTCTTGGGTCTTTCAAGCCCAGGAAGGGCTCTCCCACCAAGCGCTGCAGCAACTGAAGAGACTGGGGCACCTCTTTTAGGAAGCCAGTGCAGCATTACCGGGGGGGGGGGGTGCAATTCAGTTCAGTTCACATTTTAATGCAAATCACAGATATCCTTTTGAAATGTGCAGTTTTTGCAGTGTACTTTCTTCTAACCAAATCACATGTGCAAAATGCATGCAACAGGAGGAAATGTGCGTGGAAATGCAAAAATGGGTGGAAATATAGAAAAAAACTATTGTAAAAGTCTGAACAGTTGTGCAAAATTGCATGCAAAAATATGCGTATTAGGAGGAGAAATGCACACTAAATTGCTGGTGAATTTTCATGAGCATTTTTTAAAAATGCAAATTGGTGTAGAAATATGGAAGAGTGTAGTTAAGATTAGGCCAATGAGAGACACAGAGAAACTGAAATTGACAGATTCATCCTCCCCCATTTCATGTAATGGTCAGTTTCAATATTAGGACCAAGGGGATTCTAGTGCAAATCCCCACCTGTCCACTCCAGTGTTTGTTAATACGTGCAAATGTAAGCACAAGCAGCTGATGCCATCCAAAAACAAATACAATGATGTTAAACGACAACCAAACAATGCAAGGAGTTAATATGTCCAGTTCTGGGCAATGCACAAACTGGAAATGGTTCAGGAAAGGGTAGCAAAGATGGTCAGGAGCGTAAGGCTGGGGTGGAGAATTCCAGGCTGTAGCCAAATCTTGACCCATTAGGGCAGGCATAGGCAACCTTTGGCTCTCCAGATGTTTTGGCCTACAACTCCCATGATCCCTAGCTAACAGGACCAGTGGTCAGGGATGATGGGAATTGTAGTCCAAAACATCTGGAGAGCCGAAGGTTGCTGACCCCTGCATTAGGGGATCCTAATTGGTCCATGGAGTCATTTTCAGCAGCAGGGATCAGGAGCGTGCTGCTAAAGTGAGCAGGATTTAACCTGCACTCTTCAGCTAATAAGCAGGGGTTAAATCCTGCTCAGTTTGGCAGGATCCAAGCAAACCGCTTCCTGATTCAGGAAGCAGTTTGCATGGAATTCCCTGCTAAAATGGTGCAAACCCCTTCCTGATCATTGGTTTCAATGGGCCTACGCTGAGTAAAACTTAGTTGATCACCCCAAAGTCTGAGTTCTCTCCCTCCTTGGAGGTTTTTAAGCAGAGGTTGGATGGCCATCTGTCATGGATCCTTTAGATACTGAAATCATCCCCAGTGCAGGCTGACTACTTTTCATGACAATCTCTGAGGCGGTGTGCATGTGCACACAAACAAACACACACACACACACACACACCAATATCAGCTTAAACCAAAGACATGAACAACCATTTATCAGGTTACCTGTGGCAAATACAAAATCACCTCAAGGTGACTAGTCAGAGAACCAACTTCAAACTTGGCAAAAGGGGTGCTTTCGTGCCAAGTCAAAAGTCAGGTGTGCATTTCATAGGCACTTTCACCACTTCCAAACCATCTATGACCATTATCTATTTCGGGTACTTTTGCACTCCTGCATAAAAGGACGCAAAAAATATTCACAAGAGGCTGGGTGGTGAGGGAAGGGGTTACCTTCTCATTATGACCAGGCAGCCTGACGGAGCCTCCCTCATCTCAATCAAATCATGGGCAGCTGACTAAAACATGAGTAAGAACATGCACTTCAGTGAGGAGGTAATCTATGCACCATCTCATTGTTTTCAAAAGAATGCATGTGTCCCTCTATGGATTCTCCCATCCACATTCTGCACCAGCTGCTCCTGCAAGTCCAGGCTGGACCCAGGACGGAAATCTTGCTGCACAAGCAGGAAATCACCAGAAGAAGAATGCAGGGAATATTGGTGCAGCTGCCTGAGCAATGGAGATGCCTGCCTCCTTTCCCATTCAGAGAGAGAGAAAGAGAGAGAGAGAAACCGGAGGGATTCCTTTCTCCTCCATGACATCACCATCATGCCAAACCTGATTGGCCATGCAGCACTGTGGCATCATCATGCTCACTAAACAGCATCTGACTGGCAGAGAAAAAGCCACTTCAAACTGGGACGTGCAGCTGTTGCTAACAGGGGTGTAGGAAGCTGCTTTCTGCCAGGCAATTCGACTATTTGACTGCAGCAGCTGTCCAGGGGCTCAGGTAGAGAAATATTTCCCATCACCTGCAAACTGTGGATCTTCTTCTGTATATGAAGCATATGCCCTGCTCTCCAAGGAGCTGTGGCCCCTCCCCTTGTGAAGTGTGTCACCCCCAAGGAGGAAGCTTCTGGTGCAAAGAAGCCAGGGATGATCCCTGCACCCACATCCTCCTCCAGGTAGCTGCATTGACAGGGGGAGTTTCTGCCATCCATCTTCCAGCAACTCATCACTATTCCCAACACACACACACCCCATCAATTCTCACTGTGCTCCTTCCTCCTTTTAGCTTTTATGCTTCCATCCCACAATGGAACAATAGGCAGGACACAAAATTCTGGTCGGGGGGGGGGAGATGTAGAGGGTAGATAAAGGGGAAGAACCCCCAACACACATGCACCCCAAAAGCAGCAAAGTCAAAATTCAGCATAGTACTGTCTCCCTCTCCCTTTCAAGCTACTTGTGTGGCATAAAATAATCAACACAGGTGTGCAATGACAGGTAGGTTAATGGGAAAAAGAGCTGCTCTTCTCAAGATTTTATTCTACTGCAGGGTAGCTCTTGTAATAAGAATCCCTCCCTCTTTCCGGTTTAATTCTAAATCTTCACATGCCACCATCAACATACATGTTGTTGACAGTGCAATCATTTTATTCACTGATTCATTCATTGAATTTATATCCCATCTTTTCCTCCAAGGAGCTCCAGATGACATGCAAAATTCTTCCCCTCCTCATTTAACTCTCCACAACAACCCTGTGGGGTAGATTAGGCTGAGTGGTAGTGACCAAGATCATGCAGTGTGCTTCATGGGAGAACACACAGGACCTGGGCCCCCAAGAACAAACCACTGAGAGCAGCCTTGCTCAATGTGATGACCACCAGATATTTTGGACCACAATTCCCATCATGCCTGACCATTGGTCACACTGGCTGGGGCTGATCAGAGTTGGAGTCCACCATCTGGAAGGCAGCCCTAGGAATACACAGGAAGCTACCAGATCATTGGTCCACCAAGCTCAGTACACTGACTGGCAGCAACTCTCCAGGATTCCAGACTTGAGTCTTTCATATTCTACACCTGAAGATGCCAGAGATTGAACCTTCTCCTTGCAAGGCATGCACTCTGCCATCGAGCTTCCCAAAATCAGGTTATAGGAAGCTGCTTCATACTGAATCAGGCCAACTCAACACTGACTTGGAGCAGCTTTTGGGGGTTTCAACAAGACTTCTTCCTAGCCCTATATGGAGATGAACTTGATTCAATCTGGGAACTTCACACATACTCCACCAATGAGCCATGACCTTTCTCCTAGGTTGAACCTATGGCCTCCAAGATTTTGCTAGACCCCAACTCCCATCAACCAGGGCACCAGGTTGGCAAAGGCTGCACAACTATCACTTGCTGATGGAATTGTCTGCTTTGGACAACATGGGTTGATCCACTGGAGTTGTGGGGAGAGAATGATATTTCTGCTTACAGGTGGTTGTGCTGCACTGGCTGTGTAAATGTGCCAATAAAATGATTTACAAGCCTATAAAGATTGATACCAGCCCATGCACACCTGTGATTCTGGCACGTCGCCAGTCTGAAGAGAGGGGAAGGCAGCAACATTTACACACATTTCACTATATAGCCCCTAGGAGACAATCCCGAGTAGCCACAAGAGGACAAGCTGGTTTGACTGCTTAAAAAGCCTTTCCTACATGGTCTGATAGCTCCACTACCGGATGGAGAGATGGTAGGATCCAGAGCATAACTTGTTAATCAGCTCTTCAACGGTGGGGCTGCAGTGCAGTGGAACAAGGTCTTTGCATGCATAAGGTCCCCAATCCAATCCTGCAAGGGGAGGACCCCGGCTGCAGAAGAATAATCAGGAGCGGTTCCTCCTTTGCAGCTGTGACTTGAACTGCAAAGGAGGGTCTGTTGCTTTGGAGCCCTCGTTTGCATTCATGCTGCAGGGGGGAAATAGGAGCTCTAAGCTCTCTTCCAGTTCTTCCTCTGCAGCAACCACAGCTGGAACTTCGCTGTGCCTGACATCATATATATATGATGTCAGGGGCAGAAAAGAACACAAGAGGAGCTCTGCTGGATCTGGCCAGTGATCCGTCTAGTCCAGCATCCTGTTCTCACAGGGGCTTGCCAGGTACCTGTGGGAAACCAGCAAACTGGAGTACTTCCCCTCCTGCAGTTTACAGAAACTGATATTCAGAAATGAAAGCATAGCCATTATGGCTTTCAGCTGTTGATAGTCATGTCCTCCATGGATTTGTCCAGTCCCCTTTTAAAGCCATCCAAATTGGGGGCCATCCCTACCTCCTGTGGGAGTTCCACAATTTATGCACTGCATAAAGTACTTCCTTTTATCTGTCCTGAATCTTCCAACATTGAGCTTCACTAGACATCCAGGAGTGGATGGATGTCCACACCAAGGTGGGGGCAGTTTCCCAAAGTATCTTGGCAGACAGATCTCCAATTCCTAATTACACCCCCAAGACAAAGGTTTCCCACCACTGCTGCAGACTTTTCTACACTGCCCTGGGATCCTATGGGCATAACGGCAGTCTAAAACTGCAATAAATAAGCAGATAAATAAAATAACCCTGACTAAGATCCTAAACCTGGAGTTTCTGCCATGGTGATCACAGTGCCTAGCTAGGTGATCCAGCTGTCTGAGCTGGTTCTAATGCATCCACAGCACTGAGCATCTCAGGAATGTGTAATTGCTGGTGTAAACTGGCCTTGCCCAACTCTGCATGGCTTATTCCTCTAGCACAGATTTCTCCCAACCTGGCACCCTTCCATATGCTGTTGGACTCCAGCGCCCATCAGCCCCAGCAAGCATGGCCAAATGTCAAGGATGATGGGAGCAGGAGTCCAACAAGGGCACCAAGCTGGGAAATGTTGCTCCAGGACACTCTTGCCTATACTAATGGGCAGCAGCTCTCTAGAAGAGGCATTTCCCATAAGTTTCGGCCTGATACTTTAAACTGGATGTATCATGGACCAAGCCCAAGACCTTCTGCATGCCAAACAGCTTTGCCACCACTAAGCTATGCACCTCTCCTCCCTGATTCCAGCCACCTATGTGGATGCAAGCCACAAAGCCTCCACTGTGACTCTTGGGCCAGCCACAGTGTCTAACCTACCTCACAGGGTTGCTGTGACGATAAAAAATGGGGGGGGGGAGGAGAGCCATGCATGCCACCTTGATCTCCTTGGAGGAAATAAATAAGCATATTCAAGTTTGCAGGCATTAATGCCTTACATCAGCATTATTTATTCCAAATAAAACATTATTGTTTTATTTGGAATAAAGTTACAGGGTGGGAAATCGGGTCTCTGCCACAACTCAGCTTCCCATCCATTCCCCACCCCCACCCCCCAAAAATGTGCAAGTAAAAAAACCTAGAACTTCAGGGAGAGATCCCAGCCCCTTCCCTGCTGTGCTAGTGTTCTGCTTGCAGGGAGTTCCATAATGCAATTCACCAGCACCCTGCTACCTGCAGTCTGGAGCACCTTGTTCCCACCTCATGCTGCTGCACATGCAGACCACATCTGGCAATGCAGGGGTAGCGACACTAGCCTCCGGCGGAAGATTCCCACTAAACACACTAATGCAAGGTGCTTAGCAACCAGAAAATAAATTACACCGGAGAAATGCAATTAAACTAATGGATCGTGAACATGGTTGTGGGAAATTTGTTTAGAGAGCCACATATGCTAATCCTGGAAATGTATGCCTGTTGACACCATCCCTTAAGAACAGCCAAGCTTTACTAAAAATCATTTTTAAGAACATCCTTTCCCCAAAACCAAAGGGGAGAGCTGGCCAGAGGCCCTTGACCCAAAGCAACACGAGTTTATATCAGGCAGGTGAGCGTGCCTGGTCACCTGCGGCAAACAATGTCACTTCCAAGCAACCAAGGAGAACAGCTTCTGTGAGCTGGGAGGAGTTGTGTGCCCTTGTTGCAGGGTGCTGACATGCCACGTAAATGATATACAAGTAAGTGTGGTGGACTAGTGACTTGCAGGCTGGTTTGCACAGCTGGACACCAGCTCTCAACTGAAAAATTTGTAAGGTGTGCATGTCATGACAGCCGGCTCTGTGCCAGCCTCCAAGATAGTGGAGAGACAAGCCCACTTTCCTTCCGCTATTTCTTACTCTGCGCTCACGGATCTCTGGGCTGCAGCATTTCCCTCTTCCAGACAGCAGCTCTCTCTGATTAACTTATTGAAAGAAGTGTCTCAGAGTGGTCATTCCCTGCAACCCAGCTCTCCCCCAGCACCACCAGCAACATTCAGATGTCTTCCATCCCATACGGTGCACACAGTGGCCATCTATGAGCTAAGCTTTCATACACTTGAGTTTGGGTTGACTGCCCTCCACAGAGGTCATTTTTAAAAAATGATTAGCATTTTCATAAAATGCTCAAGGCTACTGCTACTCTAGCTTTCCCCCAGATGCTGTTCAGAACCATTTGAGTATTTAACAATCATACATAACCGAGGCTGATTCACTGGGCAAGAAATAAGATACAGGTTTATGCTGCGAACTTTAAGCCCCCTGAGCAAATTGTATATTCACCCACACAATCCTTTCACTGCAATGGCAAGAGGCACATGTATATTTTTATTCATATGGGTATTTATTTATATACTGCTTGTGTGCCAAAATGGCTTCAAAGCAGCTCACAGCTATAAAATCCATTATAAAATACATACATGGTTAAAATACAAGGTAGCAATTTGCTCAGTACATTTAAGAGAATACTAAATAAAATATGGAATAGCACAAGTTGAAAGCCTTGACAATTTGAACAGGTTTTTTTTTAAAATAAATAAATAAATAACAAATTTGAAAAATAAAAGTTGAAGTTCAGTTTCGGGGGACAGTTTCCCTAAACAGGTGTGTCTTCAGGAGCTGGCAGAATGCCAGTACTGATGAAGCCTTTCCTTTTCAGCTGGGAGGGCATTCCACAGCACTGGTGGCACCAATGAAAAAGCCCTGAAACCAGAGACTGCAGCACAAGGCGGTGAGAATTGCCTTTTGCCAAACATCCTACCCAACCTCCTGGAAATCCAGTTTGTCATCTCTTAAGTAAAGTTAGAATCTTCTATTGAATTGCAAGCTTATTCATGCCTGCAAGAAGAAGAAAAAATGAGCTAACAAACTCTCTGTATCTTAGTATTTACTGGTAACTACCCAGGATCACATTTAATTTAAAGCCCAAATGGATTTCTTTCTGATGAACATCTGAAACTAGAAATCTCACTTTCAATGGTCATCTCTCTGCCCCAAGAAAGATTGCGGGCAGCTACCTAGTGACAGGTCACACACACACACACACACACGTGTGAAAAAGGTTCACATACTTCACCACTGACCCAGGATCTCTAGCTCTCCCTCGAGTATTCAGAAAAGAGAGGTTGCAAGTAGCTTAGACTTCCAGGCAAACAGATCTTACATATGAGCAAGCCTTGCAGCGTTCAGTAGGGCTTTACATCATCGGTAAGCATGTACAGTGCCTTCACAGCACTACTTTGTTAAGCAACTTCAGCATTAAAGAAAATAATCGTCCTCTTGCTAGATCACGGACTCAAACGTTACTTGGATCACGAGCATGCACTGGTCAATTGCACGCCTTTCTGCAAAGTCCATCGACATGCTCTCTGCCAAACCTTCCTCTGAAATCGTTACAGGAAAAACCAGGCAACAAAAATAAAATAAGACCAAGAACGGGCCTCGGTCCAATGTTTCAAAAACTCTGCAAAAGACTTATGCAAGTCCTGCTCTCGCTTCATCGCATCCTTGGCTGATTTTTATTTTATTTTTTAATGGTTTTTACTGTACTGTACTGATAAAACCGTATCACTTAACCATTTCTGAAACCAACCCCTCTCGGGAGAGGAAGGCGCGGAGCAGAAAGCATGCTGCCTTTTTTTTATTTGTGAGTATTTCTTGTTTTCTTTTCCTTACAATCTGAAGCGCTCCCCTACTCGCAAGGGAAACTCCTTTTGCGCGAAGGCGGCGGCGCGGCGGACGAAAAGCCGGGCACCCTTTCCCGAATCGAAGGGATACAGGTAACAAATGAGAGAGGAAAGGTGGAGGGAGAGAGAGAGAGAGAGAGAGTGATAGAGAAGGGAGGAAGGTCCACCCAGGAAGCGTCAGCCCGGAGAGCTTTCCCGGTGCCCAAAGAGGCCAGCCCAGAGCGCAAAGGAGAAACCGCTGCAGGGGGGGGGGGACGACCCGGTGCACTTCAACTCACCTTGAGCTGCTGCCAGTCCTCTGGTGCTGATCACACTTGCTATCAAAGTGGCCACATACCAAATCATAGTACTACCGCCCGCCGACCAGGAGCATCATCCTAGCTGCAAAGCGCCCTGCCCTGCCGGGGACCTTCTCATCTGCCCAGCCCAGCCCAGCCCGGGGCGAGTGCACAAGGCGCGCTGCCTCCCCCTCGTCTCCGCTTCCTTCTCATGCCCTCCGCAGCCCTCCTCCTGGCTGCCTCCCCGCCGCCCTCGCCATCCTGCCTCTCCCCGACGTGCAGCGGCACCTGCGCGGCTCGCGGAACGCACAGCCAGCAATGAGCGAGCGAGCGAGCGCCAGCCAGAACGCACAACTCCTCTCCGGCGCGCAGCCTAGCCTGGGCCATTTGAGCCTCCTGGGCGACGCCCCCGCCGGCCGACGATTGGACGGCCGGGGAGAGAGGCGGGCCCCCATTGGCTCCGGGCGCCGACAACGCTAGGGAGGGGGGAGGGAGGGAGAGAAGCCTCCCCCCTCCTCCCTCCTCCCAAGGTGGGTTGGAGCGTGCAATGCACAGAGCCGCAGAATCATGCGCAATGCCAGGGAGAAGGAGTTGGGTGCCTCCCCCCTTCTCTCCCTCCCCAGTCGCCTTTTCCTCCCTCCTTCCCTCTCTCCCTCCCTGCTCAAGCTGCATGGCCGGTTCCCCAAGAGGAGCGGGCTCCCTGGATCAGGGTGAAGGGAGCAGCAAGGAGGAGGGGGAGCAGCGCGGGGGGGGGGTGCTGGCGGGCTGGCTGCAGCCCCAGCTCTGCAGAGCTCCCCATTGCAGCTGGTGTGGAGAAGGCTCAGAAGGGAGGGAACTAGAGAAGGAGATGCCCCTTTCCAGAGCTCCGGTGCACTTGCTCTCCACTTCGCCCGCCGCTTCCCACACTCCTGCCGATGACTCGGATCCCCGAGTGGGATGGCGGAGCTGTCAGCCTTTCACCCACTCGCCCTGCTTGCGCTCCTGCAGCTGAAACTCCTCTCTTCTCCCCCACCAACCCTCCGTTCCTGCTGGTCTCCCTCCTTCCCCTGCCACCAACGATCAAGGTTTGCTTTGGGGGAGCAGGGAGGAGACTGCCTGTGTGTATTGCATGCCGGAATTGGTAACCTTCTCCCCCCCCCCCCAATATTCTGAGTGTGGTTGATTTCCCCCCTCCACAATTGAGTTTTAGGGTGCTGCAGGGTTTGGCCCCTAGCAAAATGCTCGTGGTCATTATGATGGACGGAGAGGTTTAGGGAGGGGGAGTCTTGGATCTTGCAAAGTCCGGGAGGGGGGAGTGCTTCCCACTCAGAGGCCATAGCTGTCAACTTTTCCCTTTTCTTACGAGGAATCCTATTCGGAATAAGGGAATTTCCCTTTAAAAAGGGGGAAAGTTGACAGCTATGCTCAGAGGCACATTGCAGCAGCCCTACCCTCCCGGACCCTCTCATGGGAGTCGTGCTGTCTCAGTGACAGAGCACATCCTTTGCATGCAGACGATCCCAGGAACTGAGACCTTCAAGGCAGGGCTGCGGGTAGAAGTCCGGGGACCCACTCAGCAGAACGAGCAGGAGGAGGCGGGTCCGAATGCATCAGGGCTGCCTTACCGCGTTTTGGAGTGACGTAATACTAGGCTTCCCCCAAAGAAGCCACTAGGTAGGAGAACAGGGTGCAGGAATAGATGGGCCATTGGCTTTATCCATCTAAAGCGAAGGGCTGCAGCTTAGCGCAGGAATGTCCCAGGTTCAATCCCCACTCCCCAGCATCTCCAGGAATGTTCCCTTCCTGAAACCCTGGAGGTCCTCTGCCAGCCAGGATGGACAATGCTAAGCTGGGTGGACCAATGGTCTGACTCAATACAAGGCAGCTTCCTGCATTTCTGTGTAAAGGTGGGATGTTATAAAGACCATAAAGTCCATAATATAAAATCACCTCACTTCCCCCCTGGGTCCCAGATTCAATCGGGCTGAGAAAGGCCTGTCTGAAATCCTCGAGAGATGCTGCCAATCAGTGTGGACAGTACAGAGCTAGATGGGAGACTGTTCTGACTCAGTAAAAGGCAGCTGGTGCCCTGTGTGCCTAAGTGGAGGCAGGATGCTGATCCCAGCCCAATATCCCCACCATGCAGCCCTTGGCTCTTGCTCTGATATGTGAAAGGTGCAACTGAAAACACCATTAGGGTGAAGGCCAAACTCACTCACATCACACCAGCCATTGAGAGTCGCACCTGCACCTCTGGCTGCCTACTTCTTTTCTGTGTGTTTGGGTTATGCTGCAGCTGGGAGGAGGGGGAACTGTTTTCAGACCCTTCATGGGCAACCTTCTGGGGCCACATAGCAGTAGTGAGCAGGGCCAGAGGCAAAGGTGGATGGAGCAACAGGTCATGTGTGACTCTCGCTTCGTGCAGAGGGCCGCTGGAAAGCTGGAGGTTGCTGCACACACATGCACAAATATATTTCCATCCTCCAATAGACACTATCACAGTGCAATGGCATTTTCAGCCAGGCGAAAGCATTTGAGGAAGTTGGAGGGGGTGTGGCCTAGAGGGAAGGGGTGTGGCCTGGTGTTCAGGTTTCTAGCCCTTGTGGTGCAGTGGGACAAATTGTGAGGAGCTGAGGTTTATCTGAGAAAAGTGGGCCCTCTGGGTACATTTATTTTGGGAATCCACATAAAGAAGGAATGTGTTATTATTATTATTATTATTATTATTAGTTTGTTCCCTACAAAGTGATTTACATTTAAAAACATATGCATAAACGTATTAGGCCACAGAAAAGAAAAATCCCATTACATTAACATTCCATACAAAATATTAAAAAACAGCCCCCTCCGAACAATGTTAGAAAGCTTTGGCAGCACACTAACAATAACATAGGCTTAACTCGGTCTATGAAAGGGGCCGGGAAGCATTTTTTTAACTGCTTCCAAAAATATGTCAATAAAGGCACCAGGTGGACCTTGCTGTGGAGGGCATTCCGCAGGCAGGGAGCCATTACCGAAAAGGCCCTCTCCTTTGTCATCCAGGGCTGGTTTTCAGCCAGGAATCATCTGAACTCAGATCTGGCACCTCTCAGGTGGGTGCCATTGCCATTATAAGAGAACAAGGGAGGCGTTCATGTTGAGTTCTGGCACTTCTTTTTTCTCGAAAAATAGCACTCATCATCACCCTCTGAGCCTCCCTGAGAGGAGGGCCCCCAAGAAGGGCCTCAGATGACAATCGGAGGGTCCAGGTAGAGGTATTCCAAAAAGTATGGTAGGGATGCTCATCTATCAAGACTAGAGACTGCCCTACCTTTTTCAGAAAGGTGGGGAGGGTGTCAAAGTAACTCCTACCTACCTCTCGCCAAGCTCCAACCCTTGGTACCTAAAGTATCCTGGGCCCAAGTTGTTAAGAACCTTGTAAAGGAATACAAGACCCTTTTAATCGGCCCAATAACATAGGGAGACAGTGAAAGCTTCTAGGCACCAGTTACAGTATGCGCTGGTGGCAGCCTGTCCCCACCAGCAATCTATTGCGTGCGTGTGTGTGTGTGTGTGTCACACATACATCAGAATTATTATTTTTTTAAGTGTGGCACAGCATTTAGGGTGACCTGATACAAAGGGCAAGGCTTCTGTGCCACAGTAGAGAGAATTTTTGGAAGAGAAGCTTTTCTCACCCATGCATAACACTCTAATAGGTCTTCATTTGGAAAAGGAAAGGTGCTAACTTGTGCAATATTCCCTCCCTCCCTCCCTCTCTCTCTCTCTCCCTCTCTCTCTCCCTCCCTCCCTCTCTCTTTCTTCGCTCAAGGAGTCTCAAGGTGAACTGAACCTGAGAAGTTAATGGCACTCTGTACATGGACCATGACATTCATGTCCAGCTAGCTTTTATAAGTAAAGAAAGGCCATTGCAATTAAGATATTAGGGAAAGGTATTCACCCCAGAGGCTGATGCTGCACTGTTTGACCTGCACAGCTAGGGACATTCCAGACATTCAGTGTCTCAGTGGGACAAAACTACTGGGAGATCCAGGGGATTTTGCAGCTTTAAATAGTGCAACCAGAAGCCCACAGTTAATTATTTCAATTAAATGGAATGCCAGAGCTATTATAGGTCTTGTCAGTGCCACCATTAAAGCTGTGCAACGTGATCCCTTGCAAATTTTCTCAGAAATAAGTGCTTTTGAATTAAATGGGGGGACTTTGTAGACCGGGTGCACAGGATTGTAGTCTTAGGCATAAAAGTGCCACTGTACACATGCACACACCAGTGACAAATGCCACAGTGTGTGCAATCACCCACAACCTACATGTGGGTTTCGTGCTATTTCCTACATGCAAATGTGTGCATGTAAAAACAAAAAAATGCATTTGTTAGTAGCTGCGGATAGCATTCTGAATCTGTCACAGTGAATGCAGGAGGGCAAGAAACAGGAGCACAGCTTCGCAGAAGGGGACGTGTTTGCATGCAGAAGGTCCCAGGTTCAGTCCCTGGTATTAAATGGGTCACATAGCAGTTAATGGGAAAGGCTTCTGCCTGAGGGCCCAGGAAACTACTGCCTCTCAGAGTAGATAATATATAGGCTAGAAAACAGGTGGAAACCTGTGGGTCCTTGCAGCCTCCTAAACCCACTGCATCCTTCAATTCCATCAGAGTTTATAGAATCATAGAATTGTAGGAATGGGTTCCCACGAGTCATCTAGCCCAACCCCCTGCAAAGCAGGAGTCACAGATGAAGGATCCCTGGCAGGTGGTCACCCAACCTCTGTTCAAAAACCTCCAATGAAGGAGAGCCTGCCACATTCTGAGGAAGTTCATTCCACTGTCACACAGCTCTTACCATCAGAAAGTTCTTCCTAATTTTAGTATGAATCTCCCTTCTTGTCATTTGAATCCACTGGTTTGGGTCTTACTCTCTGGAGCAGCAGAAAACAAGCTTGCTCCACCTTCCATGTGACAGCTCTGCAGGTATTTGAAGATGGCTCTCTTATCACTTTTCAGTCTCCTCTTCTTCAACTATTCCTCATAAGGCTTCTCCAGACACTCATTTGCACACCTACTGGCTTGTCATTATCCTTCCTCCTTGCTTCCTTGTGGCTGATTCCTCACCCAAACCCGCTTTTAAAACTGTTTTCCCTCTTTCTACGTAGTTTCAGAACAATTAGAAGGATGGCTATTGATACAAAAAAATTGATTTCCCCACTACACACAAACACACACATTTTTTTTCCTAGTTGTATGGTTTGGAGTTGAGGATAATGTGTTCCTTTCCCCAGCTGTCCAAGAACAAATTGGTACATTCCTTCTCTGCATGTGAGGTACTAAAGCATGGGTAGGCAAACAAGGCCCAGGGACCGGATGCGGCCCAATCGCCTTCTAAATCCGGCCCATGGATGGTCCGGGAATCAGCGTGTTTTTACATGAGTAGAATGTGTCCTTTTATTTAAAATGCATCTCTGGGTTATTTGTGGGGTCTGCCTGGTGTTTTTACATGAGTATAATGTGTGCTTTTATTTAAAATGCATCTCTGGGTTATTTGTGGGGCATAGGAATTCGTTCATTTTTCCCCCAAAATATAGTCCGGCCCCCCACAAGGTCTGAAGGACAGTGGACCGGCCCCCTGCTGAAAGAAGAAGAAGAAGAAGAAGAAGAAGAAGAAGAAGAAGAAGAAGCATTTGGATTTGATATCCCGCTTTATCACTACCCTAAGGAGTCTCAAAGCGGCTAACAATCTCCTTTCCCCCCCCCCACAACAAACACTCTGTGAGGTGAGTGAGGCTGAGAGACTTCAGAGAAGTGTGACTAGACCAACGTCACCCAGCAGCTGCATGTGGAGGAGCAAGGAATTGAACCCGGTTCACCAGACTACGAGTCTACTGCTCTTAACCACTACACCACACTGAAAAAGTTTGCTGACCCATGCACTAAACTCAGAAAGATATTGCTTCCTTTACAGAAGCATAGCTGCATTGATTTCCTTTACCAAAAAAATAAATAAATTCCTATGTTCTTTATAAAAAAAAATGAAAGTAACCCTATCAAACTCAGTGGGACCTTTACTTCTAAGTGGACCTTAATCTGAGGTAGCAATGGTGAAAATTCAATCAGGGTGTTTTTTATTGCAGATTACCATAAATAACCTGGGGCACTTTTGTTGCTGGCTCCGCCCACCACCAGCTCTGGCTCCACCCATTACTGCCCTGTGACTCCCACAGATCACCCCCTAGGATTTCCACCCCAGTACTAAAAAATGGCAGAAAAGGACTGTAGGTCACTTGACCGAGCATCTGCTTTTCATGCAGAAGGTCCCTGTGGCATTTTCCGGGAGGGCTGGGAGTAGGGCCATGAGGCAAGGTGAGGCAGTCACCTCAGGCAGCAGATCTGGGGGGCCCTGCCACTGCACCCTGGCTGCAGCTGTGACCCCACTGCCACACCTGTGTCCTCCCTGCCCACACTGCCACAGTGCTTTAAATGTATTTGTGAATGAGGCCAATGACATGTTCCAGAATACACGCTCCCTGCCCCCCCCCCCAATTCTGGTCCAGCAAGAGTCTTTTTGCATTTTTTTGAGTTGTGGCAACAAGGCCCCAAGGCCAGCCAAGACCTTCTAGACGAAAGTTCCTAGAATCAGGGTACCAAACCCTTTGCGATTTGCTTTCCTTGCAAAAACAGTAGACTTTGGGAGGAGGAGTGGGGAGGAAAAACACCAAGTCAGCTCTTAATCCCTGGATCTGAAGTGAAAGCTTGCAAATTCCCTTCCAACAGCCTGATCACCTTGTGACTCAGATGGCATTCTTCTCATTGGGCTAAAAACAAAAACAAAAATAGGACAGAGGTGTCAAGACTCCTTGTATTAATTTATATTCTATCGTCATCGTCATCATCATCATCATCAATATTATTCCAGCCAAATGCCCTGATAAGAAAACCATTTTAAGAAGAGGTGGGACAACTTTTACAGCCTGAGGGCCACATTCCCTTTTCAGAAACCTCCTGGGAGCCACATGCCAGTGGTGTGTAGGTCCAGAGGCAAAAGTGGGCCGAGCAAGGAATATAACTTATACCATTGTTGTTGTTGTTGTTGTTTAGTCGTTTAGTCATGTCTGACTCTTCGTGACCCCATGGACCAGAGCACGCCAGGCACTCCTGTCTTCCACTGCCTCCCGCAGTTTGGCCTCCCGCAGTTTGGTCATACTCATGTTAAGCTAATTTCTAAAAACTCTCACACCACCCTCTCTACCTTCCATCCAGGGAAGCTAAAGGCAGTTTCAGTGCTGAAGGACACATTCTTGCCAGGCAAAAATACTCGGGGGATGAAGCCAGTCCAGTGAGGGGTGTGGTGGTCTGCAGAGAATTCCAAGGCCCAAGTAGAGAGGCCTGGAGGGCTGCATTTGGGTTCCAGGCTGGAGGCAGTGGTGGAGCTTCATGCTCCGGCACCGAGGGGGGGGGGCGGAGAGCAGGCGGGGGCGGGGCAGGGCAGGCATCCTGGGGGCGGGGCGCGCCGCCTGCTGGGGCATGGCGCCCAGCGCAGGCAGAGGGGCAGCTGCGATGGCACCCCACTGTGATCGCACTGCAGGGGGCAGTGCACTCCCCCTGCACTCCTCTTCCTCCACCAGTGGCCAGAGGTCTTCCACCCCAAATCTAAAGTCATGTCAAGAGGCTTTCTAGAGGCTAACCTAACACAAGACAAGCTCAAAATCTGCCACCCAAGGCAGGTGAGGCCACATTACAGGTGGCCCAGTCAACCAAAATGTGTGTGTGTCAGACCCTCCAAGTGTCCCTGTTTTCCAAAGACAACCCTGATTTAGAGAAGCCATTCTGGTTTCTGATTTGATCCCACTTTCCCTTAGGATGTCCCTGTTTTCATTGGAGAAATGTTGCGGGGGGGGGGGTTAATGGAGTTATCTGACCCCCCGAGCCGTCCTGTATAGGGAAGTGTTTTTTTTTTTAAATGTTTAATGTTCAATTATGTTTTTATATATGTTGGAAGCTGCCCAGAGTGGCTGGGGCAGCCCAGTAAGATGTGTGGGGTATGAATAGTAAAATTATCATTATGGAATGGGACCTCCCTATGGGGTATGAATAGTAAAATTATCATTATGGAATGGGACCTCCCTATTTTCATCAGAGAAATGTTGGGGGGTATGGTGTGTGTGTGTGTGTGTGTGTGTGTGTGTGTGTGTGTGTGTACACCCATGCAAGTGATTAAGAGCTGATTCTACTGTGCAAATTATTGTTTTACATGACAAGGGAAAATCATGCTTGCACATTGTGCAAAAGAGTGATTTCTAGACATCTAGATCAGGGGTAGGCAACCTAAGGCCTGTGGGCCGGATGCGGCCCAATCGCCTTCTCAAACTGGCCCGCGGACGGTCCGGGAATCAGCATGTTTTTACATGAGTAGAATGTGTCCTTTTATTTAAACTGCATCTCTGGGTTATTTGTGGGGCCTGCCTGGTGTTTTTACATGAGTAGAATGTGTGCTTTTATTTGAAATGCATCTCTGGGTTATTTGTGGGGCATAGGAATTTGTTCATTCCCCCCCCCAAAAAAAATATAGTCCGCCCCCCCCCACAAGGTCTGAGGTACAGTGGACCAGCCCACAGCTGAAAAAGGTTGCTGACCCCTAAATGCTTGGTATGAATAGCGTTGGCCTTGGCTGCAAAGAGTCTCCCATGCAGTGGGGGGGGGGGCGTGGAATTACCCACGGTCATATTCATACCAAGCATTTAGACCAATATGATGCCACTTCAAACAGTCATGGCTTTCCCAAAGCATTCTGGAAAGTGTAGTTTATTAAGGGTGCAAAGAGTTGTTAGGAGACCCCTGTTCACTTCTCAGACCTACAATTTCTAGAGCCCCCTGTGAAGAGGGGTAGGCTGTTAAACCACTGTGGGAACTGTAGTTCTGTGAGGAAAAATAGGGCTCCCCTACAACTCTCAGAACCATTAACAAACTTCAGCTCCCAGAATCCCTTGGGGGGGGTGCCCTGACTGTTTAAAGTGTCATCATAGTGCTTCAAATGCATGGTTTGAATGTGGCCCAACTCTGTCCTCCAACATGGTCACACAAAGGCCCAGAATGAGGTGGCCTCAACCAGCACCTCTTCCTGCTTCCCAATTCAACCAACAAGGCAACATCAGGGATGTGAGTTGGGCTACCAATGAGCTTTGCCATTTCCTCCAAACTAGGATTAGGATAGCAAAACAAGCCATCAAATGGGATTTTGGAAGACATCAAGTAAGTTTTGAGACTTTATTTTAGCTCATTGCGTCTTTCCCTCCTCTCCCCTTTCCCTAGATGATCAGTGGTTCATCACTGACTAACTGTCACAGCTGGCTTGAGGGAGGAAACTATTTTTGATCTTCCAGTACCAGTCAGAATGATCCACCTGTGATTATGACTTTTTTTGGGGGGGGGAATAAAGCGATGTGTTAACTCATGCAGAATGGGTCAATTGAATCATATTAGCAGTTCTTCCTCCCGCTAGCACATTTCCCCAACATACCGTATTAGTCATCCGTCCCACTAATAGACTCACTTGCACAACATTCGCTGTATCAGACGGCAACAATTGTCTGTCGTGTCTTATTAACCTCCTATACAGCTTCGACTTGGGTAATATAATGCCCCAGTCTTATCTTGTCAATTACCTTTCCTTGGGTCGCTCCTTCCCTCCCCTCTCTAAGAACATAGGAAGCTGACTTACTGGGAGTCAGACCACTGGTCCATCAAGCTCAGCATTGGCAGTGACTCTCCAGAGTTGCAGGTGGGGACCTCTGTCTACTTCATCCTTATCTGGAGATGCTGATGAGGACTGAACCTGGGACTTTCTGCATGCAAGGCAATGCTTCTACCACCGGGTTGCATGCTATGGGAAACTGGGAAATCACAAGGCATTTAGGTGCCCGTCCACCCCCAGCCAGAGTTTCATGTGTTCTGTTCGTCTATATTTGGGGATCACTTTTAGAAAGTTGGTGTGCATCACCAGGAAGGCAATGGATAGAAGATGAAAGGGGCCTGCATGGGAGGCAGGGAGGCTTCCTTAGCATGTGAGGCTAATGGGAAGAGAGGGATGAAAATAATAACTATAATGATAATGTTATTATTTATACCCTGCCCGCCTGACTCGGTTGCCACAGCTACTCTGGGTGGCTTCCAACACACACACACACACACACACACACACACACATAATAACAACTTCTTTATACAGGGCTGTCTTCAGATGCCCTTTAAAGGTTAAATAGTTACTAATCTCCTTGGCTTGGGGGTCACATAACTCCATACCCTCCAATATTTCTCTGATAAAAATAGGGGTGTCCTAAGGAAAAACAGGACATTCTGGAATCAAATCAGAAACCGGGACAGCTTCTGTAAATCGGGGACTGTCCCTGGAAAATAGGGACACTTGGAGGGTCTGGCGGTGGTGGTGGGCTTCTTTCCCCTGGAAGCAGCCAAGTTGCCACCAGTTGCACCCGTGTCCTCGTAAGGAGCAATATCTATTAATCGCAATAAGGTGAAGCATAATAAAAAGAGTTGTGGCTGTATATAAATTTGGTTTAATATAATTCTATTTTTTAAAAAAAGTTCTCAGGGTTGCAATGCCTTCAGTGAAGGCAAAGGAAGACCGCTATAGCAGATGCCTGACTCCACCGTGTCTGGAGGGCATCAGGTGGAGGACAAATGAGTTTTTCAGTGTTGACTGGAGCCAAGGATTGGGCTTGGCATGGGGTGAATGGAAGCTGACAGCGCAGGGCTTCTCTGAATGTTATCTCCCCCCGTTAATGAAGCCCTGCAGAAGTACAGCAGGTCCAAGGCAGACAGTGACAGAGAGGATCTTTGGCAGGTGTCTTCCATTTCCCCCATCACTGAAACGCAAGCCTGGGCTGGGAGGCAGCCATCTTGTCAAGGTCTAATGTTTCCACTGCGCTGCCACTCACTGACTGAGGGGGAATCTAAGGGTTTTTAAGCAGCTGCTTTAGATTCTCTTTCTCTTTACACACACACACACACACACACACACACACACACACACACCTGGCAAAGAATTAACTGTGAGACGGGTAGGTCAGGCCTCAGCCAAGTCCAGGGACAGGCCTATAGCTTGGGGTCCAGTTCAAGCAGAGAACGCTGGCCCCATTTCTGAGAGGAGCCTGGGCAAATTTGATGTCCTACTTATGCTGTCATTGCAGCAAAGCAAAAACAAAAATCAGATAAACCTACTCCCACTAATGGGCAACCCTTGAGAAATTTACTCTAGTAATAGAGAATTCATTCAACTATATTTTCTTGCTCGTTTTCAGCCTGAGGCTGGCATGTCTTAAGTATTTGTTAAATGACTTCTTTGTATTTCCTCCCCCCCCCCCCATATCTGTGTACTGTATTAGGAAGTATGGTCATGATCCAGCCAAATTCAAGCATTTCGGATGATTTCAATGTACAAATTAAACCTTTATTTAACCCTCTCTCTTGCTGAAATAAATTGGATTAAAGGTTGTGATTCAGCAGGATTGATTCACAAGGACACATTCATCAAGCCATACTGCAGAAGGACTGGATTGTGGAGCGAGTTTCTGCTACACATTTTTAGACTTCATATTTATGGATTTTCTTACATGCTTTTGTTAACTTTCTCTCTATCTCTCAAATGTCACTATGGTTTATGGTAACTTACAACATAACCAAGGCAGCAATCTTACAATACTTTCCTGGAGGTAAGTCCTATTGAATTCAGTGGGACTTCCTTCTAAGTAGATTGGATTCCGCTATAAATTTGAAATTTGATCTTACCTGACAGCTACATGCTTTCTGACGGTGCTACGCTTTGCATCTCTCACTCTTTTTTTAATACAGAAAATATTTGCAACCATCTCCGTGATGCTGTATGAGGAAGGACCCTCCCTCGCTGACAGAGCATCTGCTTTACATGCAGAAAGTCACAAGTTCAATCCCTGGCATCTCCAGCTAGGGTTGGGAAAGTTTCTCTGTGTGAAACCCTAGAGGGCTGCTGCCAGCCAGTGTTGACAGTACTGAGTTAGATGGTATGACTTAGCATAAGTCAGTTTCCTATTTTCTATGCACCACCAGGAACATAGGAAGATGTCATTGGTTCATCTAGTTCAATATTACCTACACTGATTGGCAGTGGCTCTCCATGGCCATATTTTAATTAATAATGTTTTAATGTCCTGGTGGATTTCAAGTATGTATTATAGTTGTAAGCCACTTAGAAGCTGTTTTGGCATATAAGTGGTATATAAAAACAACATCTCCTCACTGGTGTATTATATTTCTGATTAAGCACTCATACAAATGGGCTGAAGCATTGCAGCTTCTTTGAGATTGGATATTGCTGAGCTGTGCCAGGATCATTTGTTTTCTTCCTAGTATCCAAGGTACCAGTGCAGTGCAGCATCTTCACATGTGACCTCCTTGCATATGTGGTGACTTTCCATTGGTCTTGGAATACAAAATCTGAAGTTGCTTAGCATAAAAAGGAGTTTCTTAATCATTATGGTCTTCATTACAGCATGCATGCAGGTAGAGAGGACCAGCAAGTGTAGGTGGCGTGGGTGGAATCTTTTAATGAACGTTTACCTATGAGACAGGCCAACTCGTGAAGAGCTCCATGACCTGGAGCATGGAAGGACGATTTAGAGGAGATGGGTAAAAATGGTAGGAGAGAAAAACAACAGTGACCTTACTATGGGTGTCTGCTAGAGACTGCCAAGCCAGACTGAAGACTCAGATGATGCCTTCCTAGAGCAGATTACCAAGCATTCAAAAAGAAGAGATACAGTAATCATGGGAGAATTCAACTACCCTGATATCTGTTGGAACTCAAACCCTGCCAAGAATCTAAGGTCCAAAAAATTCCTCCATTGCGTCGCTGACCATTTCATTTCCCAGAAGGTAGAAGAAGCAACAAGGAGAGCATCTTTCTTGGACTTGGTCCTCACCAACTTGGAATATCTGAATGATGAAAAAGAAATACTGGAAACTATGGGAGGAAGTGATCATGTCTTCTTGGTTTCATAATACAGAGGTAAGGGAAAGCTGAGTGTAGTTGGACATCCACTCTGGATTTTAAGAAGGCTGATTTTTAAAATGATTAAAGAGCTACTGGGTGAGATCCCATGATGAGAGACCCAGCATGGGTTTCTCTAAAACAAGTCATGCCAGATGAATCTCATTTCTTTCTAACTTTTTAACAGAGTTTACAAGCTTGGTGGATATGGGGAATGCTCTGGACATAGTATATCTTGATTTCAGCAAGGCTTTTGACAAACTGGAACATGTGCAGAGGAGGGCAACCAAGAATATCAAGGGCTTGGAAACCAAGCCGTATATGAGGAATGGTTGAGGGAGTTGGGTATGTTTAGCTTGGAAAAGAGGAGACTGAAAGGAGATATGATAGCTATCTTCAAATATCTAAAGGGACATCACATGGAAGATGGAGCAAGCTTGTTTGCTGCTGCTTCAGAGGCTAGGACCTGAACCAATGGCTTCAAGTTACAAGATATGAGGAAGTATTTTCTGATAGTAAGAACTGTTTAGCAATGGAACAGACTCCCTTGGAGGGTGGTGGACTCTCCTTCATCAGAGGTTTCTAAGCAGAGGTTGGATGGCCATCTGCCATGGATGCTTTGGGTGAGATTCCTGCTTTGCAGGGTTTGGACTAGATGACCCTCAGGGTCCCTTCCAACTCTACAATTCTATGAATACAGCAAATCCCCAAGAGCTTTCTATGGGCAGCTTAGATGAAGGTTTGATCCTTATACAATGGCTGCATAAGGGCAGAATTACAGTGGGTGGCACATTTCCCCAGTACTTTCACCTGAGGCTATTCCTGTCTGTTTATACCATCAATAGTCTTTCACTGTGTTTGTATCAAGAGTTGCCTTGAGATGCAGCAATGGGTGTTGAATCCAGAAAGACCCAATTTGCTTGCTAGCACAAAGCACTGAAGGACAGTAGAGGGGGACATTTGAAATCACATACAACTAATAGATTTTTCAAAATAATGGTGGTGGTGGTAATGGAGAAAGGCAGTTTAGTAATGACTGGCCTTCTTCCTTTCCTGATTGTTGAGAGACCCTCCTGTGCTCCTATTTCTCAAGGAACACAACAGCTATACACAAAATGCTCTATCGGTATCCATGACTCAGCCCAATGGATGCGGCTAGGTTCTGTGAATGGCAGGCTGGCTCCTGGAGGAGACACAGCTCAATGACAGAGCACATGCTTTGTACAGAAGGGGTCCTTCCTTCAATCCCTGGCATATGCAGGTAGTACTGGGAAACACTCCTAGCTGAAATGCTGGAGTCCCTCTTCCAGTCAGTTTAGGTTAGGTGTGGGGAACCAAGGCCTGCAAAGTTGTTGCTGGTCTACAGCTCCCATAATCCATTTACTGGGTTGCCTGCAGCTTATGGGACCTGGAATCTATCCATGTTGGCTATGTTGGACTTTCATTGTTGGAGGCAGTATACCTTTGAATACCAGCTTCTGGGAATCACAAGAGGGGAGAGTGCTGTTGTGCCTACGTTCTGCTTGCAGGCTTCTCATGGGTATCTGGCTGGCCACCGTGAGAACAGAGTGCTGGACTAGGTGGGGCTTTGGCCTGATCCAGCAGGACTTTCCATCCATTCACCATCCTTGGTAGACGGTGCTGAGCTAGGTGAACCAATGTTATGTCAGCATCCTATATTCCCTGCTTTAGCTGAAATATGAGGCAGATGAACCCATCTTGCTCTGAGGGTTCCTTGAGGGCTGCATCACCACACATAATCATTATCCTCCCAACCAACCTGTGACGTAGGTTAGGCTTACACACTGTGACTTGGCCTGTCAGCTTCATGGCCAAGTGGGGATTTGAACCCTGGTCTCCTAGGTTCTAGTCCAGCACTGTAACCACTACACCACTACACCATTTCGGAAGTTACGAAAAAGGTATTCACAAGGGACGCAGGAGGAGGAGACTGGAGGAAGTCCCACCAAGATGTGAGGAAGTATCATCTTTTTTTATAAGAAAAGTAATAAGTTGTTGTTTTTATTGTGTTTTTATGTTTGTTGTTTTTGTATTTTTGTTATGCAAAATTTAATAAATAATATTTTTTTTAAAAAAAATATAACCACTACACCACACTGGCTCTCATTGGAACGTTTGGTTTCAATGTCTTTCAGATTAGCTTTTGCTTTCTCCCAGGTACTTTATGCCTACAGCCCTGTCATGTGTGACTTTGCAAGATCTGTTTTCCTGTGTCCTCTCTGCCAGGGAAGCAGGACCATGGATAGCTCACTGTGGAGTTTTCCAGAGCCTAAGAAGTGACTTATTTTTAAAAAAACACACACAGCTGCTTCTCTAGTGACTTCAGAAACTATATACAGTAAAGGTTTTTCACAGGGTCAGTAAATTATATCATTATTAAGACTAACTGGTACACAAAAAGCTGCCTCACTCAGGATTTAATACACACCCACTTCCAGTGAACATACTTTTTTATTTCCCTTTTCTTAATTTGCAATGTTATATATCCACCAGGATTTAGCAGATCTGTGCCATGGCACTTCAGCTCCCCCAAGTTCTCTATTCCACACCTTTAACTTACATCGAGAAGATCAAGAAATGGGAGGACAGAATCATTTTTTAAATATAGCTATACAGAGAGAGATTAATTTTTTAAAAATTTCAATGAAGAGGGAAAACAAATACCGGTAGGCATTTTGAGTTGAGGCACTTTGTTGAATTATTTCAAGGAGTTTGGTGCAGTATCACCCCTTATATTCACAACAACCCTGCAAAGTAGGTTAGGGTGGGTGAAGTACCACATAATGCAATTCAAGGCTGAACAGGGAGTTGAACCTTGGTCCCATGGAGCATTGTAACCACCACACTACACTCTCTCTCCTTGCTTAGTTTTGTCTGTTGATTATTTCAGCGTTACAATTGCATGGAGGAAGCCCATGCAGTCTGAGCCCAGCCAGAACTGTGTGGCATGCTTTCAGGTTACATAGAGGTATGTTGCAAATAAAATGAAAGCAACATCTATTAGTCGCATTTTAGGGAGCTCAGGAAAGTGTGCACAGTCTCCCCACCTTCAAATTCATAGCAACCCTGTGAGGCAGATAAAACGGAGGGCCCCTCCAGATGACCTATTTACCAAGCATTCATCCCGATTTGCTTGCACAAAGCTAGCTTGCACAAAGATTTGCTTGCACAAAGGCTAGAATATATATCTGGCCTTTGCTGAGCATTCATTAAAAGTCTGATCTTTTGCAGAAGCAAGTTTGTTGCGCAAGACTATAATTGCACAACCTGGATTTGCCGGTGAGCAAGTGAATCCCATCCAAAAGCATTTGCATTCTCTTTTTTTATTGACCATTCATTCTGACTTGTTATGGAGGAGGTAGACAACAATAAGCATCCATCCTGATTTGCTTGCATGGATAATAAAAGGGAGGAAATTTTGCTATACTTGCCCTGAATATTATTGTATACATTTTTCATAGTTGCTCAGTGATTGTTCTTTATTTGTATTCATTTCCCCCTTATTACATATATTTTTTAACTTCGTTCAGTCAATTGTTATTATGTACTTGATTTGATGTTTAAGATTTACCAAAACTTAATTAAAAAAAACTAAACATCCATAAAATCTTCTGACTTCTATGTGACCAGAATGAAGTGTAATGTACAAAGGTAAGAGTCATACCCACTTTTGCCTCACCCCACCGACTAATAACATGTGACCCATGATGGAATGTAGTCCTTCGTCTTAAACAGCTTACCCACTCTGCCACTAAAATGACTTGCATTGGCATAAGTCATACTATTCCCCAGTTTTGGGGACATGGGAGAGACTATAGCTCAGAATATTCTGAGCTGAACTGGGAGAAGCTTGTGTGCCACTACTTAACACACCCAGCCAAAGAAAACTAACAGAGCAGAGAGGTCTGATTAGCCTTTGTGTGATGCTTGAGACAACGATGACACCAGATGCACACTGAGTCCCTCCTAATATCATTTTTATTGAACACCTGTGATGCTATTGGAGCAGTTATACTTGACTCTGCTTCCAATACTGTTTGTGTTTGCAAAAGTTTCAGGGCAGAAATGTCAAAGATACAAGTTCAATGTGCATGAAATATAATGTTTATATGCCTTGAAGTTTTTTTGAAGGGACAAATGAAAAGGTTTGCATTTGCAAAGTAGATAAGTTTGGATTAGGCAGGAGGTTTCACTCTGGTAAATGCGGCAGAAAAGGTTGGATGTTTCCATTTCAGTCTTTAAGTGAACTGATGACTCATCACTGGAAACCTGAACAATCTCTTTTCAGGGAAGAAGAAACCTGAGACCTCGGAGTCTAAGTCACTAATGGAACCATCCACGAAGATGGAACATGCAAGTTGCTTAAGATTTCTCTCTGGGACCAGACAGAGGAATGTTTATTGAATTGTAAAAGGTAAAGGTAAAGGGACCCCTGACCGTTAGGTCCAGTCATGGACAATTCTGGGGTTACGGCGCTCATCTTGCTTTACTGGCCAAGTGAGCCGGCGTACAGCTTCTGGGTCATGTGGCCAGCATGACTAAGCCGCTTCTGGCAAACCAGAACAGCACACAGAAACAATCTTTACCTTCCCACCAGAGCAGTACCTATTTATCTACTTGCACTTTGACATGCTTTCAAACTGCTAGGTTGGCAGGAGCAGGGACCGAGCAATAGGAGCTCAGCCCGTCACGGGGATTTGAACCGCCAACCTTCTGATCGGCAAGCCCTAGGCTCTGTGGTTTAACCCACAGTGCTACCTGTACAATTGAATTGTACTGAGGACTAAAAAGAAGATACAACCACATTGCTTGCTTAAGAGCAATGTGTTATAATTAAACTTTATACAATACAAAGTAACTATTTTAAGACTTTTCTGCAGTGAGAGCAATTTATTTTCTACTCTACACAAGGTCCAGATCAGGAATTCTGTTGCAACAGAATCCAACAAGACATACTGCTTTGTTTCCAATTGGTGCATGTCCCTTAGCTTTCTGCAGAAATCCTGTAACTTTTAATACCACAAATGTTCTCTCTCTCTGTGTGTGTGTGTGTGTGTGTGTGTGTGAGAGAGAGAGAGCATGCATGTCTTGCATATGTTGTGCTATAATTCACAAGTGTCATTCCAGATGGCAATAATTCAGTAATGCTGAGGATGCATCACAGGACAACTAATAAAGTGGAATGGTATGTGAACAGAGCAGTATATGTGCACCACTGATGCAAGATTATGCATCCATGGCATGTTGCAGACTACACCTGCAAAGAAGCACAATTCTGGAGGGATCCACTGTCTGGCTAGCCCAGTGGTTTGAAGTGGCCATTGACTTGTTTGATTGTTTGTTCCTTGGGTTGCTTGTAAGCCTGCAGCAGTCACTGGAACAAGGGAACCAGAAACATTTTAATGAACACAGGGGACTGGTGCCTTCAGGCCTTTTGGAGCTTGAGAATCCCATCCCAGAGCAGAAGATGTTGCATAGGAAAACAAGCAAGCTTATCAGAAGGAAATGATTGTGCCTGATCTGCATGACATGGGTCTACAGACCCCTGCAAAGAAGCATAGGAGGGCTGTACTTGTGAGAGAGATGCAGTGGTTGGTGGGAGGCTTAAACTGTTCCCCATTTGTGGCTGTTCTCTGCAATGCTCCACACCCCTGGGGCATTTTTCCTTGTGTGATGTGGGAATGTTAGCTGGGGGCGGGAGGATATAGGGGCAAGTCCGTGGTGGGTAGAGAGTTCAGCGCAACCTCTCCCTCTCTCTTTCTCTCCCCCCACTGCTTTCCCCTCCCCTCCAAATTATCCAGCTACTTTGCATTACCCAGGATTCCCAGGCCTGCATTTACCACAGGAAGCATACATCACTTGTACTTGGGGGAATGTCGGGGGCAATGGAGAGGAGAAGATTTATGAGAGGGGAGAGTAAACTGGTTATGTCATTGAAGGCATCGTTTAATCAGCTAGGAGCTGCATCGGCCCTTTATTGCATTGGTTTTTCCATCTCAGCAGCATTATGTTGAGCACTGATAGATGAATCAGTATAAAGGTGTCAATCCCGTCCTCAGATGTGGAGGCATATATCTGGTCTGCGGATCATGAAAAGAAGGAGTGGCATCAACATCCAACCGCAGGATCACCTGCCAAGGACCCACAGGGTTGGCAGCTATGTCAGATCGAGCCCACTTGCTACCCAAAACTCAATTTTTACCTGGCAGTGGGTGTCTGGATGCAGTTTCAAAATGTCCCAGGTTGCAGTGCTGTGAATATCCACAATGCTCAGGCCCTATGGATGGCAAGTGAAGCCCAGCTGGTGGTGCCACTTTAGGCTGCTGCCCGGTTGGCTTTGACCCATCATAGGGCCTTCTCAGTGGTGGTTCCTGCACTTCTGGAATGCCCTCCCTGGGTATTGACTTTTGAGATAAGTTTAAAAACTTTCAATGTATATAAAGTGAAAGAGGTGTCTAAAGAGAGTTCACTGGCAAGATATGATTCATGATCCCAACCAAGCATTGTGCCGCCTTTACTCCAGAGATCCTGCCTGCCTTTTCCCAGAGGTTGGGTTTCTTAATCCCAGGGCTGTGGGTTCAAGCCCCACATTGTATGAAAGATTCTTGCATTGCAGGGGGTTGGACTAGATGACCCCTGGGGACCCTTCCAACTCTACAATTCTATTATTTTATTATTCTCCCACTGGAGCAGCAATGTGGGCGCATTGGGAAACCTTGTGAATAATTGCCAATCAATATTTAGTAGTCATTAATGCAGAGCTCCTGAATTCCACAGCCTGTATTATTTATATACTGTCACCCTGGTCCTTTACAGAGTAACTGAAGCGGAAACAAATGATCCCTGCCCCGAGCAGCTTACAATCTATGTGTTTGACCCACAGGGCTAGGCTACAAGCAGAAGAAAGTCAAAGTAATTTTAACTTGTTTTAGTATTTTAACTTCTCTGTGTTTTAAAGTAGAGTTGCAGTAAATCTTTCTTGATCTTATCCCTTTATTTTTTTTGGTAAACTGCTTTGAGGTTTTGTTTTGTTTTTACAATCAAGTGGTATATATATTTTATCAAACAAACAAACAAATGGGATGTGGCACTTTGTATTTTACAGAATTAGCATTTCCCAGCTGCTAAAAGCATACGAACAGAAGGATAGCCTGCTAAATCAGGCCCATGGCCCATTTAGACCAGCAACCTGTTCTCACGGTGGCCAACCAGATTCCTGCGGGGGAACACAGCCATCATGACTACTAGCCCTCGATAGCTGTCTTCCTTCATGAATCTGTCTAATTCTTTTTTAAACCCATCTGAGTTGGTGGCCACCACTGCTTCCTGCGCCAGTGAGTTCCGTAGTTCAACCATGCTGTGCTGTGTAAAGAAGTCCTTTCTTTTATCTGTCCTGAATCTTCCATCATTCAGCTTCACTGGGTGTCCACAAGTTCTAGAGTTATGGGATGTCAAGGAGATAAAGAACTACACAACTTTTAGAAGACATCTGAAGGCAGCCGTGTATTGGGAAGTTTTTAATGTTTGACGCTTTACTATGTTTTTATAAATGTTGTAAGCCGTCCAGAGTGGCTGGGGAAACCCAGCCAGATGGAAATGGTATAAATAATATACCTATTATTATTATTATTATTATTATTATTTTAAAAAACTACTATAGTTTGCCCTGTCTCCCCCCCCCAAGGTATATATGGCTTGCTTTCTTCACCGCAGAGACAAATTGCCTTCACCCCAGCAGAATTACTTTTTTAAAACCCCTAGTTCCTGCATCCTTTCGCTAGTGCATCGCTTCCTGAGGTCCGATCTCCTGTCCTCGCTTGCCGCATAGAGGAAAAGACCAAGTAGCACGGAAAGTTCTATAAAGAGCAGCTCTCTACTTCTCTCCTTCCTCTTTCTTCCTCCTTTCCCCTAGGAGGACATGGCCTAGAAAACAAATGCCACAGAAATACAGGAGCAAATCTGACAGGCTGCCTTTCCCTTCCTCACCCCATTTCCTCACATGCCCTTCTCTACAAGCAACTTCTAAGTGTTGGAGATTCCGTTCTGCAAGGGAAGGGTGTTTGTTTTGCTCCAAGAGACAATGATGGACGAAGTCCGGGGAGGGGGGCGGGCAGCGGGTGCGGGGGGTTGGGGTTGAAATTAAAAATGCAATATCCTCATGGCACAATGAAATTGATTTTAAACCAGCTTACCCAGGCCATCGGTAATCCTGTGAGTTGTGGGCCTTCCCACAAGTCTAGGAGATTGCTCTCCTAGGCAGCATTTTTGATTTATTCAAAGCAGAGCAGCAAGATTGGGTAAGTTTAATTGGTCGTTTGGACAACGGAAGCCTTCGTAGCTGATCTGTGGAGGCATTTGGAATAGGAGAGGGCAGGGGATTTTAAAAGGTGGGGGTGACAGGTAAGGACACATACATTTATTTTTGGAGGCTATTTTGGTCTTGCTGAGTTTCAGACACCACACGCATATACCATGGCCGATTTTAAACCCTTAAACAACTCAGGCCCCAAATATCTGAAATATGTCTCCTTCCCTACAGGCCCTCAGCACCTGAGATCAGTGCAGGGGGCCCTTCTAGGGCTGTGACCTCAGAGACTTGGAAGGGTGACCCAAGAGGGGGCATGTTCTGTGGTGTCCCCTAAGCTATGTAACTCCCTCCCCAGAAAGATGTGTCTGGACTCTGGCACCATTATGCAGCTTCCAGCAAACGCTGAAGATGGACCTCTTCACCCTCGTTTTTCACACTTGAGGGGTATATTTTTAGGACCCACCTTGTTTTTTTGTTGTTGTAAGTCGTTTTAAAAATTGTTTTTAATGCTGCAACCTGCCTTGGGACCTTAGGGTGAAGGATGGGCAGTGAGTAAATAAAGGAAGTAAGTAAATGGATGAATGCAAGGAAATTACTGGTTTCAGGGCATCTCCTGGAGATCCAACATTTTTGTATTAATATTCTCTAGTCATTTGGAGCACAATGCATTTTCTCCATTTTTAAATGTCAATTCCCCCCCCCCCACACACACACACAAGGGGGGAGGCACTGAGGGAGCAAAATATTTCCTGAAAAAGCCCTTCAATGGCAGGTTCACCTTTGGGAGGAAAGAGAGTTGTTCCCTGCCACTGGTTCCCCTCTTTGGTGCATTTGCTTCCTGGCTGTTTCCTAGAGAGGCCTCAAACACTTCTATATTGAGAGGGCCTAGCCGACCCATCCTTCCCCAAAGTCAAGATGCAGCTCACACTTCCCCTTGGTGCGAGCTTCTTCTCCACCCAAGGAAGTTGACTCTTGTTCCTGGTCAGGTAGCCAGCTGCCCACATTGCAACCAAGCAGCATCTTTGTTGTTTGGCTGGTTCTGAGAGGAACACCTACCAAAAGCTCAGGGCAAGTAACCTGGCTGTGTGGCTTCCTAGTCCCCCCCTCCCCCCGTCACTTTCCTCTTCCATAGCAGACCTAAGCTTTCAGGATGCATAGCTGGTGACAGACAGGTGAGTGGCAAACATGTCCTCTTCACAAAGGAGGAAAGCGTCACCAGATTGCAGTTCCCCCCTTCACTGTAATATTAACAAAGCCGTGACACCATCGGCAGTGACAGGCGCACTCCACGCCGATGGATTCATTACATCTGATCTTTTACGCAGCACTTAGTGGGCAGCAGTGAACGAACACAGGTGTTTAATAGAAATGAGTAATCATCTGTCTCCATTAGCTCATCTTTGAGGGTGGCCCCCTCTCCTCCCTTCCGTCCTCTCGCCCTCCTCAGCTTCCCTGGATCTTTTTCAGCCCTTCATTCTGGGCCCCGCTGTTCACATTACCCCCTTCCTCCCAACTCATTTTTCTTTTCTCCTCAATCTCATTTGTATTCTTCCAGCTCTTTCTGGCTCTCTCCATTCACTAGGTGGAGCAGTAAGATGCAGTTATGGCACCAAGCTATTGGCTGTGAGGTAAAGTAGCACCAGGTCTATCCAGGCCAAATTTTGCTCTAATTAATATCCGGTGTACATTTATTTAGATAGCTGTTACATTGATACCCCAACTTTTCTTCTTTAAGGAGCTCAAGGCGGTGGATACATGGCTCATTTTATCCCCACAACAACCCTGTGAGATAGGTTAGGCTAAGAGAAGGCCGCAACTGGCCCAAGGTCACCCAGCAATCAGGTTACAGGAAGCCTCCTCATACTGAATCCGTCCATTGTTCCACCAAACTCAGTATTGTCAACACTGACTGGTAGCAACCTTCCAGGATTTTGAGAGCTGAGTCTTCTTTCTAGCCCTGCCCGGAGATGAAGGTGGTTGGACCTGGGACCTTCTCCACCTTCTCCTGAGCTACAGTGCTCTCTACTTGGTCTGCTCCAAGATGGGGTGATGTCATGTTCATGCTGCCACTTCTCAGTGAAAATCCAACTGCTCTTGGAGGCTTCAGACTTGTGCTGTGTGGGTGGTGGAATTTACCAGGGAACTGGAGAGACAGCTAAAAAAGATCCGAGCTGCTCTGAATGACTGCTTTCTTATATTTCATTGCTGCAATCAAAATCCCCCCACCCCCCTCGCCCCCAGGCCTTCCAGCAAAGCCTCATCACGACTTCCTCCAAAACGTTGCTGTCATTGCCACGCTCCTCATCTTCCCTTTCTCTCTCAATCTGCTTCTTTTGACCATGTCTGGGAGAAGAACCGTAGAGCAATTTCACGTTCCTTTGCTGAGATCTTTTGTCTGACGCTCAAAAAGAGGAGATTGGGAAATATCCTGGCAGGGGGAGGGAATAACCATGTTGGTTTTGAAAGGTAAGCCAGGCTTTGGGATCAAGGCAGTTGATGAAGGAGAAGAAAGGACTTCTCCAAAGCGGAAACTTCAGTATCCAATAAAACATCACCGTGCAGATTTTGATGCTGAAACTTGACTGCACACTTTCAGGCTTGAAATCTGACACTGACATTTTGAAATCCAGCCATTCAGGCTGATCAAATGAATGAAGGGCACACAAAGCTATTTTGCAAGTCTCGTACCGCCAAAAACTGTACACAATGCTGACTTCATGGTGGCTTTGAAAAAACAGAGGCCTGGATCCAAAGACCTGTGAGCGAAAGAAGGAAGTGCATCAGTTTTTCTACAAACTCTTGCACAAGAGCTAGGGACACAGGAAGAGGACATATATGTCATATATCATGTCGGACCATTTGTCCTTATAGCTCAATATTATCTACACTGGCCGGCAGCAGCTGTCCACGGTTATTCCCAGCCCTACATTGAGTAATTTGGGATTGAATCAGGGCAGTTTTGCATGCAAAGCGTGTCCTCTGTCACCAAGCTAAATGAACTTCTCTGAGTTTTACTGTGCATGCAGTTTTCCTGAGCTATAGCCCTTTCCCAGCTAATAGAAACATAGAAAACTGCCTTATACTGAGCCAGACCATCAGTCCACCTAGCTCAATATTGTCCACACTAACTGACAGCAGCTCCCCAGGGTTTCCATCAGGGCTCTTCTCCAGCTATCTGTGCTTTATGCTTTACCACTGATTTAGTGGAAGACACGCACAGTGTGATGCCGTGCATCACGGGGTTGACTTGCAGCTCGGTATAAAAATGGCGAAAAAGAAAAATGCAGCTGGCTGTGTGCAAATTCCAGTGGGCCAGGGAAAAGCCAACATGATCGGCTCTGTCTGGCCGGGGCCTCCAGTTCTGTGACCTGAGGTCCTTTCTACTTTTCTTGAAGGCAGTCTGCCTCCAAATGCCACTTACCAGGCATCACAAGTGGGTAGAGTGCTGTTGTGCTCAGGTCCTGTTTTCAGGCATCCCTTTGGAGCATCTGGTTGACTGCTGTGAGAACAGGATAATGGACTATGATGGGCTACTTGCTTGATTGAGCAGATGGCCATCTGTCGGGGATTGTTGTTCCTGCATTGCAGGGGAATGGGCGACATGACCCCTGGGGGTGCCTTCCAACTCTATAATACTGTGATTATGATTATTATGTTTGCATGCTCTTATGAAAATAGCAGCAGTGCCTTTTTTCTGGGGGAACTCAAGGGCACAAAGTACCAGCACCTTTTTTTTTCTTCTAGAAGAAAAGCACTGGATAGCAGGAATCGAACCTCACACCACCTGCACACATCCAGTTGGGTTGTACTACAGAGCTATGGCGCTTGTCTCCAATTGGTGTTTCCCTGCCCCCTTCTGCAGTCTGACTGTTCGCAAGTTCAGAAACAGATAAAATAGGCAAAGCTAGAGGAAGACCAGAGGTAAATACTCATTTATTCTCCGAAGCAACATCCCATCCTGGCTACACTGACAAACAGAGATGGAGGGAGGGAGAAAGCACCTTTCCGTCAAATTAATAACAATCCAGTTGGCTGCTGACTTAATTAGTGAACCCATAACATAGGTGGAGGCTTGGCAAAGCGTCCCCCCCCCCACCGTTTGCAACTTCTTTTGCCCTTCTAATTACTCACTTCTTGCTATGCCAGCAGACCCGCCAACCAAATTACCATTGATTTGTCACTCCTGCCCAGTCAATTTCATTGACCCAGGCATCAAAAAGACAAATTTGCATCCACACCCTCCTCAAGTGACAAGCTCTAGGCTTTAGGAATCAAGTGCAAAAGAGCCCCTGGTGCCTGGTGCCGCTAGCGCTGGGAGAGGAGAAGAAGGAAATGGGGACAGGGCTTCGGCCTTGAGCCAGGGAGTTTTCTGCCTTGCACAGCCATTTTGTTTGGTAGCCATGGATAAATTGGGCTTTCCTAAGGATCCTTGCAGAATCCTCCTCTTCTGCATTGGGAGAGTCTACTGTACTGTTATTGTGTTCTGCAAGTACCGTAAATTTCTAGAATTTTACAAGCCATGAAGGGGTGTGTGTGTGTGTGTGTGTGTGTGTGTGTGTCTGTTTGTTGTGTGTGTTCCTCTTCCATTTTTTGCATCTTTGTACTCACCAAAATTAATTAAAAAGCGAATCACCCCCCTCCAAAAAGGCATGCATATATACCAGGGTGGGTTACAGCAATTTAAAATCCGCTATTAAAAACAGCTTAAAACAAATTACGGTCACAAGAATAGGGCGGGTCCTGAATATATATTTCTCATTTACCTGAACGAATGGATTCAAGTTACAAGAAAGGAGATTCTGACTGAACATTAGGAAGAACTTTCTGACAGTAAGAGCTATTCGGAAGTACCTCGGAAGGTGGTGGGCTGGAGGTTGTTAAGCAGAGGTCAGATGGCCATGTGCCTGGGATTCTTTAGCTGTGATTCCAGTATTGCAGGGGGTTGGAATAGATTGTGGGGTGTAAAACGCAGGAGCAGTCAAACAACATTGCTAGAGTGGACATAGAAAGGGAACTCTAGGCCAGCCAGTCGGAACTCGCTGTTTCCCCTGGGCTGGGATGGACTTCCTCTGTGTAACTGGAGATGGGTGTGGTCTCACCTGGGCAGGTTAACACAAAACCACAGAGACCACACTCCATCTTTCTCTTTTGGACCACACTCTCGAGGAAGAAGCTGCTTTGCTAAGATTCTCTCTTGGCTTCCAGCCAAGAGACCACAAAGGAACTGTTTCCCCTTATGGAACAGTCTCCTGAGTAAATGTTACTTTTACTAAGTTTAAGTCTGCCGTCTGGGATCCAATTGTGAACAGATGATATCTCATGAGTAAACGTTTTATGCTTTTATAGAAGACTGTGTAGTGTCTTATTTTGAGAGGGATTAATGGGGAAAATACCAGGACATTTATTACAGAGGTTTTAACAAACCCGAGCAAGCTTTTCGCTCTGTGTGTGTTTAAAAAGGGGAATGAGAACTCTGCTAATTTCTGGGACTTGTAAACACAAGTTGGAATAGGATATCTTAAACAATATATCCTCTCCTGCATCCCAAAACATTCCCACATAGATGACCCTAGGGGTCTCTTCCAACTCTACAGTTCTATGATTCTACAGGTGTTGAAGGGTAGGGTAAAGGCATAAATCTTCAGCATACAGTGGAAACTATGCAATGAAGGTGTCAGGTGTGCCTCTGTGGGGAGAGAATTCAACAACTATGGGGCTGCTACAAAGAATACCCATCCCCAGGCCACTGACACCCAAACATCTGAGGACAGAGAAACTACGAAGAGGGCCTTGTCTGGTTATCTTAACACCCAAGACAGTCTGCAGGGAAGAATGTGGTCTTTCTGATATTTAGGGCTTTAAAAACTAATATGAACACCTTGAATTGGGCCTCAAAATGAAATGGCCACCTGTGCAGCTGTTTTAGAGTGTTTGGTCCAGACATGGGCTTATCGCCTCATCTGCTCATTGTGCAAACTTGGCCATAATTTATCACCATGGGGTAATAAGACACTTATTTCCCTGGCTCCTGCAAAAGCCAGAAGCCTGCTTGATCCAAAATCCCCAGCTAGAAATGTAGAACTGGCCTTCATGCCTCTTTTGTAGCTCAGTTAAGTGAGATGCTCTGTTCTGCGAGGGTTCTGTCAGCTCCCAGCAGCGAGAGATGTGAAGACATTTCTGCACCTATGTTTGGAGACAGCTGAGAGCTATTAGGAAGAGGCTTCTGTGAGAAAGCTAGTGGAGATGTGGCACTTATTCCCGAGGTGGCTGCGATCAGCATCTGGAGTCGCACCAGGCAGAAATGTAGGCTGGATGATGCTGACACAACTTCTGGTTTAAGAGCTGTGTAGGCTGGCCTCAAGAAGACTCATCACCCACCACTTGACTCATCCTCTCCCATCAAAGCCTCCTTCAGCTTCCACATGCACACACATCAAAGCATTCATCGGGCTTCCGGCCCTTCTCCCCTAGTAATGAAAAAGCAACAGAAGAGCCCTGCTAGAACAGGCCAAAGGCCCATCTAATCCAGCAATCTGTTCACTCAGTGGCCAACCAGAGGCAGTGACATTTCGTGGTTAGGAGTGCTGGGCTAGAACCCAGGAGAGACCAGGGTTCAAACCCCCATTCAGCCACAAAGGTCACTGGGTGACCTTGGGCTAGCCACTGCCTCTCAGCCTAACCCACCTCGGAGGGTTATTACGGGGAGAAAATGGGGAGGAGCAGAAGAATATAGGCCACCTTGAGCTTCATGGAGGAAAAGTAACTAATAAATGAAACCAGATACAAGTGGGAAGCTCAAAGGCAAGAGATGAGCACCGTCGCGCTCTGGAGTTGCCTGAGGTCACCAGCAACTTATATTAGCCCTAGAAAGGTACTTTACATAGAGACCATTGGGACATTGGTTCGAGTCCCATATGGGGCAGCTGCATGTTCCTATTTTGCAGGGGGTTGGACTAGATGATCCTCAGCGTCCCTTCCAACTCTACAGTTCTATGATTCTATGATCTACCTCAGGGATGGCGAACCTGATGCCCTTCAGGTGTTGTAGGACTACAGTCTCCATCACTCCTGACCACTGACCATGCTGGCTGCTGCTGCTGGGATCTGGGAGTCCAAGACCATCTGGATGAGTGCAGGTTCTCCATCCCTCCTGTAAGGCATAAAGTAGTATATCTACAGAACTGTAATAATATTGCCACTATGCACCTGCCCATGATCATCTAACCAATGTTGCAAGGTCTGGCTCCCCTGTTGTAGTGGAATTCCAACTTATGACCAGTGCTGCCCTGCAGACTTTCCCCTCCCCATAAGGAAAGGGACAGATTTCCCTTGTAATCGGGGACCTATTTAATCAACAATTCCACTTAATAATGAAAATGTTTCCCTGGGCAGTGAATTAAGCTTTAATGATCCTTAATGGTGAGGGTCACTGATTAACTGGGATGACAATACTGCTAAACTGGGGAGGGGGGCGGTGGCAGCAGCGAGGTGATTAACAGAGACTTTGAGAGGGTGAGCTGGCATCTGCGAATGCTTGAGGGAGTTGGGGGAGGGACAGAGGCCTGATGGCATTTTTCAAAGCCTCTTTCAAATGATGCTTCAGAGATCAAAGAACAGAGGGAACACAGGAAGCTGCCTTACACAGAGTCAGACCATTGGTCCATTAGATCAGTAAGGTAAAAGGTAAAGGTAATGGACCCCTGGATGGTTTGGACTCATCAAGGCGACTATGGGGTTATGGCACTCATCTCCACTTTCAGGCTGAGGGGGATGGCATTTGTCCACAGACAGCTTTCCGGGTCGTGTGGCCAGCATGACTAAACCGCTTCTGATGCAACGGAAACACCACAATGGAAACCAGAGTGCACGGAAACGCCGTTTACCTCCCCACTGCAGCAGTACCTATTTGTCTACTTGAACTGTTGTGCTTTCGAACTGCTAGGTTGGCAGGAGCTGCGACAGAGCAATGGGAGCTCACCCTGTTGTGGGGATTCAAACCGCTGACCTTCTGATTGGCAAGCCCAAGAGGCTCAGTGGTTTAGAACAGCACCACCAGCGTCCCCTATTAGATCAGTACTGCCAATGTCCGTCAGCAGTGGCTCCCCAGGGTTACAGACGGGAGCCGTTCCTACCTAGCCCTAACTGGAGATGCTGGGGGTTGAACCCAGGACCTTCTGCATGCAAAGCATATGCTTTCTCACTGAGCTATGACCCTTGCTGGAAGAGTTCCATAGGGACATCAAGGGAAGATCTCCAGTGCCAGAGGGGTGCGGGCGGGGAGCTCACGGCAACAGTTCCTGACATAATCAAGATTCTTTGAGGGTTTTGCGGTAAGAAAATCAGCACTTTGATTTGAGGTTGGAAAATGGGTTGGTCTCCAGTGCAGAGACCTCAAAAGGTGATGTGCATGTGAGAATATTGGTCCACACCTGTCTTCAGGTGAGGAAATGGGGCCCCTACTACAGCCTTGCCTATCATTCACACAGAGCCAGCTAGGAGGTCCTAGAAAGGTCAGGGGGAACCTCTGCCCTGACCTCTCTAGCCTGACTTCACATGCTTCTGCCTCAACAACAGCACCCTCTTCAGGCCATACCCCTCAATGACATTGCTCTGTGCCCTCTTTCAGTAACTTTGCCTTGTTGGGATGTGTTGTCCTTGAAGTCTAGCAATGCCTCTTGCTTTCCTGGATATGGAGGACAGAGACTGATGTGTAGAAACCACATCAATGGAAATGAAAGAAAGGGAATGTGGCACTTGGAATGAAAACGCTGCCCTGCCCCCCCCCCACACACAAGGAAGAGGAATCCCACCAGAACAATTAGCCACCTGCAGGGGAAATCTGATTGCACCCATTCATTGCTTGACAGTCCATTGCTTGGGGAACTCAGCTTGGTTCAAGGTCTCAGACAAGGTCAATGTCCCAAGTTGCCCTTCTGGTCCCAAGTGAGGCTGCAGGAGGAGCTGCCCTTCAATCTGAAAACTCCAAGGTGGCACCTGGCTCATCTCCCTGCCTCCCCCAGAGTAATTAATTTGATCCGCAGATGCCAGAGGAGGCCTCCTGCTGGAATCAATGCTCAAGATTATTGAGCCGGGGACAGGTGCTGGTTATTACCCTGGGCAGGGGATTAGATTCTGAGCCCAGCTGTCAGGGGGAGAAGAGAGCAGTATCTGTCTGCAGGCAGAACCTCTTTGCTTTCTCATTCCCTCCCTCCCTCTGGATCCCTCTCCCTCCACTTCATCTTTCATGGGGACTGAACCCTCGGCTCATCCTTCTCTGCCAAAGAGAATGAAAAAGCGAGGAGTTACAACATAATCAGCAGCCAAACGTGAAAGGGAGACAGAGAGAGAGTTAAGAAGATGGACACTCGAGCATTCAGCTCTGCGCGAGGAGAAAGTATGAGATATGCAAAGGGGGAGGGGAGTAGAGCACAACTCTGGGTTTCTCCTTCTGAGAACTCGGCACATAAGCAGGAGCTCCTTCCACCCCACTAGACTGCACCCAAATTGCATCAAATTGGTAATCTCAGGCTGTTGCGTTTTTTTTTCTTCTCCTACCCAGAAGGAATTTTCATGTAGGACAAGCTGTGTGTAGATTGTCCGTGTAGTCAGAACAGCTTTGCACGTGCTCCTTTCGCTGTGTGCACACACACGTGTGCTCTAATCTAACAAAGGGGGATCTTCAAGCTGAAACAGATTTCTGCACCTGTTGCCAGTGCCACTGTGCACCTGGATGCAGTGCGCAGCTGCATTCCCCTCTAGATCCTTTTGCTAGAAGAAACACCTGGATGCAAGCAGGAGGTGATCACTCAGTTTATGCAAAACTAGTTGCCCAAAAACGGTGCTGGAAAGGATGCACAAACCCTGGGAAACCACAGCCAGCCATTGTTTCCAGTGGATGTTTCGCAGAGTACCAGAGGGGAGGAAGGAGAGGAAATGGAGACCAGGCTTAGAACAGGGAAGGGGAACCTTTTTTTTCAATCCAGGGGCCACATTACCTTCTGGGCAACCTTTTGAGGGCCATATGACATTAGTGGGTGGGACCAGAAATAAGGTAAAGGTTTAAAAGTTATGGGACCCCTGGACGGTTAAGTCCAATCAAAGGCGACTATGGGGTTGCAGCGCTCATCTTGCTTTCAGGCTGAGGGAGCCGGCATTTGTCCACAGACAGCTTTTCGGGTCATGTGGCCAGCATGACTAAACTGCTTCTGGTGCAATGGAACACCATTATGGAAACCAGAGCACACAAAAACACCATTTACCTTCCCGCCGCACCGGTACCTATTTATCTACTTGCACTGGTGTTCTTTCAAACTGCTAGGTTGGCAGGAGCTGGGACAGAGCAACGGGAGCTCATCCCATCACAAGGATTCGAACCACCAACCTTCTGATCAGCAAGCCCAAGAGGCTCAGTGGTTTAGACCACAGCACCACCAGACGTACAATGGGCAGAGCAACAAATATGATTTTGACCTTTGCACAGCAGAGTAGTTTCTTTCCTCGTCCACTGACTCTCTACCCAGGCAACCAAGAGGAACAATTGTTGTTGTTTAGTCATTTAGACGTGTCCGACTCTTCGTGACCCCATGGACCAGAGCACACCAGGCACTCCTGTCTTCCACTGCCTCCCGTAGTTCAGTCAGACTCATGTTGGTAGCTTCGAGAACACTGTTCAACTATCTCGTTCTCTGTCTTCCCCTTCTCCTTGTGCCCTCAATCTTTCCCAACATCAGGGTCTTTTCCAGGGAGTCTTCTCTTCTCATGAGGTAGCCAAAGTACTGGAGCCTCAGCTTCAGTATCTGTCCTTCCAGTGAGCACTCAGGGCTGATTTCGTTCAGAATGGATAGGTTTGATCTTCTTGCAGTTCATGGGACTCTCAAGAGTCTCCTCCAGCACCATAATTCAAAAGCATCCATTCTTCGTCGATTAGCCTTCTTTATGGTCCAGCAATACAGCCAGACAAAGACACTTGAGGTGTGAAGCAGGGGGCCAATGATGGGTGTGGCTTGGAGAGGGTTCTGGGGGCCAGACAGAGAGTCTTGCAGGGCCACACTCAGTCTCTGGGCCTGAGGTTTCCCACCCCTGGATTAAACATAGGTCAGTAGGTTCAGAGGTGTAGCCGTGGGAAAGAGAGGAGCATGATCATAAAGTACAACTTGCCTGCCCCCGTTTCTCTCCGTAGATTTCCCATTTTTGGAGCATGAAAGAAAAAGAGCTCAGGAAGTGGATTTCGCTCACTTCAAGCTTACGTCTTAGTCCTGGCCTAGTTCTTAATATCTGACAGATACAGAAAGGGAGATGCAAACAGGAGCAGAGGAGACATATTTCACCCTATGTAAATCCCGTCGAAAGTTCCTCTAAAATAATAGCAGGGTGGCACTTGACTTCAAGGAGGATTAAATAGATTTACCCAGAGGAGAAGGCTGACTGTTGGAGAGGCAAATATCAGCAGGCAGATACATTGCACACTTGGCGGAACAGTCTGGTGATGCAAATTTTTTTGGCTAAGGTTATTAAGCAAGATTAAGGCAATAATAGATGCAGACATTCCATTGAACCTTATTTGGCTGTGAGTGGAATGTGGGGAGGGAATCACATCAGACTTTACTGACAGCAGCAAAAAAAAATATTAGTAGCTGAGGAGGAGGAGTGAAACAGGTATACCAAAAATAGCAGACTGGAAAAGAAAATGTTGTTGAACTTTACTCAGATCTGTGAAACTAATCTATTTGATTAAATTGAAAATTGGAATGGAAAATAAAACCCCCAATATAATAATAATATATACAAATCTATGGTCCAACCCACACATTTGGAACACTGTCCTTAGTTATGGTTGCCTCAGCTCAAAAATGATATTGTAGTGTTTGGAAGAGAAAAACCAAAATGATCAGGGGTCTCCAAAAGCTATATTGGGTAAGGCTCAAGGTTCTTGTGTTATCTCACAAAGCCCTAAACTTGACTTCAGGCCCAAAGTACCTCAACAACTGTCTCATACTCTCCAACATTTCTCTGATGAAAATAGGGACGTCCCATTCCATAATGATGATTTTACTATTTATACCTCACACATCTTACTGGGTTGCCCCAGCCACTCTCAGCAGCTTCCAATATATAAAAAAACACAATAGAACATTAAACATTTTTTAAAAACCACTTCCCTATACAGGATTGCCTTCAGACTACTCAGGGGTCAGATAACGCCATACCCTCCAATGCGGGGATTCTTCGCTGGAGCCTCCCGCGTGCAGGACAAGGTCAACTGCACACGGGATACCAGTTGCTGGGGGATCTGTGGCCAGCGTCTCACGTGCGTCCTTGCACAGGCGCCGGCCAAGCCTGCGGACGGGACAGCCGGTAATTCCGGAGCTTAACTCACACCGCGCCGTGAAGAAGGTTGTCCGCCAGGCTGAATCTGAAGGGTGCGTGAGTAGTTCGGATGAATGAGTGCCTCGTAGATGTACCTGCAAGCACTTGCGACCTCCTAAGTTGTTCCCTAAAGCAAAGTACCCAAATAAAAGGTGGCCAAAACTGCGGCCAAACAAAAGCGCTAATAAACTGCAAAAAATTAAACTAGGATGAAATGAAGACAGACAACCATGGTTTCTTTTGATGGCTTTGGCTGACCCGCGTGGGCTTTTACTTCTCTCTGTACCTTGTCCGTTCTAAGACTATCTAAGCTAGCTGACCCTTTACCGCCAAATCTTCCGCAATCTATCCCTTACTTAAGCTAGCTAAACCTTTACCGCCAATTCTTCTGCAATCTATCCTTTCTACCTCCTGCGCGTTCTTCTAACCCAACCAACCCAACCAACCCTCGTTCTAACCTACCCGTTCCTTACTCCATCTAAACACCCGACTATCTGCCCAACATGGGGAGCCGCAGCCTTTTATTGACAACGAACAGACGTCATGATCAATACTTTTACCAATCAGAACACTGTTGCTGCCCTTGAAAAGGGCGGGAAGCAGATTAATTGACCATTAACAAGTTTAAACCTTTGGAGCCAAAAAGTCTAAGCGGAGGGATCTCAGTGGCAAGACGCCTACTGAGTCCTGCTTTCACTTTCGCTTTAACTCGGAAGTATACGTTAAATAGTGCACATAATTGACATTCAAACAGGTACAAATAATTGCAGGTGCAAGGGCACCCACGGAGTGTATTCCCACACTCCAACATTTCTCCAATGAAAACAGGGACATCCTACCATACCCTCTGACATTTCTCCAATCAAAATAGAGACATCCAAAAGAAAAGCAGGACATTCTGGGATCAAATCAGAAACTGGGACAGCTTCTCTAAATCAGGGACGTCCCTGGAAAATAGGGACACTTGAAAGGTCTGCTGTCTGCTCCCTCATGTTCCACCTCAATCGCAGAGATCCTCCAGGGGGTCAGTTCTGGTGGTTCCCCACTTACCTCCGAGGTCTGGCTGGTACTGAGTCTTGAGTGTAGCAGCAGGCTCTGCCCTGTGGAACTCCCTGCCATTAGAGGTTTGGCAGTAACCATTCCTGCCTTCTTTTAGACTTACAAACTGTACTTTTTAAACAGGCCTTCACAATATGAATTGTTAACCAACCAGTATCTATTGATGTTTTTAATTATGTTTTTCAGAGAACTATTGATTGGTTTTATAGTATTTTAGGTTGTAAGCCACCTTGATGCAGTTTATGAAAGTGCAGGTTGCAAATATTAAAATTGATTAATTAATTTAAAATGCCCCCAAATAGCAAGCAACCTTTTGAGTCCTGCGAAATACTTCAGGTCCGGTGTTTAGCAAAATTAGGGTGGTGGGAAGTGGGAGGGAAAGCTGATGTTGGAGCCCAAACACCAGCAGTTTGTAACTGTTTAGGGAAGTTTTTAATTTGTGACTCTGTATTGTATTTTGATATTTGTTGGAGGCCGCCCAGAGTGGCTGGGGAGACCCGGCCAGATGGGCGGGGTATAAATAATAAATTATTATTATTATTATTACTATCTTAAGGTAGGGGGCAGGAGGCCTAGGGAGGACTAATTGGCTACAAGGTAGGTTTAAAACAGATTTTAGGATGTAATGAGGGTTGCTGGGATGAAGAAATAACAACAGCTACAAAGTCCCTGATGAGGATGTTGGGTTGATCTGCTGCACATTTTACCCTCACCCTCTTCCTCCCAGGTGACCTGGGCAAAGCCAGCTCTGGAGGTGTCAAGGTCAACCAGTCCTTGGGTTCCCAAGATTAAGAAAAGGCCCTCTCTCCCCAAAACATTGCCATTATCGTTGCACATAGAGTACTCAAGAAGGCCAGGGTCCCTGTAAGAGGACTCTCAGCTTACATGTCTCTTTCCTTTCCAAACTAAGAAGACTCACTAAATTTCATCAGCTGGGGGGATCCACTGATTCCCGGAGCCGGGGATTTGCACTGATGGAGCTCTCTCTGGAAACACAGGTCACTTCCCCACCATCTATTTAAAGCACTCTCATACCGCTTTAGAATTCATGGCTTCCCCCCAAAGAACCCTGGCAACTGTAGTTCTTTAAGGGTGCTTAGCATTGTTAGGTCACTGCAGATGGTGACAGCAGTCACGAAATTAGAAGACGCCTGCTTCTTGGGAGAAAAGCAATGACAAACCTAGACAGCATCTTAAAAAGCAAAGACATCACCTTGCCGACAAAGGTCCGTATAGTTAAGGCTATGGTTTTCCCAGTAGTAATGTACGGAAGTGAGAGCTGGACCATCAAGAAGGCTGATCGCCAAAGAATTGATGCTTTTGAATTGTGGTGCTGGAGGAGACTCTTGAGAGTCCCATGGACTGCAAGAAGATCAAACCTATCCATTCTCAAGGAAATTGGCCCTGAGTGCTGACTAGAAGGACAGATCCTGAAATTGAGGCTCCAGTACTTTGGCCACCTCATGAGAAGAGAAGACTCTCTGGAAAAGACCCTGATGTTGGGAAAGATGGAGGGCACAAGGAGAAGGGGACGACAGAGGATGAGATGGTTGGACAGTGTTCTCGAAGCTACTAACATGAGTTTGGCCAAACAGCGGGAGGCAGTGGAGGATAGGGGTGCCTGGCGTGCTCTGGTCCATGGGGTCATGAAGAGTCGGACACGACTGAAGGACTGAACAACAACAAAAGCATTGTTAGGAGACCCTGTGCACACTGCAGTTCCAAAGATACCCTTATCAAACTACACTTCCCAGAATTCTTGGGGGGGGGGGAAGATGACTCTTAAAGTGGCATATGGGTGCTTTAAATGTGCAGTGCGGATGTGACCTTACACTCTGTTCTTAAAACCTGATGTTGTTTGACTTCACAACAGATACCCCAGCTCTTTCCCTGCACGTCTAACCCCCCCACCACCCAGCACCACGAAAGATACATTGGAAACCTTGTTCATCGGTTGGGATTTATTCTGATGATCCCTATAATCCTCAGCCTTGATTACCAAGCCTCCAAATCCCATTAGCATTTTTTTATGTTATATTAATCCCATTTTGATGATCTGATGTTTATTGGTTTTTATTTTTAAACTTCCATTTTTACATCCTGGGCAGCGCAACAGGAAACACACCCACACCCACAGTCCACACCTTTCAGACTGTAATTTGGAGGACTCCAAAGGGTCCGATGAGAGCAATAAACCTACCAAACACCAGGCTATTTAGCTATGTCATGCAGAACTTGGTTTATTCTTTGTCAGAAACCAAAAGCTTTCAGAGGCCAATTTGCACAATGTTTCCTTAGTTGTTGATTAACCTGACGGAACTCAATCCCCATCCATTTTCATGCATGTTCTGTCCGTGATAGCTGACCTGTACATCCCACATTGGAAATTTATTTATTCATTTCATACAATTTATATACAATTGCTTGATTGTATAAAAAACCCTCAAAGCATTATTGCTGAAGAATGGGGTTACAATTTCAAAAGCTATGAACCAGGGGTGGAGAACTGCAGTGGCCAGGGCTGGATGGGGCCCTCCAAATGTTTGCATCTGGCCCTCGGGATCCTGTGCAGGCCGTACAACCTCCTCCACACCTTTCAGAAGCCCCCTGGTGACTTTGGGCCAGTCAGCATCTCTCAGCCTAGCCTACCTTACAGGGTTGTTGTGAGAATAAACTGGAGAGGGGGGGAGAAGTATTCATGCCACCTTGAGCTCTTTGGAGAAAAGGTGGGGTATATAACCAGAATGATAATGACACACCACTGACATGTGGTTGGAATATAACCTCCTGTACAACAGTTGCTCTGCCCAGTTTTGTTGCTGATCCTACTTTTATTTTATTTTCATCAGGGCTTTTTCCGGTTAAAAAGAAAAGGGAAAAAGGTACCTGCGTTCATATCTTGATAGAAGTGTCACGGGCGCCAGCACAAAATGGCTGCCATGAGCAGCAGAGAAAGACCTGCCCATACTCCATATCAGTGAGTCCTGCCACATACAAGAAAGAAAGCGGGAGGGGGTAAGCCCTGACTTACATTTATTTATTTCTCTCTGATACATTTACTAGGTGCCATTCAAAAGGCATGAGTGTGTTTTGCAACATTTGAAACAATTTCAGATGTAAACAGCATAACTACAATCATCAGAGCCACAGTCAAAACATTTCAGGTTAATTTACCTCAGGCAGCCATGCTAGAAGATAAACTGAGGCTCCTACCTATGAAACCCCCTCATTAAAAGGAACCCTGAATGAAAAATGTTTTTAGAGCCCGCCTCAACACTACTAGTGTGGGTGTGTGAAACAACTGGCCGTGTATCACAGGGAAAGGAGTTCTTTTTTAAAATAAAATAAAAAAAATTAAAATAATTTTCATTTATATACATTGCTTTGCCAAGTTTTAGCATTTTCAATTTCAACTCCCTCCCCCCTCTTTCTGTGGTTCCTTGCATTTCGTCCTTTCCTGCATACTCCAAATTGTCTTACCTTATTCTTTTATTCGTTTGTTCTGATATCTATCTCATATATATTTTTAAAACTGCAGGTTTTTACAATAATCCTGCCAATGTCTTGATCTGTTTACTTTTTTTGTAAATCTATATAGATATAATCGGAAAAGGTGGGTGTTTGTGCTGTACCACCTTTCTCCGCAACCGCTTGACCGATTCCGTTCAAATTTGGACACAACATTCCATGGGCATATGGGAAGGATCTTACATAGTTAGATTTTAAAAATAATACATCTAACCCAGGTAAAAATTGGATTTTATGCCAAAAAACACAGCACCCTCCAGTGGACAGAACGCAGCATAACACACTAAATAGTCTCAAACCCCTCCTCCTCCTGTTACTACATCACTTCCTCCAGCCAATAGAGGGGCATGCTGCTCACAAACACCGCTGCTGTCTCTGGCGCCAGCTGTAGACCCACGCAGGCAGGAACAACCATTTGTGCGGTTGGCGGCCATGGCTCCATCGGGTGGGGAGGAAAAGCGCGACAAAATGTCGCTTCCGCCATCTGTGGTGTTACCTCGGCCACCTACTGAGCCAGGACAGGCAGAAATGGCACTCTCAAACCTTTCAAGTTTATATATTGCCTTAACTCCTTTTATAAAAGTGTCTCCACAGGTAGAGGAGTTCTGTAGCTGTGGGGGGTCACTACAGAAAATGACCTGTCCACTGCACCCACCAACCTGACATCCCTTCCAGTTAGGCACGTGAGCTGACCCCAAATCTGGCCACAGCCACTTTTATCTCTGTCCCTGTCCACCACCCACATGCAAAACCTAGAAGGCTGCCCACGTGTGAATGTGAAAATCAGTCTAAAGAAAGGTTCTCCACCCCTGCTGTAAACTTTAGGATGTAGATGGACCCTTCCTTTTCATAACACAGAGGGTGGTATGATAATTTTTTTTAAATAAAATTAAATATAATAATTTATGCCAAGTTACAACATACTATACAAATAAATTAAAACAATAATCAGAAAACTAAAACAAAGAGAGAGAAAAGAGAAACAAACAAGAAAAACAGTGACTATAACAGAACATAGCCATACATACATATATTTTGACTTCCATCCTTTAGTGACTTCAGAGGGTGGTACGATAGATTCATCAATGCCTGTGGTATAGACACTCAGCTCCCAGTTTCCAATGTAGGCCTCTTACCTTCAGCAATTGGTGGATTACAAAAAGTGCCAATAACACATAGTCAAAACACTTACCTCTTTTCAAAGGGGGGGGGGCTTCGATAAAATTATCACATAGGGTGACTTCTAAAAATTATTTTTAAAAATCCCAGGAAATCGGCAGTTTCACACATTTGCAAACTTCGTATCGTTTTGACAGTTCACATGACGGTGACAACCAAACCCCTCTGGGAAATTACCTCTGAGCTGAATGGAAACTGCGGCAGAACTGAAGTCAAGGTGAGAGAAGCAGCTTGCCTAAGGCCATTGAGGGGTGGGCTGCCTTGATTTCTTATGTTCTTATACGCCTCCTTGCACCTGGGACTGGGAAGGAACAATCCCAGAAGATACAGCCGTGAAATGGTGCAATGAGTCTAAATGAGTCTTGAGCACTTGTATATTTGCTATCTACAACTGTGCATTGTGTCCCCCAGTTAGAAACACGAATCAGATACCAGACTGACAGCCAGGTTCTCTGTTCTTCCCCTCTCCGCATATGACCTCTAGTGAGGTGCTTCATTTAAAGTTGTATCTGTGATACAAATTTAAACCAATCCAAGCTAAGCCCTTTCCAAGAATTACAGTGCTTTAGAGTTCCTTGTGGATTTTAAAATTTGACTTCTTTATTTGTTCTATGAATCTATGGCCTTCCCTTCCACAGGATAGTTAGGGTGATTCACACACACACAAACACACACACAAATAAACAACACTTCAGTGAAGCAAATGGAAACATTTTTTAAAAGAACATTAAAAGGTCACAATAGGAAAGTAGTCAATGGAATTAGAGTAAGGGCATCATGAGAGTCTTAAGCTTGTTAGTAATCAAAACCAACAGCAGCTTAAATTGGGGATGAGGAACTCATGGCACTCAGGATGTTGGACTTCCCATCAGCCACAGCCATAGGATCATGGTCGGGGATGATGGGAGTTGTAGTCCACCAACATCTGGAGAGCCACAGATTTTCCACCCCTGGCTTATATGAAAGGGGAAAGGGTGGTTAGGGGTTCCACAGTACTGGGCTATTTATTACCCACAGAGGAAATTGCACCATAGTGAATATCAGAGAAGCTAGCCAGCAATACCAGCAGGGTTCTGGAGTGGTTCAATCCGCATCTCTATGGCCTCATTCTATATAATGTGTAGAATGCGCCAAGTAATGCTGGAAGGATTAATTCAGCAAGCCATCCCCTATCTGGATTGAATATACCTCAAACCACAAGCCTGGGCTTTGGAGGCCTGATACATTTTGATTCCAAAATGCAAAATGTGCAGCCGTGTTGCCTAATCACTGTTATTTTAATATTTATTAATATTGGGTGAACAGTCAGCTCACCTAATAATCATCATATCAATGGGATCTGAACAACTTTGCTTGGCAGGGCAGTCTCTACCTTCATTTTATAGGCAGGGGTTCCTTCACTGTGTCATTTCCCTTAGCTGTACAGCTAACATTTGCCAGCACAGGCCTAATGCTAAGCAGGACTGAAGGATCTCTGACCACGCGGGTTCCATTATATTCCCAATATGGAAGCCGCCCTTTCCATTGTCGTTGAATTGGCTGCTCTCAAAAGGCATTTGCCTCCACTATGCCAGATGGGCCCACTTCCCATTATTAAATCATGGCTCTATACTTATTGCCTTTCTGGACCTTCTGCTAGGAGGCAATGTCGTCCTTGCTACTAGACCACCCCCAGGATGAGCTGTAAACAATTGGGTTTGAAATAATGAATGTAAAATGGGAGTGAGGTCTGTTTTTGGAAAGATACTCTCTTCTCCCTGGTGCAAACCATCTTTTAATGTGGCAGCAGTTATTCTCTTTTTTTTTTTTGCAGGTAAAATAGTTTATTTATACACTGTTTAACAAAGATATACAATAAGTGTTACAACTGCAAGTCATAATAAAAACTTTACCAAAAAGAAACCATTAGCAGTTATTGTCATCATTTTGTTTGGTTATTGTTCCATTCCTTTCTGAGTTATTACATGAAGATCCATATTAATTTGAATGATGTTAACCGAACATATCATATCTTCAATCCATACACAAACAAAACAAAGAAAAAGAAAAAACAAAGAACAGAAAAACAAGAAAATACACTCCCCACCCTCCCCCAAAAATAACCTAAAAAAGAAAATAAAGAAATTAAGAATGAAAAACAGTACCAACCAAAAAACTCAACCCTTTCGATATGATATGAGCCAGGTGTCTTCATTGTATTGTTTTCAATGCTTGCTGAAAACCTTTCTGTTTAGGCAAAACCCTATGCAAGCAGGTAATTTAATTGTGTGTGTGTGTGTGTGTGTGTGTGTGTGTGTGTGAAATCTGTTGGTTTTATCTTTAATTTGTTTGTTTTATTGCATCAGCTTGCATTTAAAGTTTCCTTTATTCCTGAATATTTTACACCATTTTATGTAACCTGCTTAGAGATTTCTTAAAAACGATTATTAAGTGGCATATAAATCCTGCCAAATAAATAAAATAAAGTCAATCCCAAGGTGCATTTCCCCCTGTGAACGTTCTGAGTTGACACTTGGGGTCGGATCCAAAGAAACATAAGGACCACCGAACTGCCTTGATGGAACAGTGCGTAGTCTAGCATTCTGCTGACCCAAAGGACCGCCTGGGTATCCCTTTAAAAGTTCTGGGCACCTGCCGAGATGGCTGCTGCAGTAGCACTCTCTGGCCACAGTCAGTGCTGCTGGCGCCCTTCTGTGGCACAGCCCAAGCCAGCAGCTCCACCTTCTGGTGAGTTGTGCTGGTGACCTGGAAAGTTACATTTCCAGGTCCATCTGTCCAAATTATCTGTGATTTTAAACACAGAGAATTTTTTTTAAATTTGTTATTTCCATGTATAGACCACATACCAAGATCTCTAAGTGATTTACAACAGATAAACAATAAAGAAATGCATATAAACATAAGAAGAAGAATAGATAACACTGAGCGTCATGGTAAGAGAAGCATTTCCAAGCAGGGGTGGGCAAAAACATCTGCCTGAAACCTTGCAGAGCCACAGCCTGCCAGTAGAGGCACTACTGAGCTAGGTAGGCCAATAGTCTGACCTAGTATAACACAGCTTCCTATGTGTTCAGGAACTCTGCATAACGGGGGTCCCAGAAAACATGGGGCTCTCTCTGCAAATAGGTCTCCACATTGCAGGGACACATGCACAGTGGTAGGGCTTGCCTGCCTGCACAGTATCTGTAACATGCACATTCCTTCTTGATATGCAGAACACGTTAATTTGGGACTTGGATCTCCACTGCTGGGAGTGGGAAGCGATCAGGATAGGAGCCATGGCTTGTGTGAGAGGGGTTTTAACCCTTTCACTGGCGCCAATGCATACGAGCTTCACTCCTGGGCCAGATAGCAGCTTCGGGGGGGGGGGGGGTCAGGGATGGTACTGGCCGGAACCACAGTATGGAAGGAAAGGGTTAAACTCCTCTCTCTGCAGCCCATGAATTGGCAGCCCCCTAGTGGCTGCTGTTGATATAGAGAGTCATGCAACTGCAAGCAACGTGTTTAATGATATGCACCGTTCAGCCCTAAGCTTCTGCTTGCAGATGATGGTATTCCACTGGAAAGGCATTGCAGTGTAGAGGTTATGGTGTTAAAAGTATGACCTCATAGACCAGGGTTCAAATCCCCACTTAAGCAAGAAGGGCACTGGATGGCCTTGGGCCAATTACCATCTCTCATCCTAACCTGCCTTGTGAGGTTGTAATGAGGGTAGAATTGAGAGGCGGAATTTCACTTATACCACCTGAAACTCCTTGGAGGAAAATGCAAACTATAAATGGAATAAATAAACAAAATAACTTATATTCGTGTAATCCTAATGTATTTATAGAGACACAGGGTGCTTTAAAGTCAGGTGGGATTGCACAGTAACTTGCAGGGTTTTTTAAAAAAGAAAAGAAAAGCAAATCCCTGCTACATATCGTGCCTGAATTAGAAGACAGCCACTGTCTATCTTTAGGAGACCATAAATGTATTCAACAAGGGGGGGGGGTATTTTTGGCACAGAGGACTACGAATATTTCAAAACAAAATGTGTTGTTTTTAAGATGTTTTTATATTCCAAGTAATTTGTCTCTCACACTTTGAGGCTAGGAATAGGAGCTGTTCTACGGCTGAGGGTAATTGAGTTTGCAATTACCACTTCCTCCCCCCCACCCAATCCCACCCCAAAAATATATCATAAAGATTTGGCAGGGAAAATGCCTGTATGAAACAAATATTGGGACATTCTCCTATGCCAAAGTTCCCACTGCCCCAAATAAAGCATAAGCTATTTGGTGTTGCTAATGATTTTGTGGGTTCTAGACTTCAAATACATGGCTCTAGAACCAAGACGCATACTCACAGATAGGCGTTCTTGAGAAATTAATTAACTATACAATAAATTCTGATGTGATCTGACCTGATCAGCACCTCCTGGACTAATGTATGGACTGGAGCATGATTAACTTTTCAGATTTCTTGTTTCTCTAAATTCTTCAATATAATCAGCTTTTTTTTTTTTTCTTTAAGGGTGAAATGGACTGATCTGTCCATCCCCAGGACGGGGATCTGAAGACACATGATGTGGTAACTTTGCTAAAGCTAGGCAAGTCTCAGTCTGGGCAGTGTTTGGTAAGGAGACCACCTGAAAACCCATAAGAACATAATAAGAGTCTGCTTGATCAGACCAATGGGCCATCTAAGCCCAACATCCTGTTCTCACAGGCAGCTTGGGAAGTCAGTGATAGAAGAAGAGTTTGGATTTGATATCCCGCTTTTCACTACCTGAAGGAGTCTCAAAGCGGCTCACATTCTCCTTTCCCTTCCTCCCCCACAACAAACACTCTGTGAGGTGAGTGGGGCTGAGAGACTTCAGAGAAGTGTGACTAGCCCAAGGTCACCCAGCAGCTGCATGTGGAGGAGCGGAGACGCGAACCCGGTTCCCCAGATTACGAGTCTACCACTCTTCACCACTACACCACACTGGCTCTCTATTGATATTGCTGCACACTTCCTCAAGCAGTAAAGATGGCTCTGCTCCCCCAAGACCATGGTCAACCCTGGTGCTGCATGGCGATGTTGGACCAAGCACGGTTTGTCATCATAAGGACTAGCTCCAGGTTTCTCAGACCCTGCAAACAAATTTTAAAATGACACCTGCAGTGAGCTCCCTCAACTCATTTTTCTTCCACTGAGTATCATTTTTCTGCGTTCCAGCCCTAACACAATCATCCAGTTGAGATTTCATAGTCAGTTGAGCAATGGTTCTATGTGTAAGATCTGAAACAGGCAAATGCTCCATCAGGACCAAACTGCGCCGACCCACACACCGCCTGCTACTCAGCACACTGGGACCAAGAAGCTAACAAGCACTTGGCTTTGTGCTGTTGAGCTCCTCAGAAGCAGAATGGCGGGCAGAGGGGGGCGTCCTTAAGTGCTTTTTGAAGGATCTCTGCGATGTTCCAGGGGCCAACCCCCACGCCTGCCCCAAAGTCTCTCCGAATCCTCTTCCTGTCACACACACATTCTCTGACTTGCAATTTCCCTCCTCGGCATGGCAGCCGCTTGTCTGCAATTATCTCTGGAGCCCTGGAAACGAGGGACAGAAAAGCTCTCTCTTCCCCCACCCCTTTCCAGCAACGCTGTGAAAACTGGGCCACTATAGGGAACATGGAGGGCAGCTTGGACTATGTTGCTGGGACATGGAATTCATGCCAAGGGCAGCTGGTGTGGTATGGAGAGGGTGAGCTGCAGCCTAGCAACAACCTCCCTGCCATCACCATAACAGAGGAGCGCCATCTCTGAGCTTTTTGCTCAGCCAAGGCTATAATCACTGTTGCTTTATTGTGCCGGAACTCAATCCGTTCAGCTTTCATCTGTCCCGGGGCTTGGTCGGAGTAATTGGACGCAGCAGGGGAAAGCATTGCTTGCTGCACTCTGCCAGCCATTAGGTGAGCGCATCCTGGAGGCCTGGGGCCATTAGCGTGACAGACAGCGTGGGGGGGAAACAAAGACCCGAGTGACGCACAACATAAACTTCTGGTCAAAAAATGGAAATCCTCCATAGGGCCTGCTTCTCTGTGGGCACAGAGGCACCTCTGTGAGAGAGGTCCTCTAGGTAGCAAGGGCGGGGAACCTGAGGCACTCCAAATGTTGTAGGACTCTCCAGCTCCAATCAGCCCCAGCCAGATTATTGGGAAAGGGCTGTAGCTCCATGGCAGAGCATCTGCGTTGAATGCAAAAGGCCCCGGGTTCAATCCTTGGTGTCCCCAGGGAGGGCTGGAAGAGACACCTGCCTGAAATCATGGCTGAGACGAACACTGAGCTAGATGGTCTGGCTCAGTATTAAGGCAGCTTCCAATGTTCCATGTGTAATTTTGGGGAAGGACCACAGTTCAGGGCAGCATATGCCTTGCATGCAGAAGTTCTGCTCTCTTGAAGATACCATCTTTCTCGGGAGGTCCATCCTGCACAATATAGGAATTGGGCCTTTACTGTTGGGGCACCTGCTACTGCATTGAAATGGCCTCCCCTTGAATATTAGACAGCCACAGCCTCTGTTGTCTCTCCAGCACCTACTGAAGACATTCCTCTTTCAACAAACCTTTTCAGTAGAGATCTGTAAAAGGAAAGGGAAAGGAACCCCTGACCATTAGGTCCAGTCGTGTCCGACTCTGCGGTTGCGGCGCTCATCTCGCATTAATGGCCGAGGGAGCTGGTGTCCAGTTTCCAGGTCATGTGGCCAGCATGACAAAGCCGCTTCTGGCGAACCAGAGCAGTGCACAGAAATGCCGTTTACCTTCCCGCCGGAGTGGTACCTATTTATCTACTTGCACTTTGACGTGCTTTCGAACTGCTAGGTGGGCAGGAGCTGGGACCGAGCAATGGGAGCTCACCCCGTCATGGGGATTCGAACCGCTGACCTTCTGATCAGCAAGCCCTAGGCTCTGTGGTTTAACCCACAGCGCCACCCGCATCTGTACCAATCTGCAATCGTACTGAAATTGTTTTTGAGATAAGATGTTTGTATTGTTTTATTGCTTGGCGTTTGCCACCCTGAGCTCCTTTGGGAAGAAGTGCAAGATATAAATTTGATAATAAAGCAATAAATAAATTAGAGCCTTGGGCAGTGCAACAGGATACTCTGGAAGGTGGTAGGCTCTCCTTGGCTGAAGATATTTAAGCAGAGCCTGGACAACCACCTGTCAGGGATGCTGCATTCACACCCTGTATTGCAGATCCTGCACTGAGCCGAGGGATGATTTGATTTGATTTGATATTTCTCTTCCGCTTTTGCAACAACAAGTGTTGAGCTCAAAGCAGCTCACAATAGTCACAGAAGCATTACAAAACAAACATTACAATCACTATATTATCCAACACAATAACATATAAATAAACCAAACAACAACAAAACAATCAAAACAATTAATACAATTCAATAAAATAATAGTAATTCAAAAATCACAAAATATCAAAAACCATTCGTCAAAATGATTGATAAAGGGAGCTCAACGCTCCCTGCCATCATCAGAATTCTATTACCTACAATTAGACTTCACAATAAAGGGACCATACAAATGGTTCAATCTGCTAGTCCTTCCCATTAGACCCCGAAAAACAGAAGTAACTTGACTCCCTACTAATCTATTATTTCCCTTGGAATGCAAGGGAATAAAACCAATGGCCCCCTTGCTGTCTCTCTTCTGCCTGGGGGTTTCTAGTGGATCTCCTCCCTCCACTATATTGATCACACACACACACATACACACACACACACACTACCAGCATGTTGTTTATGTTACTGGGGTTTGTGTGCCAAGACTCTGACATTTGACAATGATTATTTTATTAGGTCGCCTTTGGTTTTATTTCATCACCACATAATGCCATGGGCACCTCTGCAAGCTCGACTAACAAAAGGGCCATTGTTCTTAATCATTATTTATGTCTCTTTCAGGTCCAAGTACAGCCTGGGCACTTAAATAAACAATGGCTGGAAATTTCCCACTTCTCTGCACTTTGGGAAGAGACTAAGAGATAGGGGTGGGTGAGAAATTTGATGCCATTAAAGGCTAACCAACCAAAATTGCACATCACAAAAGAACAGGTGGATTGCAATGCAGCTGTCCTTCGAAACCCATACTTCTCCATGTTTTGCAATGCAGTTCTCTAGCCAACTAATGTGTACAAAAATACCTATACTGGGGTAAAGCCTGCATAAAAATGCACATATTGGCAAAAAAAGCATATAAAAATAATTTTGATTTTCAAAAAGTGCTTGCAAGAATGTGTGTATCAGGCGAAATTGCATTGAAAAACATGTCAATATAAGATAAAATTTGCTAATGAATATTCATGAAAACTTTAAAAAAATGATAATAATTGCAAACTGATGTGGAAATTAGAGAAATGAACTTATGATTGGAAAAATGAAAAAGTGAGAAAGACTAAAACGTATAGAATCATCCACCCTTTACTTAAAGATGCATGCAGAAGACCAAGGGAAGTTTTTTAATATTTGGCTGCTTTTCAACATTCATACCATGAATTAGCCCTAAAAATGCACCCAGCAAAAGGGATGGAAGGCTACTTGCCTGCCAGGCATGGGGACAACCAGGGTGCGAGACTGAATTTTAACTCAAATGGGGGTGTAAATCCCCCACAGATGATATTTTCCTGGGCAAGCCAAACAAATGTACGATTTTAAAAGAACACCGGTGGTAGTCTAGAGTCTGCAGTGGGTGGGAAGGTGTCATCTTTTGATTAAAGTAGAATGAACTTAATTTTCTAAACAATTATCTTATTCTTCAGTTCACTTAACACAAGTAAAAAAGAACCCTAATATGATAATAAGTAGGCAGGCTGGGCCCATCCTTTAAAATCACTAGGTAGGTCAGGTTTGTCTAGGCTCACATTGAATTCAGCACCTGTCTTCTACTGACCACCCGAGCATTTGGGAAGGTATCACATGTGCTGCCAGGAGCTTTATCCCCAAAATATGCACCTGGCAGATTAGCTTCCATGAGAAACATTTGCTGCAAAGTGCAAATATCTGCAGAGATGCAATGGGGATTGTAAGGACCATGGCTTAGAGGGCCAGTTTTTTACCCTCTCTAGTGGTTGTCATTAGTTTCCACACAGCTGCCCAGTGGTTATTTGTTTCCATTTATAAGCAGGGTTTTATTCTGTAGGCTGCCCCCAATTCATCTATTGAGCTCTGTCCCATTAATGTCCCAATCTATATGCTGATGATAGCTGATGCCCCTGATCTCCCTGAATGCTGGCAGAGACTTTGTATGAAAGGCTTTTTTTTTAAGCCTAAAGCAAATGCCCAGAGCAGCCTTCTAATCCAGAGATCTAGTCAAAAGCAAGAAATCATCTCAGCAGAGAGAGACTTCAAAGAAGCTATGATATTCCCAAGTAGTGTCCATCCTGCAATTATGCCTTGTGGGTGTGGAACCAGGAGCATGAGATGGCACCTCGAAGACTGGAGTTCATTTTGTTTTGCTGAAAGCAAGCTGCTAGTCCTTAAGACGACGGATAACATAAGCTTTAAAAAAAAATTGTGAGGAACTCCTGCTGGACCAGGACGGGCAAAATAGTTGTGCATTGCAGGGGGTTGGACTAGATGACAATTGTGGTCCCTTCCAACTCTGTGCTTCTATTATTTCCATTCTGAAGGCCTCCTTCACCACTTCATTTATGCACGTGGAGCCCAACAGAAGGATATAGGTCAAGTGATGCAGACAGGGAGCTGGGATTTGTGGCACTACTAGAGAAGATGGATCTGCCTCAGATCTGGCCTGCCTGCCTGCCTGTCCGGCTTAGTAGATTAGCGACAAAAGCACCAGCAGCCATAGTGGGGAAGGTGGTTGGATACATCCTTGCAGTGTGCACCAAAGCAGCACTGTCTCTTAATCCTGACTTGACTTGGGGCACCCTTCCCCAAAATGTTGGCCACCAATTGCTCCAAAGACCCCATGCTGAGCCGTCTTCCGGGGACTTTTGTCCATTAAGCCACAGGGCTAAACTAGATGTCATGCTTACTGCACAGCTGCATACCTTGCCTCGTAACATCACAAAAGCCTGATCATTCCACCCAGCAGATGCTGACTTAGGTAACACATGTGGCCCACAGCTCCTTGCTTGTAAAATGCACCCACCCAACAGGGATCTCATGGGTTATCAACCCCAACTTACTAGGTGCTCACAGATGCTGTCGTAGAGGGTTTCCTGCATCAACGGGGGGTTGGAAGAGATGGCCTCTGATGTGCCTTCTGATTCTTTTGCTTAATCGAATCAAGTTGGCTGTCTTCTCTAGCACTCCATCTTAGGACTAAGTGCAGACTGCCTGGCTTCAACATCAAGCTGGCTTTTCTCTCCCCACCGACCCAAACCCTGGCTTTGTTTGACATGCAGCCTGATGAAGAGTTCTGAAGCACTCAGAAGTTTGCTTGCTGTTTTGTAACTGTTTGCTTGATCCAAAAAAAAAAAAAAAAAAAAAAAAGATTTCCTGACTGTGTTTTGGAACTTGTCCCCCTGTTAGCACCTGCCCATAGAGATGGAGCACGCAACTTGCATTTCATATTCCCAAACAAGATGAGCAAACCCTCCATCAGATCCACTTTGTTTTTCCTCCAGCTAAACCCTTATCCTTGAATTCAGACAGATGAGTCATTCCAAGGAGCTTTGGAAACCTTAGTCAGCAGTAGTTGTGGGTAGCGCGTTTGTAAAATTAATCACCTCCAATTAGCACTTCTAATGAGGAACTAGGGTGGAAGAGCATGCCAAGCTTCCTCCCCACCACCACCCTTTGCCTCTCACCTGATTGACAGTTCCCAGTCCAACCAGCACACCCACCCACTCCACCCTTCTCACAAGCCTAGGCTTATTCCTCATGCACAAAATGTTTGCTTTGTCATCATCACTGTAGCTGTGACTCAGGCCTCTGTACCTTGTTCGAGAAATGCTGACTCAGCCTGCTCGCCCTCACTCTTCTCCCTTGGGTACATCAGACCTCTTCTGTCACATGCATAAAGACCCTGAGGGGTGGGAAGATGGGTAAGGTGATCCATTGGCATCCAACAAGCCCATTCGCATCAATGCAGGGAATAAAAGATTTCTGACTCAGCACGTTTCGTAATCGGCAGCTGAGCTACTCCCCAGCAATGACTAAGAGGGCCTCTTTCTCTTTTCTTTTCTGCCATGTGCCCTTAGAGGAGCAGCATGAGGGACCTGTTGATGTACAGTCACACCAGCATCATTCCGAGGGGATGGGAGAAACATGACGGGCCTGATATGCTGAGAGAAAGCTAAACTGGAGAAAGGGATTAGAACATGACTCAGCTCTCCCTGCAGCAACATGCGTCAGACTGAGGTGCACACAAGTTTCGGGGGGAAAGCGAAAAGTTGTCGCCAGCTCAAGGAGCAGCAGCAAGAGCAGAGGAGCTTTTCAGCAAGGAGCTTCTCTAGGGAGTCATAGGGCATTGTACTGTATATCCTGCTCCAGCTGGTGCCTTACTGGCCTGCTCCTCCTGCAGTTTCTGTTCTGATCTATCCTTAGCAGATAACCCACAAGGTACAGCAGCACCATGGACAGCTCCACATGTGAAATTTCTTTGAGAGGCCTAAAGTAGTGGTTCCCATACTTTTTCGAATCACCACCTGCTTGTCTGATAAACTCATTCCCAGTGCCCCCTTCCCTACCCAATCAAAAACATTATTCAGAATAGTGGTTTGCACAGCCTCCTAAGGAAGATAATAATGCAATAAAAATCATAGAGTAAAAATTAGTTGCACATTTATTCAAAATCCCATTTAAATTATTTAGTTTAATTAATTCAACAAAACTGATGGACTTGATCCAGTGGTACCAGCTTTTCAAAGCCTGAAAATCATTTACGCCACCACTTACGCCCCCTTGGGTAATTTCACCACCCACTTTGGGAACCACTGCCTTAGGAATCCCTGCATCCAATCCACGCCTCGTAAGTTCTATGCTAGGACTGCCCAGCCCAATCTGCTGCATGGCCCTGATATGGCAAGCTCAAATCAGGCTACCCTGCCTTGGGCCAAGCTGGGGGACAACACACTCTAACCCAGATCTGGTCCCATATTAAGTTGGGGGTAGGGGTAATGTATAATTAGGGTTTAAATGCAATTAAGCATACAGCTGTGAGGGGTTGAGGAAGGAGACATTGCATATCTTCTGACATTTCTCCGGTAAAAATAGGGACATCCCAAGGGAAAGCGGGATCAAATAAAAGACTGGGGCAGCTTCTGTAAACCTGGGACTGTCCCTGGAAAGTAGGGACACTTGTAGGGTCTGGACATTGTGTCTCTTTCTTCCTCCACACTCTGGACCAATTCTGTGGGGTGTTCCTAGGCAGATAATAATAATAATAATAATAATAATAATAATAATAATAATAATAATTATTTATACGCTGCCCATCTGGCTGGGTTTCCCCAGCCACTGTGGGCGGCTTCCAACAAAATATTAAATTACAATAGTCTGTTAAACATTAAAGCTTCCCTAAACAGGGCTGCCTTCAGATGTCTTCTAAAAGTCTGGTGGTTGTTTTTCTCTTTGACATCTGGTGGGAGGGCGTTCCACAGGCGCGTGCCACGACTGAGAAGGCCCTCTGCCTGGTTCCATGTAACTTGGCTTCTGCAACGAGGGAACCTCCAGAAGGCCCTCAGCACTGGACCTCAGTTTCCAGGCAGAACAATGGGGGTGGAGACGCTCCTTTAGATATACTGGACCGAGGCCGTTTGGGGCTTTAAACGTCAACACCAACACTTTGAATTGTGCTCGGAAATGTACTGGGAGCCAATGTAGGTCTTTCAAGACTAGTGTTATGTGGTCTCAGCAGTCACCAGTCTAGCTGCCGCATTCTGGATTAGTCGTAGTTTCCGGGTCACCTTCAAAGGTAGCCCTACATAGAGCGCATTGCAGTAGTCCAAGCAAGAGATAACTAGAGCATGCACCACTCTGGCGAGACAGTCTGCGGGCAGGTAGGGTCTCAGCCTGCGTACCAGGTGGAGCTGGTAGACAGCTGCCCTGGACACAGAATTGACCTGCACCTCCATGGACAGCTGTGAGTCCAAAATGACTCCCAGGCTGCGTATCTGGTCCTTCAGGGGCAGTTACCCCATTCAGGACCAGGGAGTCCTCCACACCTGCCCACCTCCTGTCCCCCAAAAACAGTACTTCTGTCTTGTCAGGATTCAAGTTCAATCTGTTAGCCACCATCCATCCTCCAACCGCAGACAGGGATAAAGCACCTGCATAAACACACACTTCTCTTTTCCAGGAGCTCTTGAACCTTGAAAAGCACATAGAGCTGAAAGAGGAAGTGGCAAAGAGTGCCACACTCCCAACTTCCTCCTCCAGCTCTATGGACATTCCAAGGATGAAAAGAGTAACCGCACCCACCACCTCATGACCAAGGAGCTGCAGGAAGGGTGCACCAGACAAAGGTCTCAAGGGTACCATCGTGTCCACAGGCAGCACCCTGCAACCGCTGCAGTAATGCATCAGCCATGATTGCTGGACCTTGCATAGAGAGAAGCGGAGATTGGAGGCAGTGATGCTTCTAAATACCAATATCAGGAAACCACAGGTGGTGAGAGCGCTCAGGTCCTGCATGTAGGTTTCCCACAGGTATCTGGTTGGCTAGGATGCTGGACAAGGCAAGCCACTGGCCTGATCTCATGTTCAAATGTTCAGTTGCCTAAATGGCACACAAAGGCATATCTGAGTAGCAAAGGTATCCCTACTAGCTTCACCAAAGGCAGGAGAAGATGTGGCCCTCCATATGCATCTGACTGCAACCTTCATCATATCTGACTCTTGGGAGCTGACTGGGGCTGATAGAACCTTC